>NC_081421.1:93825971-94150971 GCF_949786415.1 Peromyscus eremicus | reverse complement strand
TTGCTCTTTGGCTCTTTACTCCTTGGGGGTGGGGGACTGCCACCCAGCTCCCAAATAAATACATGGAGTCTTATTATTCCTTATAAATCCCTGGCCTTAGCTTGGCTTGTCTTTTCTTAAATTATCCCAGCTTTTCTTAAATTATCCCAGCTGACTTTTTGTTCTGGGCTATTATCTTTCTATATACCTTTCTTGTTTTCTTACTCCATTGTGGGTTGTGTAGCTGGGTGGTTGGCCCCTGGTGTCCTCCTCCTCCTCTTGCTTTTCCCAGATTTCTCCTCCTATTTATTCTTTCTGCCTGCCAGCCTTGCCTATCTTTATTTCTGCCTTGCTATTGGTTGTTTAGCTCTTTATTAGACCAATTAGGTGTTTTAGACAGGCTAAGTAACACAGCTTCACAGAGTTAAACAAATGTAACATAAAAGAATGCAACACATCTTTGCATTATTAAAACAAAAGTTCCACAGCATAAACAAATGTAACACATCTTCAGTTAATATCCCACAACAAACAATGTTTAATAAAGACATTTTTGGTTTTTTGAGATGGTCTCATGTTACCTATGCTGGCTTTGAACTTGCTCTGTAGTCAGTTGAACTGATCTTGAAGCCTCCACTTCAACTAACATTACAGGAGTGCACCACCATGCCTAGCAATGAAGAAAAAGTACCAACGGTACATTACCAGTATAGTTGTCATGGTAACAGCATGGAACTATTGCTCCTTAGGCCTTAAAGGCAGAAGAGGGAAATGGTTGCCAGGCTCCTACATAGTTTGGACTGAAGTGTACCTGATAGGATCTATGACTTTCAGTAGAGGAACATAGGAAACTTGTAGGTTCCTGATAGGCAGAGTGCCAGAGAACGAAGAACCTTGGCCTCACTTTCGTCCTGTTTGTCTCTCCCGTAGCCGGAGCCTAAGGAAGAGTTAGAAAACAAGAGAATCCACTGATGCAGTCTGGTGGGGTCCAGAGGAGTGCTGATAGAGAGTGATTCTAGAGAGGCAGATTGTTACAGAGCAGAGACGTTGCTCTGAGAGAATTTTTATTCAGCAGAGGAGATTGTGTGTTGGAAGCCTGAGACCGACATTGGGCGTGTCTTCCCTGTTGCGTTCTGTGAGTTCTCTACTTCTATTTTCTGAGACAGAGGCAGGCCGCCATGTTTGCCCGGCTCTTTCCTATATGGCTATGGAGAGCAGTTGATCTCCAGTACTTACACTGCATATGCTTTATCCACTGAGCTGCCTCACTCGCCCAGAAATCAGTGCTTTTAACTACTCTATCACCTTACATGATCACTTTTGAATTTTGAAATGATTGATCTAGAAAATGTGAAATTTGGGTTCAAGGATCACTAGACTAGACATTGAGAAATACGATAGTACTGCAGTATCCCAAATGGTGGTTGCATCTGGAGAGTAAGTGATGGCGGGGGAGATGCAGAAAATAGATGGTTTATTATACAAAGTGAGTGTCCTGTGAGTAGATGGAAAATGAACTCTGACTTGCGTATCTGTGTGCTGCCTCAGTATCTAGTTTTTATAAGGAACAACTGCTGAATGACCTGTTGGAATAAAAACTCCAAGGCAGGATATCTTACATATATAGTAGATGTTGGTTTATGTACTAACACGCATCCTTATGTGTGTTCATCCTTCAAACTTCTTGGTACACCCGATATTGTAAAGTTCTGGTTCTTGTTAAGCCGTTAAATATATAAAGCAAGTTGTAGTACAAAGCTGTTACTGCCCCCAGATATGAAAGTAAAGGGAGTGTGCTCTAAATTTGAGTGGATTAAAAGAAGACACCACTTACTCTAAAACTGAAGGTTTTACTATTAGTAATGAAGGTGCATGAGCAGAGAATAAATTCTCTGGCTTAATTTGAAAAAAAAATCCATATTTCTATTTTAGATATCCTACTATAACCATATCTTGCCTTAATGTATTTTGTGGTTATAATGTTTTATCTTTGAAATTTAAAAGCAATAAAATCTTAAAAATAATTTTAATATTCTGCCTCATCTGTTTCTTTAATCAATTTTAATCCTTTCTGTAATTCTAAATACCATTATAAGTACAGACCATCTAATTATTTTATTGTCAGAAGCAGGCTTCCTTTTTTCTGGTACTGGGAGTTGAATTCAGGTTCTTGTAAAGGCTAGACAAGCACTCTGTCACTGAGTTACATCCTCAGCTTCTTTCTACTTTTTTAAAATTTGCGAGTTTCTTACTAAGTTGTCTAGGCTGGTCTTGAACTTGTGACCCTACCACCTAAGTCCTTGGAGTGGCTGGGATATTCTTTACCGTGTGGCACCAGGCTGTTACAAACATGTCTGTTTGAGTGCATTTTTATTTTTATTTTATTTATTTTTTTTTTTTTTTTGGTTTTTCGAGACAGGGTTTCTCTGTGTAGTTTTGCGCCTTTTCCTGGAACTCACTTGGTAGTCCAGGCTGGCCTTGAACTCACAGAGATCCACCTGGCTCTGCCTCCCGAGTGCTGGGATTAAAGGCGTGCGCCACCACCGCCCGGCTCATTTTTTCTTTTGAAAATTTCTAGGACATACACTTATTCACTTTGGTTTAGAATTCGCAAATGGTGTGAATTAAGAATATTTTCAGCAGCTTGGTCTACAAAGTTAGTTCCAGGATAGTGTAGTGGGTAGCTGTTCTAGCTATGACCTTGAAGCGCCGTCCCTAGTGAGGCAGCAGGTAACTGCTACACCTGCCTATGACCTTGAAGTACATGCCCCTGGGGTGTGGCCGCTCAGGACCCTTAAGACCTGGGATGCACATGTGCTGCGCTCTCTTCACTCCCTTGTGGTTTGGATGCTGGGATTGACCAGGCAGATCTTGGAAGAAGATCAGCCTGGGACAAAGCTCAGCTTTCCCAGACCCTACAACAAATACCTGTGCTGTAGTGAGTTACCCCCTAATAAATTCCTTTGCTCATTAAATAGACTTTGTGGATTTCTCCTCACTTTATCTGATGATCAACATGAACTGTTACACAGAGAAATCCTGTTTCGGGGGGTGGGAGGGTCAGTTAGGGACAAGTGGGGGATGCAAAACGGAATCCAAAGTGAGTTGCAGGAACTTTCCCCTTCTCTTTTACTGTCTGAGTAGTTGAGGGAGGATTGTACAATGTTGGTTTCTTCACAAGGTTAGAAGAGGTAATACCCTAAATCAGGGTTTAAGAATTTGAATTTTAAGGATGTCAGGAGTGGGAATGGTAAGCCAGGGCTCAAGTAAGAATAGGACAGCTTCCACATGACACTGGAGTATCAGACCATGAGGTTGATGAGAGTAACCAGTGCAGTGTATTGGAATCCAAGTGAAGTGAGGAAGGAAGGCGTCCATACATGAAGCCAGCTTCAAAGTAGTGGAACTAGCTGGTGAGAGAAATGATGGATGGATGGATGGATGGATGGATGGATGGATGGATGGATGGATGGAAACAGTGGTATCAGTCTGATGAAGAAGGCCATAGTAGGGGCAACATATGACCTGAGCACAGTGAAGAAAGTATCCGAGTGGGGAGTATCACCAGTGGCACTTGGAGATTGGTGTTACATACTGGGGATTGTTCAAATGAGTAACTGTGTTAGGGGTTTTAAAAGAACAGCAAAACAAAACAAAAAAACAGACTTTTTTTTTTTTTTTTTTTTACTTTTGGAGAATGGAATTACCAATATTCAAAGTGGTGGTGTTAGATTGGAATTGGAGATTTTGGTGTAAACACTTTATATACATACACGCATACATACAGCAATAAAAAGGTAAATAAATGTGTGTATTGTGTCTTTATTTGTACTCTGTTTTTTGACAGGCTTTGTAAATGAGATACCTCAAATAGCAGTTGAGCATACATAGCATTAAAATTTTGGCTTCTGAACACCTTTATTCACTAAAAAGGAAATAGGACTTTCTGGTTTTTGTTGTTGTTGTTGTTGTTGTTTTGAGATATAGTTGATGCCAAGTTAGTGCAGGAAAAATGCAATGTGAACCTAAAGTGTAGAATCTTAGTTCAGAAACTAAAAGTGCTTAAAGAATGGTGGAGATGTGTTTTTTAAAAAGGTATCTTAAGCCTGGCGGTGGTGGCGCACGCCTTTAATCCCAGCACTCGGGAGGCAGAGCCAGGCGGATCTCTGTGAGTTCGAGGCCAGCCTGGTCTCCAAAGCGAGTTCCAGGAAAGGCGCAAAGCTACACGGAGAAACCCTGTCTCGAAAAACCAAAAAGAAAAAAAAAAAAAGGTATCTTAAGATAACACCTTAATCAAGTGATCAGTCAACATCACAAGTAATAGGATAGTCTAAATATATGCCGCCTCACTGGATGCAGTACAAAGGCACAGGATGTTTGTGGTCCAAGAAACACAATCAGGGTTATATGGAAGTATCAGACAACCTAAAGTTGATGGCTATTTTACAGAAAGATTAGCTCGTAAACTTCAGAAATGAGAAGGCCATGAAAGTTAGGAAACACAAGAATGATTTCCGATTGAAGAAGACTTAAGCATTCCAGTAACCGTGACATACTCTAGAACTGATTTTTCTTTTTTTCCTGTAAAGGAAAACTAAAGTAATACTAAAACTTAAATGGATCTGAAAATTAAGTGGTGGGATTGAATCAGTGTTAATGTCTTTATCTTGATTATATATTTGTTATGTAGAAGATCTTTTTGTATAAACTACTGTATTAGCTACTTTTCAACTGCTTCGATAAAACACCATGACCAAGGTGTTTTAGAAAAGAAAGTCCTTAATTGGCTTATAGTTCCCAAGTGTTGAAGTCTGTGATGTCGCAGCTGTCCTTGCCACCATGCCTTCACTCGTGTCTCAAACCCCAAGCAGGAGGTAGAGAGAGCACACTGGCAGTGACGTCAGTCTTGTGAACCCGCAAAGCCTGCCTCCAGTGACACATCTCCTACAGGGCCACAGCTCTCAAGGCTTCACAGACAGTTCCATCTGGTATTGAAATATATAGGCCTATGGGGCACATTCTCATTCAGACCACCAGATAGACATGAAAGCGTTTGGGAGTAAGAAAAAATTAAATGCAACATATAAAAAGTAATTTGAGAATAATCTTTTGGGCATATTAGAGTATTGTGTATTTACTCAGGGCGAGAAGTAGAACTCTGGTCCCATTCTTTGTACCAAAAATCATGTAACAAGAGTGAGTAGGTTAAAATAATTAAAGAAAAATAAAAAATAAATTATAAAACAGATATGATTATTACTTGTCAATTTTATAGGATTTAAAATTACCATGGAAACACCTCTGTATGTGACTACAAGGTGTTACCCCCAAGGTTTAACTGACATTCTGTAATGTAGGTAACACCATTCTGTTGTGTGGGTTCCCAGTTGAACGGGAAGGAGATTTAATGTGGCCCGCTATTCAGGTTCCTGCCACAGTGGCTTCCCTCCCATAATGGACTGTACTCTCAAAGTTGGAGCCAACCCTTCTTTAACTGCTCTTATCAGGCAGTTTGTCACAGAAAGGACCTAAGTAACTAGGATAATGGCCTAAGTAACTAGGTTAACCGGAAGGAAAGAGCTTCAACAAAGCCGGAGTACCACCTCATCCTCATTTTCAAAGCTGATTGCAGGTCTTGGGGGTGGGATGGAATGGGGTGTGGATGGGAGAGTTAGTCCGTTTTCATAACTTCTGCCAAGCTACCTAACTCATCAGATAGATAGATGTAAATACTTGTATATGTATCCTCTATGATATAATTCATTAATGATAATTTCTTAATTGTAAATGTTAAAGTCTTCTGATAATACTAATGAAAGTAAGGCATCAAGTATTGTCTGGGTCAACTCTGCTTCTTCCAAAGCAGCATATATGGGTAGAACTAAATTATCTCCACATTTAACCATAATTACATGGTAAGAGTAGCATGAGGTCACTCCTTGGAATTGTTCCCAAGAATATACTAACAGCTAAGTATCCCTTCAGATTAGATTAGCACCAGGAAGCCTATTTGATTTCTAAATAATAAATGTAGCTTAAGAGTATTTACTTAAGTAAGTAGACTAAGTTGAAGCAAGAAAATGGGTAATTAAGACTCACAGGTCTTTGATTCAGTTACATTACTTAGCTCTGTCACCTTGGGCAAATAGTTTCTGTGCTTCAGTCTCCTCCACAAACACTGATATTTAAAGTCCTTCTAGCCATTAAAGGCCTATGATTAGAAGTTATACTTACTTTGCACTTACCGGAGAGATTAAGAATCTCTTTTGGAAAGGGAAAAGGGAAAGCCAGGCCAGAGAAAAAGAAAATGAACCCAACTGAGAATGCCAAGAAATTTTGCAAAGAGGAACCTGCAGAAGGAAGCTAGCACTGTTCTGGAGAGTTTCCGTGTTAAAAATACAAAGCATACACATAAAGACCAGTTCTGCTCTTGGCTTCTCTGTCTGCTGATTATGTTCTCTGGTCTCAGGGTAAAATGTCAGCTCCAAGGAAATGATTCAGTAGTCTCTTACTATCTGTGGTTTTATTTTCTACAATTTCACTTACCCAAGGTCGGCCGTGGGCTGAGGTATTAAATGGGAAAACTCCAGAAATAAACTATCTGTAAATTCTGAGTAGTGTGCCCGCCTGCGGGGTAGTAGTTAGAAGTATCCCTTTGTCTCGAATATCCATGCTATTTATGCTGCCCACCCTTTGAGCTATATACCACTTAATAACTTCATACTATCTTTGCCCTGCAGTGTTTATGTTCAGGGAAACAAAAAGGATGAGCATCTATAAAGTGTTTCCTTTAGGGGAGAGATGAATTTTCAGTAAAGAAGCAGGGGGAAAATGTGTCCTGAGATTGCTAAGATATACAGCACAGTAAGGGTGGGTTTTTTGTTTGTTTTTTGTTTTTTTGAGAGAGAGGAGAGTGAGGATCACATATATTTTATTGTGTGTGTAGGTGCACATGTATGTGCATGTGGTGGTCAGAGGACAATCTCAAGTGTCATTCCTCAATTTTTTCCACCTTTTGTGCAAAATAGAGTCTCTCTCACTAGCTTAGAACTTTGCCCAGTAGGCTACACTAGCAGACTAGCTAACTTGGAGGGATCTACCTGGGAGCATGTGGTTTGAGAGAACATGGCCCCCAAAGGGAGTGTCACTCTTAGGAGGTGTGGCCTTGTTGGAGGAAGTATGTCACTGTGGAGGTGGGCTTTGAGGTCTCATATAGGTTTAAGCCACACCCACTATCCCAGACCACTTCCTATTGCCTGTGAGTCATGATGTAAGAACTCTCAGCTCCTTCTCTAGCACCGTGTCTGCCTGTATGCTGCCTTGCTTTCCTCCATGGAGATAACGGGCTAAACCTCTGAACTGTAAGTGAGCCATGTTTTCCTTTAGAAGAGTTGCTGTGGTCATGGTGTCTGTTCACAGCAATAGAAATCCTAACTAAGACAGTCCACTTTCCATCTTGCCATTGCAGGAGTTAGAAGCACATACCATTACACACCCTGGCTTTGTATGCGAGTTCTGGAGATTGAGCTCTGGTCTTCGTGCCTGTGAGAACTATCTTCCTAGCTTCCCCTCCTCTTTTGGAGTCAGTTTCTGTAAGACAAATTGCTAAACGGTCTTATTAATAAAAAACCCGGAGCCAGATATTGGGATGAAAACTGAGAGATCAGAGGAATAGGACAAGCCACAGCCAACCTCACCTTACTAACCCCTCAGCCTCCAGACAGAGCTATTTCCTGTATACTCATGCCTGTATACCTTTCTGTGTCCTGCCATCTTACTTCCTCTCTCTGCCCAGCTACATCACTTCCTTTTTCCACCCAGCTCTATCACTTCCTGTCTGTCTTTACAGACCTCCAGACCTTTATGGTTAACTAGCCCTGGGATTAAAGGCGTGTACCACCATGCCTGGCTCTGTTCCCAGTGTGGCCTTGAACTGACAGAGATCCGGATCTCTGTCTCCCAAATACTAGGATTAAAGGTGTGTGCTATCACTACCTGACCTCTGTGTTTAATATATTAGCTGGCTTTTTCCTCTGATTCCCAGATAAGCTTTATTGGGGTGCACAAAAAAATATCACCACAAGTCTCACTCTGTAGTTCAGGCTGGCCTCGAATTTGCAATGCTGCCTTAGCCTCCCAAGTGCTGGGATCATAGCCATTACAGCCTTGCTGTACTGTATGTTATTATTATATTATTGTAGTTTAAATTATGTGAAAAAACAAAATATGTATTGAGTTTGCTAGAAGATAAAAAAACCCAAATCTCATATGTGATTGAAGTATTTCAGTCTGACTTCTGCTATTGTAACTATTAGTATTGCACACATTCCATAGATATTAGCCAGTAAAATTAAATTTATGATTATTTGATTACTAGTGCTCTTTTTCAGTGTTTTTTATGTCTAATTAATAGATCCCAGTGCCAACTTCCATGTTAAATGCTTTATATTTGATCTTTTCCCATTAAAACCATGTAGATGTGGAATCTGAAGTTCAGAGATCAAGAATAGATTTATAACTGGACTAAGTGGGAGATTTTGGGGGGTAGAAGATACAGATACATGATTGGCATTCTGACCCTTGTATTACTCCATTTCAACATCAGCTACTTTCCTTCCTGGCCTCTTAGTTGTACCTTGCTTAACCAGCTTCTTGCTTTCCCTGGAATAAACCAAGTGTGTGTGAGCGTGTAGAAACTAAATGTTTTAACAGCTGAACTTGAGACTGCTCAAAGTTGCCAGGTAAGCAAAAGACAGGGAGTGCAGACAGCTAATCCAGAGAGGCAGGCCGGAGAAACCACACAGGTGTTGGAGGTAAAAAGTGTCGGAACGTCAGTAGCATGGGGCAGGAGCTTGACACAGCTCCGTGCTACAACCAGCACCAGTTCGAGGAGTTCTTTGCAGAGACCTCTGCTCAGATGAAGCTAGGGTTCTTGACTTCGCTGCAAAAAAGAATTTTGGGATGAGCTAGTATGAAAAGAGTGGAGTTTATTAGGAAGAGATTAACGTGTTTAAGCAGGAAGGAGTATTAAAAAGAGAAGCATTCAGGGAAAAGATAATACACCCCCAAATGTGAGTGTGGGAGTCACAAGAGATAGTGAATCTTAAAGTGTCTTAGCAAAAGCCATAGCTGTTTTGGTGGCTTTCAAGCTACTTTTCAAAAGGCCTCTAATGCTAAGCTCCTCCCACCTTTGATAAGTAAATTACAGGACTGTTCTGGAGGTGCACTGGATAGGATTTCTGGGTCACAGAAGATTGAATAAGGGACTAAGACTTTTTACAGTAAATGTAGTTTCTTGTGGAATTCGTGTGTGTGTGTGTGTGTGTGTGTGTGTGTGTGTGTGTGAATGTGTGTGTATGTGTGTGTACGCACGTGTGTACTTAGCCCTTTAGCATTATTCATGGCTAAATATCTGTATATAAAAGGAGTATTGTGTTTCTATAAGTAATCTTCCTGCAGTGCATGTTAATTTTGCTAACTTCCCATCTTTTTATCCCACTTCAGAATAGAAATCTTTGATTGTTCTCTTTTTTAGTGAAATAGGAAGTAAAGTTGTTAACTACAAGTGGAATGGGTAGGAGATGGTTTAAATTTAATGTAAGAGAATAAGGTATGAGATAGTTGGATAGGATAATGGCATAGTGAATGGGCTCAAGTAGCATTAAAGAACCCTTAGTTTAGTAGACAGAAATTTCAGTTTGACCAGTTAATGTGATTCTTGTCTTTACCTTTCTACAGTAGCATAAGGAAGGGTTGATTAAAAGCTGAATATAAGATCAGTGTTAACATTTGACAGTGGCAAGGACAATGAGCAATAATAATTTGCAAGGAGTGATTGTAATGATGGCTTATGGAACCCAACATGTGTATAAGATGGAAGTGAAGAAGCGGGGAATAAAAGATAACAATGTGTTAGTACTCGTCTCTGTGGGGTCAATTGCTGGACTACGGTTTTGAGGGAAATAGAGATAGGACAAGACATCTGAATGAGATTCTTGAATTTTTGTGTAGGTGTGGAGGAGGGTCATGCTGTAGTACTGTTAACTACAATAGAAATAACCATAAGAATGATTATCTGGAAAAAAAAAGGCCGGGCGGTGGTGGCGCACACCTTTAATCCAAGCACTTAGAAGTCAGAGGCAGGCGGATCTCTGTGTGAGTTCGAGGCCAGCCTGGTCTACAAAGCGAGTTCCAGGAAAGGCGCAAAGCTACACAGAGAAACCCTGTCTCGAAACCCCCCCCCCAAAAAAATGGGTATCTGAGGTAGGTAGAGTCTAGTCAGTGTTGGAGGAGCTACAAAGGAAGGTGTGGTAGGGATAGTTTGTATTGAAATTGAAGTCATTGTGAGCTTACTTTAGAATTGAGTTGAAAAATTTAAGTTTAAAGATGCCTGAGTTGTCCAGATATACAACTTCTAATTCTACCTTAGAGAAACATCAAATAATTAAATTGTTATGCAAAAGTACATTATTGTTCAGTTTTCTTTGTGTGTAGATGCTATTGATTGACTCTGAGGCATAATTGATTTCTTAGATTCTGCAGTCCACAGGAGTTAGAGGAGGAAAGTCAGTCATGTTAGGTCTTTGAAATGCCTTTAGTAGTAGTTTGGTATTCAGAAGTGCTGGAGGAACTCTGGCAGGCAAATCAGAGCCATAAAGTAAGTCTAAACTAGGACAGCAGAGTCATTATTCAGCTTTTCAGTTAAAAAGTCTTCTTTAAATGGTGGTGTCCCTTGGTACTTTACCAGAGAACTTTATTAGGACTTCATTTGGATGCAGCAAGGCTGTACCAAAGTAATTATAAAAACAAGAATTGCATATTTAAAAGTGACTTGAAAAAACTTGTAACGTTTTGTGATAGTTGTTTTATACTGAATTATATTTAAGGTATCTAGATGAAAGTAATTTGAATAGATATATTTATGAGCTAGCACATATTATAGTAGATCATTGGAGCAACAAACGTAATTTGAGTTAATAGTGTGGGACATTTAAGTTGATGCTGATTCTAGCTTAGAATATTTTCCTTATTCTGAGGTAAATAAAGTAAACTAACTTGAAATATTTTACAAAATTAAAAAGAAATGTCTAAAAGAAGCAGAAGAGCTGTCTTGAATTTAATATGAGAAAAGATTGACTTAGGGCACACCACTAATCAGGAGGATTCATTTCACATAAACTGGTATGTATGAATGAATGTGTTTGAAAGGAAGAGAGAATGATTAAGGCAGGGAACCAAGAAATTGGACTCAATAATCTGGAGTGAGAGACATGCCAAAGAGAGCAAGAACAAGGGAGCGGTGATACGCTGCCTGCTTTGATAGTGCAATAGTTAAAACTTTCTTTTGGTATTTATTTACATGCGTATGTGTGTTTGTGGGTGGGCATGAGAATGCCACAGCTTCCTATGGAAGTCAAAGGACAGCTTGCCAAAGTCAGTCCTCTCCTTCCATCACATGGGCTCCGGTGATCAAACACAGGTTGTCAGGTTTGGTGTCAAAGCACCTTTATCTGCAGAGCCAGCTCCCCAGCCCAGTATTCTGATTCTTATTTCTAACTTGTAGATGTCTTCAGAGTGGCTTCATCCGTCCCGTGTTTTAGATTGTCTCTGTCTTTCCCCTAGTGTGTTTGCCACGTTAGAGTAGGAAGTGTGTGATCTTACATCAAAATGAGATGCCTGGGACCACTGTGTCCTAATAAATGTGAGTATTTAACCTTAACCAAGTAATAATGTCTTGTAGTAGAAAGCAAATGAGATTTAGAGGTGAAAATACTAGGTGAATTTTTCAATTTCAGAAACTTGCTGTCCACATTTATAAAATGTCATATTTGAAAAGACTTTGTAAGTGACATTTGTAAAATGTCATATTTGAAAAGACTTTGTAAGTGACATCTAATAATATATGCAAAGGGTTTGTAAATTCCAAAGCAGTATGCAAACAGAATGATTATTCAACCAGCAGTTAAGTGCCTTTCATGTGCCAAAGTTTCAGATGAAGTCCATTTTGTTATCTCTTCTGGATTTAGCATTTGTTTTTGAGTTTCATAAGTATATAAATTATGAAAAATTAAATTATTTGATTGAAGACTATTATATAACAGCAAGTAATATTCTTTGTGATCTAATGTTTTTGAATTTAGAATAACTAGACCAAATTTGTAATTGATATTTTGTTGCTGCAAAATTGACCTGTGAGCTGGATTTAGTAGGGCATGCTTATCCAACTGTGGGAATGCTGAGGCAGGAGGATTGTGAGAGCCAGTTTCCAACATCTGTCAGTCAGCCAGCCAACCAGTGTATTTTTTGGTTCTTGCTTCCGTTGATTCAAGTAAAATCATTAATAAAATTAAAGAATTAAAATGAGCATTTATTTATCAAATATTTTAGTTTTTCAAGTAAGTATACTGTTGTTTGGTGGCCTGGTATTCCCTATATACTTGAGGCTGGCCTTGAACTCATTGCAATTGTTCTGTATTATCTTCCCTGGTTCTAGGATTATAGGTTTTATTTCTTGATATATTGCAATTAATGTGTCTGTTTGAAGACCAAGATATTACTACTCAGTGCATTGTGCAAAATTTAACATAAAAGTAAAGAATTCCATTTGCATTTTAAATATATTAACTGTTTTTTAATAATGATTTTCAGCTTGTAGATTTACTGTTTGAGATAGAGTAAAACCTATAAAATATGTTTATAGCACAGTAGAATGTTTCTGTCTTGAGACTTGACCTCCACTGTTTTTCCTCCCAACTCTGATCATCTTCTTGCTCTCAGTGGTTATCCTGCAAAGTCTGTCTCACTCAGAACCAACCTGACTTGTTACTTACCTTCATGCTGCTTTTTCACTTTTGTTTTGTTTAATAAGTTGACATTTATTTAGGACCTGTTTAATTTAAAAATATAGTAAAACCTTAGTCAAAGTATATTTAATGTAATTATTGCACTTTTAAGTTTTCTACTTGTTAATTGTCTAGTATTTTTGTTTCCATTTTGATTGTTCTGTGTTTTTGAGACAGGGTCTTCCTGTTTAGTACAGGCCGATCTTGAACTCACTATGTAGCTGGTCTTGAACTCTTGATCTTCCTTTAGTCTCCAGGTCCAACTCTCCAATACCAATTCTGAGTATTTACATTAACAATTAGAAGTTGTGTGGTTAAGACTATAGCTCAGTTGGCAGGTGCTTGCTTAGCACGCATGAAGCCCTGAACTTAGTCCTCATGGGCATAGCTACAGCACCATAATCTCTTGAGTGGACACAGGAGGTTAGCAATTCAAAGTCATCCTCAACTACATAGTGAGTTTGAGGCTTACCTGAACTATATGTGACTCTGTCTTAAAACAAACTAATTAGAATTGTATACATATATAAGATTTTTGTCAAAACTAAGAAACGTGGGCTAGATGGCTCAGTAGTTAAGAATATTTTCCATTCTCAGCACACATCGGGAGGCTCACAACTGCCTGTAACTCCAGTTCCAGGGGATTCGATGCTTCTGGACTCTCTGGGAACCTGTACTCACATGCACACGCGCGCGTGCACACACACACACACACACACACACACACACACTAATTAAAAATGCAAAAATAACTGGGCATGGTGGCGCACACCTTTAATCCCAGCACAGGAGGCAGAGCCAGGGATCTCTGAGTTCGAGGCTAGCCTGGTCTACAAAGTGAGTTTCAGGACAGCCAGGGATATACAAAGAAACCCTGTCTTGGAAAAAAAAAGGCAAACAAACACAAAAACACCACACAAAATAAATCTTACAAACTGTAAAACCTTGTGAAAAGGTATTATATTTTAAAAGATTCTATAGCTTGTAACTTAACTATTAATAATAAAATTTAACCATGTTGTCTCAATAGCTTGATTACTTGAGTTTTAAAACTTTAATTTTTTAATTTTTAAAATGATGAACAACTCAAAATATTTTTTTGAAAGACGATGTGTCTGAGATTTAGGTGAGATCAGGCAGGTTCAGGGGTAGCATGGCCAAGGGCAAAGCTAATACATAAAAAAGCCCAAGACTCTAGCTGGTGAAACTACAGTGTAAATGCCTTTGACTATTAGAGAAAATAAAATAGCATATACTTTAAAAACAGTTTTGTTTGTTTGTTGAGACAAGGTCTCGGGATATGTACCTGGACTGGGTTTGAACTCACTGTCTAGCCTAGGCTGGCCTCAGTCAGAATTGATTCTCCTGTATCAGCCTTCTGAGTGCTGGAAAAACTCAATAACTTTTCAGCAGGGGAATAATGACTTAATACAGAGCCGACAAGCATAGTTCATTATTTAAAGTAGGAATCTTAAGAAAAGTGCATGCAAGATGATCTGCTAAGCAGAAAACCCTAGAATTCTTATATTATCTACAACTCTACTAGGGTAAACACGAATTGACACTGATGTCTTGGATTTAAAGAGATATTAGGTTAAATTTAATACATTGAGCATAAGCAGACATTAAGAAATGGCCAAGCTAATGTTTGTCATCTTACTGTATTTTGAGGAAAAACTAGTTTTTATTTTTAATGAAGAAAAGACCTCATAAGTTTAAGGGCTTACCACAGTAGGACTGACCACACCTTAGGTGCTCTGTATAAGTCCTGGGCCTCTAGGACTTCCGAATGACTTGACTGTAGTCAGCTGTGTTCCTCTGACCTTCTTCTCAGGTTTCATAATCTGCTGTAAGGGTTCACAGAACTCAGAACACTTAACTGTTCCTTGATGATGATGCATGCAGATAAACAGCCATATGAAAAGGCACATAAGATGAGGTCCAGAAAAGCTACTGTGGCAGGCACATGGCTGTGTTCACCAACCAAGAAAGCTCTCTAAACACATCATTTAGGATTTTTATGGAAGTTCCATGACATAAGCATCATTGATTAAATCATTGATTAAATCATTGGTTATTGAAATCACTACCTATCCCCTTTTCTCCTAAGAACACTGAAAGTTTCAACCCTACATTAACAGGATTCCGTTGGTAAACAACCTCCAACTCCAAGTCACCTCATTAACAGGGAAATCAAGTGTAGTTCAAAGGGGACTATGAGATCTCACACACATCTGACTGGGAAGGAAAAAGAGTTGCCTTACTTGAAGATCAACAAAGAAGCCTGTCTCTGTCACTCAGGGAAATCTAAAGGTTTTAGAAGCTGTATATGCCAAGAACAAGGACACAGACCCAGTATTTCTTACTTGCTCTTGTAGTATGGATACTGATATGTAGTAACAGCACATAGCAACAACATGGCAACAAGCTAAGTACTTTAGAAGCTGCATAGAAAACACCTCTGAAAATCCCTGGGTCCAAGTGGTTCTTCTGCCTCTGCCTTCAAAGTAGCTGCCCTGAGAGGAATTTTTTTTTTTTTTTTTTTTTTTTTTGGTTTTTCGAGACAGGGTTTCTCTGTGTAGCTTTGCACCTTTCCTGGAACTCACTCTGAGCCCAGGCTGGTCTTCAACTCACAGAGATCTGTCTGCCTCTGCCTTCCGAGTGCTGGGATTAAAGGCGTGCACCACCGATACCTGCCTTTTTTTTTTTCAACAACAATAACAAAATGCACCCCAGTGTTGTCATACAGTTGATCACGCAGTTTGATTAAAGTATAGATATTTCTAGTATTTCTCAGCTTATAGTGCCTGTTCTGTTTCAATGTACAAGTATACTTAGAACCACTTTTTTTGTGTGAGCCATTAAAGAAAAGATTTGTTGAACATTTATTCTCAGTAATAAACAATGTTCTTTGAAAAAACTGTGTTAGCTACCGGTAAAGTAGTATGTTGACTGGAGTTTTGCCATTCTGTCACTAGTCCTGTGCTTTGACTGGAATTTTAAAAGGGAAGTTGAAATAAGGTTGAAATTTATTCACTTTGTTATTTATAGGTAAGAAGAAAATGAACGAGAGGAGTCTATAGAACATTGAGATATATTGTTATAGTTAATCCTACAAAAATAATACTTTCATAGTGTATGGAAGATAAACTGTTTACAGTGTTCCCAAGAAGAATTGGGAGGGGCCCTTGAAAATCTGTTTCTCATAAACTCATTGTTTATCTCCTGGATGCTTTAAAGACGGTACCCTTTTAAATAAGTGGCTGTCAGTTATATGCTCACATAATATGTAATTTTGAAAATTTTGTATCTTTAAAAGATAAAGGGAAGGTTTAATGGTTAGTGATTAGTTGCTTTTTCAAAGCAGTCTGAATTATGGAGAAAGTATTTTGATAATGAATGTTTGGAAATGCACCTATCACTTATCTATGTCACCTACAAGTACTGTATCTTTTATTGGCAACAAATCTGTCAAAAGACAAACTTTAAAAGTTAAAGATTATAATTGACCTGATTTACAGGTCTGTATCTGGGCAACACTTGATTCCATAAAACCCAAGGAGTGTGCTGGTCCTGAAGACAGAAGGGTGAGGAAGCAGAGCAGAGCAAAAGGCAGTTTGGAGGTTTAAATGTTACTTTCCTGGTAGAAGTTGCTAAAGATGTTGTGCATGTTAGAACTGGCCTGCAGAGGGCTTGGTTATTCCTATCTGTCTCTGTTTCTCCCTCTCCTGAATTCTCAGGCCAGATAGGTAACTTCGTTTGGGCCTGGTGAGCAGAGACCTTCAGCACGAGTAAATCCAGTTTGGTTTGGTCTGTTAGGACTTAGTAGAGGAGCTCAGGCCAAAACAATGACTGCCAAGTTCTGTTTGTTTCAATGTGAGTAAAATTTTCCTCAGTGTTCTCCAGGGAAACAGAACCAATAGGACACATACATGTATGTTTACAAAGAAAGGGGTTTTTTTGTTTGTTTTTTGTTTTGTTTTGTTTTTGCTTTTTATTTGCTTTATTAACTTTAACTTTTCCTATGATGATGTGTAAAATTCTTCTACTTACAGAACTTGGACTACATGGGCAATTAGGTACTGGGAGCACAAGACTCTTGATAGTGAGAATAAGATAGTTTCACAGTAGTGGATCAGCAAAGTGCAACAGAAAGGAAAAGAATGGAAACTACCTTCCTGAGCTTTTTGAAAGTGACAGAAGTCAAGGTGTGAGGAGAAATTTACCCATGTGCAGGTGATTAGGGAGCTCCCTTGTAAGAATGCCCGGTAGTTCCTCAGCACAGCCCCATGAATACGTCCCCATCCTTCATCTGCTTATTAAGTATGGCCTACTGGAAGTTAGGAGCAAACGGTGAGCTTGCCCATTATTTCCTGTAGCCTGATGGCTTTATCCCCCCAAAAACTAGTCTCATTTCTTCAGCTTCCTGAGCCTGTCTTTACAGTTGTTCCCCTGCTTCCTCCTTCCAGTTGTAGACACAGGGTGCATTTGCTGTTACTATGGTCTTAGAGATGTGCTGCTTCATTTGATGAGCCCAGGCTAGCCCTCTGTGCTTGAGGTAGTAGGGAATGATAACTGCACTCTACAGAGATTTCTTTTAAATAATTGGCTTATGTGGTTGTGGAGGCTTGGCAAGACCAAAAGCTGCAAAGGATAGTCCAGGAAAAGCTACAGTTGCAGACCAAAGGTGGTCCCCAACATTTGTCTTTCTGATTTAGGAAAAGGTGGGTGGAGCTAGGGGTTTCCTTTTACACTTTATACTTAATTACTTCTCTGTACAAATATCAAACTGGTTAACATATTTGTGGATACAATTTCAAGCTTGTTCAACCTGTTCTTGCTTTCCTTTTCTAGGATCAGTTCGATAGCTTAGATAAGCATACACAATGGGGAATTGACTTCTTGGAAAGATATGCTAAGTTTGTTAAAGAGAGGATTGAAATTGAGCAGAACTATGCGAAACAATTGAGGTAAGTTGATTTATTTTTCACTTTTTAGAAATGAAGTTATGTGTTTAAGCATCTTAATATTTTAATATTGTACAGATTAAACTTTGTGTTTTTGATCCAAATTGGTTTGAATTAGAGAACTAATGGTTAATTGAACTCATGGGGAATATTGACTAACTGGATCATAAGTCACTTTGATTGCACAAAGACATTTAATACCCTTAAATCTCAGAGCAAAGGGAGACCCTGTCTAAGCAGCCAGAGTCTGCTGTTTTCCTTAGTCTCTCTCCACCTTCAAGCCTCTGAATAAAACGATTTGGTGACTAAACACACAAGACCTGGGGTATTCAGTGTTTTACACTTTCAATCTTCCCTGATATTTAATTTTTAGAAGTCTCTAATGCACTGAACTTGAGTGTAGACTATTATTTTAAGGTGTGTTACTTTTGTTTATGTTGCATTTGTTTAACTCTGTGAAGCTGTGTTACTGTGCCTGTCTAATACACCTGATGGTCTAATAAAGAACAGCCAATAGCAAGGCAGGAGAAAGGATAGGAGGGGCTGGCAGGTAGAGAGAATATGTAGAAGAAGAAATCTGGGAGGATAAAAGGAAGGAGCAAGAAAAGGAGGGAGGACATCAGGGGCCAGCCACCCAGCTACACAGCCAGCCATGGAGTAAGAAACAAAATAAGGTTACAGTAGTAAGAAAAAGGTCCAGAGGCAAAAGGTAGCTGGGGTAATTTACAGTTAGGAAAAGCTGACAAGAAACAAGCCAAGCTAAGGCCGGGCATTTATAAGTAAGAATAAGCCTCCTTGTATGATTTATTTGGGAGCCAGTTGGTGGGCCCCCAAAAAGAGCAAAAACAAACAATACTTGAGAATTATACTTTGTGCTGAGCTGAGCTTCTATGTTAAAATATTTATTGGCAAAATACAGGGGATTTTTTAAGTCTTAAATTTGGTGGAATTAATCTTAAGATTTTGTTCAAATAGCACAGTTATTGTTTATCACAGTTTTACAAGTAGTCTTGCTGGAACTTGATGAAAGTAAGGCTTGAAGTTTGAAGACCATCCTATAAAAGTTTTAGCTAAGAGTTAGGGTGCTTCAGAGGACAAAATTCCAACTTAAATAGGCCCACGTGATTGAAAAATCCAGGTATATTTCCACTCAGGGGTGAAATAAACTGCTTCTTGTCGTAGTTCTACTTTTCCTTGTTTCTGTTGTGTGTAAATTCCATTCAGCTTCCTCCTTTCTACTCCCTTGCCTCTGGATTTTTAATTTCATACTCTGCATCTTAGCCGCTCTTCTCTGTTACACCCTTGAGAGAGGGGGAAATGGAAGAACAGAAAGAGGGGGAAATGGAAGAACAGAAAGAGGGGGAAATGGAAGAACAGAGAGAGGGGGAAATGGAAGAACAGAGAGAGGGGAAATGGAAGAACAGAGAGAGGGGGAAATGGAAGAACAGAGAGGGGGAAATGGAAGAACAGAGAGAAGGGAAATGGAAGAACAGAGAGAGGGGGAAATGGAAGAACAGAGGGAGGGGGAAATGGAAGAACAGAGAGAGGGGGAAATGGAAGAACAGAGAGAGGGGAAATGGAAGAACAGAGAGAGGGGGAAATGGAAGAACAGAGAGAGGGGGAAATGGAAGAACAGAGAGAGGGGAAATGGAAGAACAGAGAGGGGGGGAATGGAAGAACAGAGAGAGGGGGAAAGAGAAGAACAGAGAGAGGGGGAAAGAGAAGAACAGAGAGAGGGGGAAAGAGAAGAACAGAGAGAGGGGGAAAGAGAAGAACAGAGAGAGGGGGAAATGAAAGAACAGAGAGAGGGGGAAATGGAAGAACAGAGAGAAGGGAAATGGAAGAACAGAGAGAGGGGGAAATGAAAGAACAGAGAGAGGGGGAAATGGAAGAACAGAGAGAGGGGGAAAGGGAAGAACAGAGAGAGGGGGAAATGGAAGAACAGAGAGAGGGGGAAAGGGAAGAACAGAGAGAGGGGGAAAGGGAAGAACAGAGAGGCAGAAGGAAGAGCAGAGGTCTCTCTACCACCATTTGTTTGTTTTAATGTTTTTCAAGACAGACTTGTACTTTGTAGCTCTGGCTGTCCTTGAACTCACAGAGATCTGTCTGCCTCTGCCTCACAAGTACTGGGATTAAAGGCATGTGCCACCACACTTCCACCTTATTTTTTCTAGTTATTCTAGTAAGATCTTTGTCATTTTGACTTGGGTTAGGTTTTATGCTTATTTTGTGTAATTTATTGAAATGATAATACTGAATTGACTTATAGTTAATGGTAGAACAAAGATAGCTAATGATAATAGACCCAGAAAGAGGAGAAAATATTTGGGTTAGTCAGTTATATCCTTGTGGTGAACTCACTGGGTGTGGGATGACAGAAGTCTAGTATAATGAGTGAATGATTTGCAAAACTTTTTTTTTTTTAACTATTATGATATTTATGAAAACATTGACATTGTACCAGTTTCCTTATCTGTTCCCTTCTGGTTTTTCTTAAGGCTCTTTTCATATAAGAATACAAATAGGCAACCTGTCAGTATTTTAGTAATAACAGTGATGATGCCTTATCTGTTCAAAATTGCGATCTGGGATTTTTACACATAAAGGACCTCTGAGAGGTTAACATGAAAAGTTTACTCATGTGCAAATTAAAAAATGTCTGCCATTTAATTATTAAAAAGTACATTTATTTTAATTTATTATGTTTATGGGTGTGTAGATGTAACCAACCGTCTTATTAAATTAGAAACACAAAGCCAATACAAAGATGAAAGCCAAGAGGTCAGAGCAATAGCTAAGAGCTAAAAACCTTACCCTTCTTGTCACTGTTGCTGTACGTCTCCGAAAGAGAGCTACTTCCTGTGTCTGTTTTTTTTTTTTATAGTTTCTGTTCTGCCTTCTCATTGGTTGTAAACCCAACCACATGACCTCCTAGTCACTGCCTGTCTGTACAGACCTCCAGGTCTTCTATGGTTGGTATTGAGGTTAAAGGTGTGTGTCTCCAATGCTTGTATCCTTGAACACACAGCGATCTACCTAGCTCTGCCTACCAAGTGCTGGGATTAAAGGCATGCACCACCAATGCCAAGCTTCTGCCATGGCTTGCTATTAGCTCTGACCCCCAGGCAACTTTATTTATTAACATACAAATAAAATCACATTTCAGTACAAATAAAATATCACCATATGGGTGTTTTGCCTACATTTATATCTCTGCACCATGTGTGTGCCTGGTGCCCAGGGAAAACAGAAAAGGGCGTTAGATCTCCTGGAACTGAGATTACACATGGTTGTCAGTGCTATGTTGGTGCTGGGAGCTGAACTTGGTTCTCTGAAGAGGAGCCAGAGCTCTTAACCACTGAGCACAGTCTGCAGCTCTTTTGTCTAATTTTGAATTTGTACTCAATTCTAGCAAATAAAAATTTACAGTTTCAAGCTTCCAATACAAGTGAAGTGAAGACATACACAAAATAACAAATGATAAAAGGTTAAAAACAAACCAGATGAAATAATAGGAACAATCAATTCACTGCTGAGGCACCCAAGAATGTTACCACTGTGTTACAATACAACAACAAAATGAAAATGGATAGCAATGTGCCTAGGTCCTCAGGAAAAAGGTTAATCACTTTTTTTCCCAAGAAGATAGGGCGTTTGACAGGGTCCCTTAAAATATAGTGAATGTCATTTAATTCAGCATTTTAATTTCTAAACTATTTTGTAGAAAACACACATAAACATGAATGCACAAAATTATTTATTTCAGAAAAATAGGATTCCCTTCTAGAAATACCTACCAACATATGAATGATGAAAAATACTGTTGTATATAACCAGTCTAAACAACCAGCTTATTTAAGACTGTTCATATTCAGTCCATCAGTACAAGCAGCAGGTTGCAGAGCTCAATAGTACTTCTTGTTTGAATTTGTATGGATAATTAGGTAAAAATTTGTGAAATCTGTATCCTGAAGAGCTCTAAGACTTGAGGTGTTCCTAGGTGTTGTTCTTGTGGACAAGGGAAGGGAGGTGTTTTTACTTTGTGCACCTTTGTGTTATTTTCAATTTAAAACTCTAAGCAAAGTGATGATACACTTGGAAAGAGTACTATTACAAATTGTAAAATAAAAACCTAATAATTTATAAGATAAACTTAAGCACTCTAGACTATCTAATTATCCAGGATAACTCCTAGATCTCAGAGAGTTATGGTGGAGGACTGACTTACCTAATCAAGTTGCAGGCTTGTTTGCTGCTGTTCTGAGACTGGTAATGAACTCTGGTTTCACTTGCAAGGGAGGCCGGGTATTAGTACTTTATTGAAGGAAGGTGGCTGGAGCTCAGAATTATTTATGAAAAAACTCTAATTTTGTAGGGAGAAATGGATTTGCCATGTCCACCTTGTGTGAGAATTTGCCTCTTTAAAGGAATGTCACACACTTAAGGAATTTGGCATATTTCCATCCTGAGGGTGGCTCTCAGTAGCAGAGTTATTTTATTAGATAATGTTGAGGTGTTTGGGTAAAGATTTGGGAGGAGGCATGTTTAATTTGAAGCAGGCTATTCCTTTCTGCATGGAGATTTGCTGCTTTGGATGAATGACTGGTAAATGATTGAATTGTCAGGTGCTGTTTGTAGTGTGGTTTTTGTTCAAAAAAGGGAAGAGGCTTGTCTTGTTTATTTCCTCTTCTTTTAGCTACCTCCTCCTAGTTTTGTTATAGAGGTTGATTTCATGGTTAGGAGGAGAATGCTGCTCAATGAGGTACTCTGTTCCTTTGTAATAACTGTATTCAGGTTGTTAAATATCCCCCTTCTTTTCCCCAGTGGGGACAGGGAGCAGAGTCTTGATCCAACTCAACATCCTTCCTATCGGAGCCTCCAAAGTGCTGGGTTTCAGTCTTGTGTCATTATGTCTGCTCCAGTTCAAATACACTGCAAAACTAAACATTTTAAGACTTTGATACCAACGCATCCTGTGCCCACCTCCTGTTATTCCTTTTTTAAATTCTTCTTTTCTGTGTGTGTATTTTTTTTTTTTTTAAAGTCTCAGTGTAACCCTGGCTGTCCTGGAACTCACTGTGCAGACCAGGCTGGCCTCCAACTCAAATTGGAGTATTGGGATTAACAGAGTATACCACCTCGCTCCTCTGTTCATGTGTTTTGATAGTTTAGGAGGTTTAACTGTAATTTGGTGTTGGATATTGATTGATTTGGGGGATTGGTTCAAATATAAGTATAGAAAATAAAGTTTCTAATCAAAAACAATTGATGTCCATTGTTTTGTTTTGGTTTTTCTGAGACAGGGTTTCTCTGTGTAGTTTTAGAGTCTATCCTGGAACTTGCTTTGTAGACCAGACTGGCCTTGAACTCACAGAGATCTGCTTGCCTCTGTCTCCCGAGTGCTGGGATTAAAGGTATATGCTAAATGGTGGTTACAGAGTACTTAGTTTACTGTTTTGTATTTACAGAGACAACCAACTGAAATCAGTTCGTGTGTGTGTGTGTGTGTGTGTGTGTGTGTGTCTGTGTCTGTGTGTGTGTCTGTGTGCTTGCAGGATCAAATGCAATGCCTTATGCTTGTTATGCGGACACTTTGCCACCAAGTTGATCTCCAGTCCAATAGTTATTTTAATAAACTTGTATATGTATATGACAGGGATTAATTAAAACTTCTAAGTATAAAAGAGAATCTGTATATGCACAGTAAACATATATTATTTTCTCTTCTAGTAAAAATAATTGCAGTATTATGTTCTGTCCCAGAAGTATGGCTGTGTAAAATTATATCCTCCAACCTCCACACTAGAATACCCAAATGTGATAGTGTAGGATACTAGGAGCAAACTCTAATAAGCTAGTTTTCTCTTAGAGCAGAAATCTCTTTGACTTACTTTTTAATCAGAGACGGTATTCATTTGTATTCCCATGTCAAGCTAGATAATTTAGCTAGTTGTACATTGCATGAATGAATAAATACTATTTCCATCTAACTTAGACTCTTATGACCTTTGATGGTGCACTGCTCTCTACCTGTACCGGAGTTTGATATCATGTACATCACTGTTTTAAGGTTATTATTTTATGTAACATGTTTCTAGGGTAAGCTTACATACTTTACATTCCTTTATCAGAATCTGCCATTAGCATGCCACTTGTTTTAAACTGAGAAGAACCCAGAGAGCCCATTTTTGTACTGACTTTCTAAAAGTAAAAATGAATTTTATTTTTTTGGTCTGCTGTTCTTTAACTTGTGACTGCCCTGTAGGCTTTCCCCTTCCTTTTTAGAGAAGGTCTTCTGTGTAGCCCAGGGAGATTCCCAGGGTGTGTCACCATGCCCAGCTATATTTACAGTGCCTGTATGGAAGTGATGTGGTGGAAACCCAGCAGTTACTGTTAGTCTCCTGCCGCCCACTTTGCCTCAGTACATAACTCTACCTGAATTGAATCACTGAGTGATTGTATTACTTAAATAATTTCTGCTTCTTAGTTCTAGAATATAATCTCTACCCTAAAATATAAAATCCACAAAAGGAGGGATTAGTTTGTTCTGTTTTGTTTTTTCCTAGTTCCTAGAACAGTGCTTGGCAAGAACAAGCAGTATTTTTAAAATATATTTACTTAATCCTTACTATAGCACTTAATATGTCAGCGCTATTTTCCATGCTACTTAATTAACACATTTTCCTTTAAAAATAATTGAAATTTCAGTACTATTTTACAGAGTGGGAATTGAAGATAGGAAGGTTAAGGTAGAACCAGTTGTATTTATCTGTTGCTCCTGAACATGGGCTCTTGGAATTGCATTATATTGTATTTCACCATTAAGAGATTTACTAATTCTCTGTGGTTCCCCCTACCCCATAGCCAGTGCATAGTACATCTTTATATCTGTAAAGACTTCGCTGCATACATTAGTAACTTATCCCCAAACTAAGTAACATACCCTTTCCAACTAACTGATCCATGTAAATATAGCATAGTAACAATCGTAGACATTTGATGAAAATATAAATTAGATATTCTAGATGATGGCACATGCCTTTAATCTGTGGGACAGAGGCAGGTGGATCATTGTGAGTCCCAGGCCATCCAGGTCTGCATAATGAGACCCTGTTTCAAAGAGGAAGCAAAGTTATATAATTTATAAATTTAGTTTTAGCTGTTTATTTTTCCATAAAGTTAAGGTAAAAGGAGTTAACAGTTTAGATGTTCTTCCTTTTAAGAAAATATTTTTCTCTTTAATGAAGCTACATAAAAAACAGCAGCATTTCAAGAAGCCTAATTGTGTGAGGGACAGATTTGGGGTGTTTCCATTACTTGAGGTTTTAAACCTCATTTAGAGAGTGATCTTTTTTTATTATGAAGATTTGAGTAAATATTGTTTACTTTTGTTTCTGTAACCCGTTATAAATTACAGATGGTGTATTACTTTAGTTTTCTCTGATATCCCCCGAATATTCTCTTCAGTTCTGTTAACTATTTCTTTAGATGCTTTATCAGAAGAAAAGAAATACAGTACTTGGGGAACTTTCTTAAATGTGGTGTCACTGCATCTTGATGTGTGTATTGGACCTCATTAGCTATCGTTAGTCCAGCTGGCTTTGTTTTGCTTTCTCATTGTCGTTGCCCTCTGTTCCCGTTCTTGTGTTTTTGTGTGTCTTGGAGCTCTAGTTAATCTTCCTTCTTCCTGGTATACCTAAGAGATGGCTGTTCAGTTTAATTGCTAGCCAGTTACTAAGCTAGTTTGATTTGTAACAGCTGGATTGTGTTGTTTTTCAGTGTGACCAAACTGCTGTCCATTTTGTGTTCACAAGAGTTTGATGACTTCTGTAACCATTGTGTTTTTAGCACTTACAGAGTACCTGCCTTAGAGTAGGCTTCTGCCTACATTTTTTGAGGGATAATTCAGTAAACTGTCACTTTTCTACTAAAGTCACTCATAACCATTTCCATAAGAACTGTAAGGCATATTCCCGACTATTATATGAAAATGTTTTCTTAGATTATATGATCTAAACAGAACTTACATGTAAAGCCAAAAACCTTTTAAGAAAGAAAATAAGTTCAAACCTGTTGGGTTGAATGTCTTCATGGTGGAATTCTCACTCTTTAAGGACCTCATTGCTTAACATTAAACTGAAAAAATAATTTGTTTGTTCATAATATCAGTTGTATATACTTTATTCAGCTCTTCACCCTTTTCTGATAATCAACCCGGGGCCTCGTGTCTGTTAAATAGGCACTCAAGCACTGAGCCTAATAGCTCCCGTTTGGTTGGTCTTTTGAATCTAACATTTAAAAGGAAAACAAATGATCAAATTTCTTAGCAGAATTTATCTGATAAACATAATACTTAAGTCTGTGGTGTCAGTTTGTTCCTCAGTCTCAATTGAACAGATAAGTTTTTTTTCTTTTCTATTTTAAACATACTTGAGAAATATTCTTCTGAAAGATCTACAGTTTCCTAAAAAGCCTCATTGTCACACTTATCACACAAGAGTAATGACACATTGCTAACATTCCTTGAGTGTAGACTGGAGCTGATATACTAACGTGTAGCTCACATTCGTCTGTGTTTTGTGTGTAGTATAGTCTTGACATGTTGAAAATAAAAATAGGGACACCAGGGGCTGGTGTATAAAAAATTACAGGAAGACCATTTGTGTACCTTCATATCTTGGAGCTTGTTTGATTTTTTTTTTTCCCCTTTCCCTGGGTTTTTCAGACATCAATATTTAAAGTTTCTAATTTCTTTCTGTCCCCTGTCTGCTCAGCATCTGGTATGGGTATAAAAATTGAGACTGAAAGTGTGCATTATATCCAGATGTTCCAGTATTACATAATGATGAGTGGGGTCATAACCCCCTACTGTGAAATTATACACATCCTAATTATGTGTATAATTTTTTTACTTCAAAAAATTAGTTGATTGAGAGTTTCATATTCATCCCTTCCCTAAGTCTTCCCAGATCTACCTCCTACTTCCCTGTCCATACAGCTTTGTGCCTTTTTTCCCCTCTTAAATCCTGTAAGATCAATTTATGCTGCCCAAGTATTCACAGAGGTGTGATATTCCACTGAGTGTTGTTGACTTACTGCTAGAGGCTACACTTTTGAGAAAACTGTCTTTCCTTCCCTCAAAAGCCAACAGTTGCCAGTGGCTCCATACCCAGCAGTAGGATTGTATGCCCAGCTCCCCTGTCTGCTGGGATTTGGACTGGCTTGGGCTTGCAGAAGTTTCGTAATGCTGTCCCAGCCACTGTGAGTTCGTATGTGCAGCTTCCCTGCTGTATCCAGAAGATACTGTTTTTCCTTGTTGTCATCAACTGCCTTAGCTGTGAGTGCATGAATATGTATGGATATAGTCTATGTGTTCCCCCTTAAAGACTGAGTGTTCTGTAGTCTATTATTCCTTTGCCGGTTTTGAGTATTTATGTTAATCACTATTGCAGATAGGAGCTTCACAGATGAAAGTTAAGAGATGTAATTGATCTATAAGGATAACAATAAATCAGTAGGAGTTTGTTTAATACTGTGTCCGTTTAGCAACATAAAGGCCTATGAACTATCTAGCAATAGGTTCTTAGCTAGATGATGGTGCCAGGTTTAAGTTTCATCTTATGGAGTGGGACCTAAATCCAGTCAGAAATTGGTGGGTTACTCCCATGATGTTCATGCCACTATTGCACCAGTGGGCCTATCTTTGTTAGTCTCTAGTGTCTGGTAATAGAAATGTATTGGAATTTTGATGGGATTTTATTGAATCTTAGCATGTATTGAATGGTAGCATGGCCATTTTCATAATACTAATCCTGCCAATCCACGATCATAGGAACTCTTTCCATCTTCAGTTTATTTTTTCAGTGTCTTAAAGTTTTCATTGTACAAGTCTTTCATGTCTTTTTTTAGATATATTCCAATAAACACACACACACACACACACACACACACACACACACACACACACACACACACTTGTGAATGACATTGTTTCCTTGATTTCTTTCTCATTATGTTTGTCATTTGTGTATATAAAGGCTACTGAGTTTGTGTGTTAATTTTAATATTTTGCTGCTTTGCTGAGTGTACTTATTAGGAATTTTCTGGCGTAGTCTTTATGTTCTTTTAACATAGAATCATATTATCTGTAAGTAATAAGACTTGCTTCTTCTTTTCCTACTATCTCCACTTGTCTTACTGTTCTAACCCATTACTATGTTGAAAAGGAGTTGAGAGAGTGGATATCCTTGTCTTATTCCTGATTTATTGGAAATGCTTTGAGTTTTCTCCATTTTGGATGATGTTGACTGTGGGTTCCTTGTATATTGCCTTTATTATGTTTAGATATCCCCTGCATCCCTGTTCTCCCCAGTACTTTTATTATGGATGGATGTTGGATTTTGTCAAAGGCCTTTTCTACAACTAATGAGATGATCCTGTGGTTTTTCTTCCTTAATCTTATTTATGTGATTATTTTTGTCAATTTACATTCTTGAATTCTGCTCCCAAGTATTTTGAGAATTTTTGTGTCTATGTTCAAAAATATGGGCCTGCAAATTGCTTTTCCTCCTTTTTTTTTTTTTTTTTTTTTTTTTGTTGTTCTTTGGTTATGGTTATCAGAATACTGGCTTTGTAAAAGGTATTTGGAAATGTTCCTTCCTTTTCTATTTTGTGGAATAGCTTCAGAAATATTGGTGTTCATTTTTCGTTGAAGATCTGGTAGACATGTGCACTGAATCCATATGGCCTTGGCCACTTGCCTAAGGAACATGTGTCTGGTCTGCCTTTCTGTGCCCCTTCCTGCACACCTCCTTCTGGTAGAGAGTCCCAACTAGAGCTGGAAACCCTTCCTCCCCTGCCACACATGCTTGTCCTTATCCCTAGCAGGAAAGCCAAACTCCCCCACTTGAGTTCCACCTGTGGTAGTTTGAATGAGAAAGGCTTCCATGGTCTCATGTGTTTAAATACTTGGTCTCTAGTTAGTGGAACTGTTTGAGAAGGATAAGGAGATGTGGCCCTGTTGGAAGACGTATGTCACTAGGAACCCACCTTTGAGATTTCAAAAGATCCAGGCCATTCCCAGTCTTTGTCTCTATTTCCTATTTGTGGATCATCATGTAAGCTCTCACTAAGTGCTCCCTGCTACCATGTTTTTGACCATTACTTGAACTCTGGTCCTCTGAAACCCTGAGCTCCAGATTAAATGCATTCTTTCATAAGTTGACTTGGTTATGGTGCTTTATCACGGAAGTGGCAGAGTAACTAAGATACCACTGATTCTTGATTTGTCTACCTGGTCCGTTTTCTGAGCAGATACCAGACTTTCTATGCCAACTATACTGATCCTCTTTGCAAGGATCCTCTTTCTCCAGGGAGGATCAGTAATCCACACCAGCACTCAACCCAGCCCTGCAACCTGCCTAAGGAACTTCCTTCCATTTTCCCTTCTCAAAAAAATCCCTTTAGGGATCCCAGACTCAATAGCACCAATTTTACCAAAGTCCACTGCCCGTGGAAGAGTCATAAACACTTCCCCAAGACTCCTGAAGATTGAAAATGAGGATCTTCTTAGCTCTACAGGTCTCTTCCTGGGCTTAGAAACTTCATATAGCCAAACCTGAGCCTGAACTACTACTCCCGAAATCCTATTTGAATATCAACACTGAATTGCCCAGAGATAGAACCCTAAACCCCATACAACTGGCGAACCACTTGACAAATTGGAGTAACAGGAAAAAAGAGTTTCAGGCACACAGTCAACAAAAGGGAGACAAGACTTCTATCCAAGAGACAGAACCAACAACTTCAACTTCAATAGGCCCTACTGCAAATATACAAACAGGAGTAACCCAAACAAGTGTCCACCAACAGTTAGTACTCCACAGTAGTGTTCCCTAAGAAAAGTGACTTAGATGAGATGATGTATAAGACAGGAACTTCAGAGTAGCAATAATAAACATTATCAGAGAACTCTAAAGAGAATATAAAATTCCAGAATGCCAACCCCCAAAACACAATTGAATGAAATAATGGAAATAACTCAAGATATGAAAACAGAATTTAATGAAGAGATAGAATCTTGGAATGAAAGCCAAAATGAAATCTTAAAATGAAAAAATTCAGGAATTTAAACAAAAAAAATCAGAGGAAAGTCCACAGTGTTAGCATTTTTTTCTACAAGTTTAAAATTTCTATTATAGCAAAACATAAGTTCTGGAAAAGTACACACCAGCTTCTTTAAGAGTACTTGTGTCTAGTGAGAGGAACTGGAAAGGAACTCAAGTTTATGTTAAAATGGGTGAAGTGGAAGAAAAAATATTGGGTCTTGAGAACAATGTAGCGGAATTGAACCACTTGGTCAGTGAAAATGTCAAATTCAGGGAAACCCAAGAAGGGAACATACTGGAGCTCTGGAACACCATAAAAAAGACCAAACCTAGGAATAATAGTTACAGGAGAAGAGACCCAGGTCAAAGATATAGAAAATATTTTCAACAAAATCATAGAAGAAAACATCCCCAATCTAAAGCAAGAGCTGCCTATCAAGGTGCATGAGGCTGTAGAACACCAAATAGGACCAGAAAAGAAAATGTGGATAAAATACACATGGACATGGACACACACAGGTAAAGTACCACTATATATCACATTTATTATACTTATATAATATATTGTATATATAATGGTTTGTGTTTCCATAAACTTTTGGTCTATAGTACCTTATCAAAACATGTCCTCCATACAGACTGGCAACTTAGAGAATCTGTGGACCTTTGAGAGAGAAACATTCTGAAATATAAGGGCAGATTTTTCTTGAGATTTGCTTAAAGTATTTTTTTTAGTTTAGAAACAGCTTGAATATTTTACACTTAACGTGTAAGACAAGTAAGTCAGTTTAAGATTTATTTGAGCTAATAAGCATATTCAATATGAAAAGCTAAATTTATGAACTTAGTAACCATTTTCTCCTTTGCTAACTTCAGGCATTCTTAGAAGACAACTGAAATTAACTTCTTTGAGGGAATCAACCATTTTGAATGTTTCATTTAATAGTTTTTAACATGTGAAAACAGTGTATGATCATTCTAACACAATTAAATTTGAGTCTTTTTTTCTAGTTCCTCTCACTAGATGTCTCAGGGTTACTATTGCTATGATGAAACACCATGGACCAAAGCAGCTTGGGGACAAAAGGGTTTATGGGCCTATGCTTCCATATCGCTGTTCATCATGGAGGGAAGTCCAGACAGGAACTCAAACAGAGTAGGAGCCTGGAGTGCAGAGTCCATGGAGAAGTACTTGCTCCACATAGCTTGCTCGCTCAGCCTGCTTTCCCAGGACCACCAGACCAGGGGTGGCCCCACCTACAGTTGGCTGAGCCCTTCACCATCAATCACTAAGTAAGAAAACACTGTGTGGACTTGCCTACAGCCTGATCTTATGGAGTCATTTTCTCAATTGAGGCTTCCTCCTCTACAGTGACTCTAGCTTTTGTCAAGTTGACATAAAACAACCCAGTACACTAGATAGGAGTATTCATAAAAAGTTGATGTGTGTTTTTCCAGAGCTTATATTTTGCTACAATGGGAGTTTTAGTTTGGTGGAAAATGCTAGCACTGTGGACTTGGCCGTAGTTTTCCCATAGCAGAACTGGCTTGAGTTGAGTCCATTGTGACTTGTGTATAGTTTCTGAGGTCTTCTTCCTGTCTTCTTATCTGTTCTCTTTCCTCAGTAATTAGATTTCAGATTAGTGGTATTTTGCTGTTTCAACTATGTAAAAACTTTGGAGGTTAACCTGTTAGATTCATTTCAAGTGTTAGAAGCTCAGCTTAGATTGGGTTATCAAAGGAACAAACTGACATGGTCATGTGACTGGATTATCTGTTGATCTAATTACACAGAGAAGTGTTTAGTAGAATAGGAAGGTCTGTTGCAAGCTTCAGATATCTAGTGTCTACCTCCCTAGCAATGGGATTTCGGGTGTGCCTTGGTGCACACAGCTGTTTCTACATGAGAGCTTGAGATAGAACTCTGGTCGCCATGCTTCAGAGCAAGCACTTCAGGATCTGCCATCTCCACAGCCCTATACTTTTAGAACATTGTTATCATCACACAAATGAATTTTGTACCCATCCCCAGTAATTTCGCCCTTTTCCCGGTTTGGGCAACTGCTCATCTATTTTTGTCTCTCGATTTGCTTATTCTACTTAGCTCCTAGATCTGTCATCGCTTCCTCAGATCTTCCCTTTTTGGGTTCTCTTTCAGAATGACTCTAGGTTTTACATAATTACTAGTTTGATAGTTATGACTCTTCTTTTTCTACCATTCTTATACCTGGAATAATAAGTAGTACTTAATAGTTTTGCTGGTATTTAGGTGAACAGTGAAATTAATCTAGGCCCTACAATGAGTTTGGACTGTGTTTCTAGTACTTAACCATTGGTTAAGAGTAGTTAGTGTTTATTAATATGACTTGGGTTTTTTTTTCTATGTTCCTCATTTGTCCTTTCTACCCCAGTACTCATCATGCTCTGGTTCATTTTTGATGTGCCAGCAAGATAGAGCCCTCTTTGAGTTCTTCATGAATTTCTTTTCTTGCTTCCTGCTCTTTGCTCATTATGCTTTCTCTGTTAGAATTCCCCCCAAGGCTTTCCAGCTTTCTAATTCCTATTTACCTCTTTAGGCAAAGTCAGAGAATTGGAAATTTTAGCCTTTCCTCTTTTCAGAAAGCTCTTCCAAGAGCTAACTAGTCTCTTCATGTGATATTGCTTAGAAATATCTATATTTCATAGGTATAGATCAATAATCTTACCTGTTAAAATGTTTGTGCATATACCTTTATAGTTACTTAGAAATTGTGTATATGTGTTGTGTGTGTAAAATATGGTGATGGTTAGTTTCAGTTGTCAACTTGACACAATCTAGAATTACTTGGGAAGTGAGTCTCAATTAGAGGTTGTTTAGATCTGGTTGGCCTGTGGGCATATCTGTGCGAGGTTGTCTTGGTTACATTAATTTAGGCAAGAAGGCCTGACCATGGTGGATGGAAGCACTTCCTGAGTTTGGGTCCTAGACTGTATAATAGAGACGAGATGAGCACAGGCATGCACATTTTGCTCTCTTTGCTTTTGATTGTGACTGTCTAGCTGCTTCAAGTTCCTGACGATTTTTTCCCCACAATGAGAGACTGTAACTTGGAATTGTAAACTGAATAAACCCTTTCTCCTCTAAGTAGTTTTTTCAGGGTATTTTATCATAGCAACAGAAATGAAACTAAAATGACGAGTGTAGTATGTAATAATTTCTTAAATATTCATATTTTGATAAAAATCACAGGTAATGCCTTATACTTTGATCCTGTACATTCTAATAATGACTGGATTTCTTGATGACAGGCACTGAACTTTGACCTGTTTTTTACTTCCTTGGTGGTGGCTTTTCTTTTTTGTCATAGCACCCTCCCTTTGTCTTTATCATAGCACTTACCATGCTGCACTTGGTAATTGCTGGTATATACCTGTTTTCTTTCCAGAGAATGTCTCTTGAGCTTGGGTACACTTCATTTTCAGTTCTAGTACATAGCACTTAACTGTTTGTGGAATCAATAAGTTTAACTGGGAAAGCAGGATTAATTTATCCTATTCTGAAAATAATTAAATGCTTACATTTAAATCATGATGATAGACTAGTTTTTTTTTTAAATTTTTGTTTGTTTTTTAGTTTCCCATCCATTGTGTACTTAACTTTTAGAAAATACAGTATAAATTAAATACCAGGAAATATCTTATAAAAGGAGATTTTAAAAAAAAAATGCAGGTCTTGACTTTTTTTTTTTTTAATTTTTGATTCAACAGACACACAGAATTACTTTTCAAAGAGTCTGTGGGGATGGAGAGATGGTTCAGTGCTTGTTCAATTCAAGCATGAGAATCTGAGTTTGAGTTCCCAGAATCTGGACATGGCATCTCATGTCTGTAATTAAGCACTCTTGGGACAAAATATGAGCTGGAAACTGGAGATCCTCCAAAAGTTAACTGGCCAGCCAGCCTGGTATATGCAGTGCTGAACAAGAGCCCCTCTCTCAAATGAGGTGGAAGGAGAGGGGAAACAGCTGACTGTTCTCTGACCTCTACAGGTGTGCTGTAGTACACGTGCACCTGTATACACACACACACACACACACACACACACACACACACACACGTTAAAAAATCTGGACCTTCAGTGGTCTGTATGTTGTAAAGTAGACCTATTATATTTATTATAAACACTACAGCCAGTGTCTTAATCTCAGTTACTTCTCAGAAATCTGTGCGATAGGTACTGGTGACACCATATAGGAATCTAAGGAATAGATAAATTGATGTAAATTGCTCCAGGTCATATAAACACCATGCAAAACAGCCAAGATTCAAGTCCACATGACCCCATCTAGCTCCAAAATCTCTGTGCTAGCATCTCTAATTTCATAAGTGTGAAATAAGACAGCATTCTAAAATAAGGATGTTATGGATAGACATGGATGTAGGCACATAGAGTCACAAGTCAGAATGTAATTATTTTCCTAAAGAAAGGGATAGGGGTATGGTTATTGGTCGACCACTTCTTTAGATTGAAGGCTGCCCAGCACCTTGAAGGGGGGTGGGGCGGAGAGTGGGGTTTGGATGTTGAGTCACAGGATGGTTTTCATAGAAGAATAGCATGGTAGAGGATGGTGGCCAGCTGTTCCTTTATCCCCTTGGTCAGCATCTATTTATATTTTGCCTCAGTTAATATTAAAAATATAAGATTTGTTAAACAAAAGAGTGATGGAATTTCCCTCGAATGTCTTTGTTCCATCACTCAGTTTCATATACTGAATATTGTTCTTGTATTGTTCCTCTCAGCTAATAGCATAATCTAATTGTAATCACAATACCGTAAACAGAAATAGTGGTAATAGTCTAAGAACAAAATGTAAATGATGATCATATATTATTATGTTAACGTTTGCTGATGATCATGTTGCTGTTCTCAGTGTTTTGCATCCAATAGTGTTTATGAAATTAGAAACTTGTAAAATATTTTTATTTCAAAAGTATTGTTTATAAAATTACAACTTTTCTTCCTATAGAAATCTGGTTAAGAAGTACTGTCCCAAACGCTCATCCAAAGATGAAGAGCCAAGGTAAATCTAACCTGTTAGTTACTGCATGTTAAAAATATTCAGAACATATATACACTTCATTACTTGGTAACATTTACTGTAATCGTACATGTTTTTCTTAAAAGTTTACTTTAATAAAAACATCACAATGGACTACTATTTATCTTCTGAGGATAGATACTTTAATGAACTTAATAGTGTTTTATTTTTGTTTTGATGTGAGGTTTTTGGTTTAGGGTTGTCTTTGTTTTTTAGAATAATCGGAAGAGGAATTTCTAAGTAAGATTTAGACCAAGATTTTACTTGAGTTGTTTAGTCTCCAGAAGAAAGGTGTGTTTTCCCACACTGTATTGTGTACTTGTCCTTAGCTTTCTAAGAGTTTTGCCTTGCAGGTAGTGAAAACTGCTTGGCTTATTGATTTAAAAGGATAGTGAAAAGTGATGAAATTTGGGGGATAATTTTTGAGTCCTGAATAAAAGGCTTTTTGGAAGTCCTAAACACGAATATGCAGGTGGTTATAAACCACAGAAACTAAATGAAATTAGACTCAAGCTTTTGTATATGTATTGGTTCTTAGCATTCTTAAGGGATCCCTGTCTGAGCTGTCAGTTTAAGATAGTGTTCCTTGGTGTGTTCCAAGTAGATATATACATTTTAACACAGTAATTTTCTTTTTCTCTCCTTCCCTTCACACACATTTTTACCCTTATTTTTGCCCCCTTTATCCCGCTTTGGTGCCAATCATAATGGTACACCTCCATTCAGGATGTGGGCAGGCATACAGGCAGCTGTATCCAGAGCTGATAGCAAAGTTGTTCTGTAGATCAGCCATCAAGATGCATTTGAGTGGTATGATTGGCAGGTTCTGTCCTCGAGAACAAGCACATCATCTCTGCAACAGGTTCAGCTGCCAAGCCTAGGAATCCACCCAAGTGATTCCCAAGCTCAGGCCAGTCAGTTGGCAACCTAAGAGATTCCACTATGTCAAAAGAGCCTGCAGGTAGTATTCTTATTATATTTTGACCCCCAAATATCCCTTTATTTATAAATTAAAGGCTACTTAAAGATACTTAAACATGTACAACTTAAGCTTAATGCAGGATTCTTTCCATATATAGTTAAATTTAGAACAAGTAGCTATCATTTAGGTTGAGTGTATTAAAACTTGCTTTAGCCGGGCGGTGGTGGCGCACGCCTTTAATCCCAGCACTCGGGAGGCAGAGCCAGGCGGATCTCTGTGAGTTCGAGGCCAGCCTGGGCTACCAAGTGAGTTCCAGGAGAGGCGCAAAGCTACACAGAGAAACCCTGTCTCGAAAAACCAAAAAAAAAAAAAAACAAAACTTGCTTTAGACACCAAAAATAACTCACCAAAAAAATTGTAATGGAAACAAATAAATGTTATTATTTTAAATGTGTTTTGCCAGGTTTACTTCATGTATCGCCTTTTTTAACATCCTTAATGAGTTAAACGACTACGCAGGACAGCGAGAGGTAGTTGCGGAAGAAATGGCACACAGAGTATATGGTGAATTAATGAGATATGCCCATGATCTGAAAACTGAAAGAAAAATGGTACTCTTTATAATTTTTATAGAATTACAACAGCTTATAAAATAGTTTCAAGCAAATAATTATTTTTCTCTTTAGAAATATATGTTCAATAAAAACTGGTTTCCTGTATTACTAGATTTCTTTTATTTAAAAATAGATCAGAATATACTGTGAAAAAAATTTTCAGTAAAAAAGGAAAACTGTGAGATATGCTTACCAGTTTATGATCTGTTTGAATTTAAAAACAGTTTGGCAACATACAGCCCACAGACCAAATACAGCATGTCACTTATATTTGTTTCCAAGATCCCATAAGCTAAGAATGCTTTACATATTTAAGTGATTGAAAAAAGAATTAGAAACTACTCTTTGACATGTAAAATTATATAAAATTTGAATTTTATTGTCCATAAAGTTTAATTTGCATTCATTGAGTTTGATAATTTCTGTGGCTACTTTTGTATTGTATAGACAGAATATCATTTGACTAGTAAACCTAAAAGATGTATTACTTGTTATCTGACTTTTTATAGAAAATTTCTATTGAAGGTGATCATTATTTTCTTTAATATTATGCCTGTTTTAAAGGTTATTTTAAAAGTATTAAAGTAATCTATAAGATGTATTTTAAAGAAATTTATTTTATTCTCTTCCTAATCTCTAGTTAAAGATGCATTATCTCTATATCAATATATTATTTTATCACCTTGATAAAAATAAAGTGAAGAGCCTTTTACTTAATAGTAAGTGTAATTATTTTTGTTTATTGTTGATGGTTTTAATCTTCAGCATCTCCAAGAAGGACGAAAAGCTCAACAGTACCTTGACATGTGTTGGAAACAGATGGATAATGTGAGTTAACAGTATTTTCATGGTTAATCAGAAAATGTACAGGCTGACTTACCTCAAAACCCGGTCATCCTTTACTTCTGAGTCTAATATTTCTAGTATTGTTCATAACCTGCCATTTGTTTTGTTGTGTAGTAAGCAAGAATATAAATGGAGGATGTGAGCTCATTTCCTTTCCGTTTTTCCCTGTGTAAATACTTAGATGAATTCTCTAGTCTTCATATCATGATGTTTGTTAGGGAAATTTATCCAGTATCAAGAGGGGCTTGGATTAGTAGAAACAGATTTCTTGGGAGACTATTTGCCTTAAAGGAGAGAACCAAGATTGTGGTTCTTGAACCTTTTTAACACTGTATTTCTCTTGGCCTCCTTTTTTGCATATGAATACTGAGGAGCAAGGGCTACCTTATAGGAAGTGTTTCTTGTAGCTCTGTAGTCCTACAGTTCTCTAAGCTCCTAATTGTAGAAAAAGAACTGAATAGGACAGAGATAGAAAACATACTATTTAAAATTTCCCTAAAGCCCTTGATAATGTGGATTTTCTTAAAGGTTTTGATAAATATAAACAAGGTGTCCATATAGACACTATAGTCTTCTTTACTGGAAATGCTGGGTTGAAAGACTTGTACAAGATAAATAGTCTTTCTAAATGTTCAGGTTGCCAAATGATTGACTCTTTGCTAGCATTTTTATGATAGATACTATATTCCTTAAGAGTTGTGCTGAAAAGTTTTGTGTGTGTGTGTGTGTGTGTGTGTGTGTGTGTGTGTGTGTGTGTGTGTGTATTTACTGTTTAGATGTGATTGTCGGAAGGACTTTGAGGCTGAAATTTTATAAGTGCGTGCAGGATACACTGGTTTCTCTTCATACTGTGCAAATCTTTGATATTTTGAAAGCTCATGCATGTATTTACCATGTTTTTTATATTTTCTTGTTAAAATGCATATTCAAAGCTATTTTAATCACCAATGCTGATTTAGAGTTTATAGGTACATTAATAGTCTGTTTTCATTTTCTTGTCTTTTCTTTTTTTGGGGGGTGGGGGTTGAGACAGGGTTTCTCTGTGTAGTTTTGGTGCCTGTCCTGGATCTCGCTCTGTAGACCAGGCTGGCCTCGAACTCACAGAGATCCGCCTGCCTCTGCCTCTCGAGTGCTGGGATTAAAGGTGTGCACCACCACCGCCCAGCTTAATTTTCTTTATAATTGGTTTCACCAAGACTTTAAGGGAGGACTTTTATTTATTAAATTTTAAATTACTGTCAGTGGCATCCTTAGTTTCTGCCATCTAATAAGTGAGAGACCGTGTGTGTATTTTCATTTGCACAGAATAACATACTCCTGTACAAAGGAGATGCTGGTTCCTCCAGAAATGGCTGTTGACCCAAATCTGTTGACAATATGTGCTGACTTGCCTTTAGAACAGTTGGCAGTTATTAAGAAAAAGTTGCAAAGGTCATAAGAAAGAAAGAACCATTACAAAAATAAGGTATTTTAAATGTATGTATTTTTTAAGTGATTGACAGTATTATGAAAAGTAAATTCAACCCTGTGCTTGTACTTTTCCCTATATGTTCAAAAGTAATTATGACATGGCTTTTATTTTTTGTGGAGCCTGCAGTTAGTGAAAGAGACTGACTGGTATAATTTCTGTGTAGAAACAAGTAGAGGATCCTATTTCCTAATTCTTTGTCTTTCCTTTGAGTCAAAACAAAATTATAGAATTCCTAGTGTGTTTGGCATAATTGAAAGGAGCTATAAGAGACTGAGGAAAATAAGGAACTGGAAACAATTGAAGAAAACGTTGGAAGACAGTTATTGCTCCCAGGGTAAACAACAGCATTTAAACTGAGGACAGAAGAAAATAGGCTGGGAAAGAGGTCTTGAAGGGATGGTCAGAACTTAGGAAGATAAAGGTCAGATGCTAGGCCTGCCAGTCGGGAGGCTCCAGATGACAGCATACACGTTTCTAAGAACAGCTGAGAAGCAGCGGCTCCGGTGGTCAGTAGTGGAGTGACGTCACAGCACTACGTGTAGGTGTGCTTACTTTGCCACACGGACTGTGTTGGGTCTTACTCTATAGCTTTGTGCCTTATGGCAGGCCTTGAGCCAGGCAGTATATCCTCAGAGGCAGGAGAAACATTTCTTTCCTCACTGTCCTTTTTTATCAAGGACATAAACTGCCAGAAAACCCCAGCAGACTTCCTCCTAGGTGCCTTTGATGAGCCTGTGGGGAGAGTGGGACCGCAAACCACAGCTATTTACAGCCTTTGTGTATTGAGAGGTAGGTTCTGCTGAGCACGAGAAGGGAGTAGACGTGGTTTTCTATGGATACTTGTTATTCATTTGTACTCACTTTTTTGTACTTGGCTGTTTTAAGAAAAGTATTTTTTTAACAAATAAGATACCTAATATAAAACACTTATTTGTAAGTAGCCTCAATTTGTATCAAAATTATTAACCCAAAGCTACTGGCTCTACAGTGGGGTTGGGTAAATACAAAATACTCAAGTCTTCTGCTTTCTTTTCCTGGGTAATTCTCAGAACACAGATAGCAAGGCATTTTCCAGGCAAGGACTTAGAAGAGGCTTTCTCTGGGAATTCTGACAAGGAGAAGTGGGGTTGGGGTGAGGGGGAATCACACAGGGTTTTTCCAAGGAAACTACCTGGTTGTTTCATTCTAGAGGGAAAGACCAAGCTCAGCTGCCCCACCTTCGGAGTTTGTAATGGGCATTTAAAATAGGCTGGAGAGATGGCTCAGAGGTTAAGAGCACTAAAGCTCTTCCCAGAGGTCCTGAGTTTAATTCCTGGCAAAAGCAACTTAGAAGAAACAGCAGTGTGGGGCAGTGGTACACGCCTTTAATCCTAGCACTGAGAGGCAGAGGTAAGCAGACCTCTGTGAGTTCGAGGCTAGCCTGGTCTACAGAGTGAATTCCAGGACAGCCAGGGCTACAAAGAGAAACCCTGTCTCAAAAAACAAACACACAAATAAAAAATAATAATGTTAATTATAAGGAGAAACAGCAGCTATGAAAGTTAAAAAGCTTAAAAACTCAAAACTGGTATTAGTTTTCTCTGTGGAATAGAGGAAATACTATATCCATGGAAATAAGGACAGGTACCATTAAAACAGTGGATGAAAGAAACAAAAAGAAGATCATGGAAGGAGAAATGAAAAATCCATTAGATAGAAAGATAAAATTGAAGTTGTCTTTCAGAAAGTAAAGCAAAAGAACAGAGGTTTGAAACTGAAAACATAATAAAGTTAGAAGATTTCATTTAGCAGTTTCTTTTTCAAAATAATAAGCATTCTAGATATAAAAAAGGCATAAGTAAGTCCAGAAAAAATGTCTTCAAATGTAAAGACATGAATTTCCTGAAAAAGAAACACATTTAGTCACAGCAACAAAATGATGCAACAAATAAAATAAGCTTGCCTTTTAAAATGAGTCAGGCTTCGAATGGGATTGAGCATATTCCAGTCTGCTTATATAGAAACTAGAAAATAATGAGCTGGCAGTGGTGGTGCACGCCTTTAATCCCAGCAGTTGGGAGGCAGAGGCAGGAGGATCTCTGTGAGTTTGAGGCAAGCCTGGTCTACAAGTGAGTTCCAGGACAGCTAAAGCTGTTAACATAGAGAAACTCTGTCTTGAAAAACCAAACCAAAACCCCAGGGAAAATAGTAGAATAGTATTGTTAAATTTCTGAAAGAAATTGTTTCCAACTCTACTCACCCAAAGTCTGTTAGTTAAAAGTGGTGGTAAAGGCCGTGGGCTCTCACAGTAGCATGGGTTCAGAAAGCTTCAGTGTGGTAGCAGGGTAGGGGGTGGGGTGGATGCTAACAATAAAAATATTTCTAGCTTCAAAAATGGTATTTTACCAACTTTCTAGGAAGCTATTACTAAATGTGATCTGGCAGAATGATAGTGAACCTGATGGATCCAAATAACAGAGGTGCAAGACATCCTGGGGAATACAGGAAAAGGAAACCCCAAGAAAACAGTTATGCACTGGGATAGCTGGTATGAGTTCAAACTTAAGCAGATTAGAAACCCAAAGGAGAAACTGAACACAGAAAACAAAATTGATTAGAATTCCTAATATTAGGGTTTACTGTGGAGAGATTTAAACAATGTGGGGAGACTCGGGTTGAATTAACAAGTATATATTGAAAATCAAACTTGTGTGCACATTTATATATTCATGCTTCTGTCATAAATAGCTTTTAAATTTTTCATTTTTTTATGTGTATGAGTGTTTGCCTGCATGTGTTTATGTATGCTATGTGTGTGCCTAGTGCCATCAGAGGACAAGAAAGGGTGTCAGTTCCCTAGAATTGGAGTTACTGATGGTTGTAAGTTAACCTCCTCTACAAGAGCTGCAAGTATTAAACTGCTGAGCAGTCGTAAACAGCATTTTAAAAGTCATAATAGTTTGAGTTAAAGTTGGGTGGGGTGGCACATGCCTATAATTCTAGCACCCTGAAGGCTGAGGCAGGAGGATTAAATGTTCAAGGGCAAGTTGGACTACACAAGTGAATTCCAGGCCACCTTGGGCTACATAGTAAAACCCTGTTTTTGTTTATTAAAGGAAAAACCCAACACAAAAACAGATAAGTTTGTGTCTGTGCTGATAGTATTTCTGAGACATCTGACAGAAACAACATAAAACTATTTTGAAGGAACATTTCCGCATCTTAACTGTGTTGTTGGGGTCCTACTGAAAAAAATGGAAGCAAACAGCAAAACCAACCAATGAAGCTTTGTTTATAATAAAAATTTCCCCCCTTTTTGGATAGAGAATTAGGTATATATTGAGTATTAATCATGTCCGTTTTTTCTTCAATGTCAAAAACTAATACCTGATAATTAAGACACATAAATACTATAACCAATGTAAATTAGTTATAACAATACATTTAATTTTCCAACTTAGAAAGGACAAATTTTAGTTACAGTGTTCAGATCATTTTTACATCACACATACTGGTAGCATTTAAGTTACTACTCAAATGAGATAAGTTATTTTCATTTTCTTTACAGAGTAAGAAGAAATTTGAAAGAGAATGTAAAGAAGCAGAGAAAGCACAACAGAGTTATGAAAGACTGGATAATGACACTAATGCAACCAAGGCAGATGTGGAGAAGGTAAGAGACCCAAACCTGCTTCGAAGAGAGATTATTGCCGATGTATGTTACTGCATACAGTCAACAATCCTACATTAAGATGCAAATATTACACGCATAGACAGAAGGCACACCTTTCGTATCAGTCTTATATCTATCGAAAACATGCAGATGTTGCTTACTTGAAATGGTATGTATTGTCTGAGAAAGAAAGATGGTAATACAATATCTTAGCTGCATTCAAAATGCTCAGAAGAAACAGTGGCTACTAGGATTGTTTCTTCCCTGCTCCAAAATTGGATCGAAAGACTAAGACATATCCATCAAGTATACAGACTGGGTGTGATTGAGTAGGCCTCTTCAGCAGCTTTGCCGGAGACGCCCAGGCATTGAGTTGGCACATATTCACTTCTTGAATGTCTTGTCTCTGATTCTGAGCTGGCTATTCTGTAGTGTAATTTGTTGGTAGGATTTTCCTTGTAACGGCTATTAACTTCTTTGACATTTGATAGAGCGCAGTTGGTCGTGTGCCCCCCATCCCAGCTTTTCCTTTATAGGCTTTATGCATCTATGTTTCGTATTTTTGAGCTACATAGAAAAAGTCAAATCATTTTTCTTAATAATTTTGTAGGTATTTTAGCTTGTTAGATATTCTCTACTTCTAGATAAACAGATTTCTTCAACTAATCCACATAGGAAATAGCTTGAATTACCTTTATCATGTTACTTTCCTTTGACTCCCCTTTAAGTTTTCAATATCCCACTTAGGTCCTTTTCTGAAATATAATCCTAGTTTGGTCAGATCAGTTTTCATTTTGATTACCTCCCTTGTCTGAGCACTAAGTTCTTGTTCATATGACCTGACCTGAGTCTACGTGAATCCAGACAACCATGTTGTTTGAACTGACTCCCGTAGAGTTCATGATTATTTGGAGTCCTTGTCTTCTCACATGTGTGCTAACATGAGGATGTATCTCTCATAACTTACACTGAATTTTAGGTTTGTATGGACATCTTTATGCATTATTAGCTTTGATCCTATTAAAATTTTTATATCCTAATTTTGATCATCTAGTGTAATTTCCTTCACAACATTATGCCATTTCTATAATTATCAGTGTGTTACTTGATAGTATTGTGAATAACGGCAACTACAAAAGGTAGTATTTTGTACATGGGAGACTTCTGGAAGGTTAACATCCATTCTAAACACTCCTTTGATTCATCATCAAATAAGGGTTATTCATATTTATGTCCCAGGAATTTAAAGCTGCTTGTTTGGTGAACTCTTCACTTAACATCTTCATTTTGTCTACAGAGATTAGCTTAGCATCTGCTAGTTAACTTGGTCTAACTTTCTCCGAATTTTGGTGTTCCTGGTTTAATGTTCAATTATTTGAAGTCTCTTTATTATTAGAAAATTTAACTGTTCTAGCTTTACCCATATTCCTTTGTACACCCTGCTGAAACTTCCACCGTAGCTCATGGGACTCACAGCTGGTGGGGGAGTTTCCCAATAGGTCACGAGGACTTAAGGCTAGGATATGTGGGATCTTTGTCCCACTGTGGTTTGTGATAGGTAGAGAAAAGGGGATGTGTAAATAAATGTGTACTTAGGCTTCCAGGTTGGAACTTGAGGTTTAGTTTTGTTTCATTTTTTTCCCTGTAGAAATACTTTGGTTTGTAGTATTTAGTTTACATAGTACTTACTTGCAGTAATCTTCTAATAAGCCATAGATTAAATAGGGTTTGGTGGGCTTATCTGAGATCTTGGCTACTTTGCTTCCCTGGTCAGTTTGTTTGAGTTAAAAAGATATAGGTACAAACTAGTGTTAGGTTTGAACTGCATCTGTAGAAACTAGAATCAGAAGATTGAGGGATAGGGTTGGGGGTGGAGATCAATGCTAGAGGACTTGTCTAGCAAGGGTAAGGCCCTTAATTTCAATCCTTAGCAAAAGAGAAGAAAAAAAAAATAGTGAAGCATATCCCCAGTGTGCTCTGCAAAATATAGCCCTATTACATTAAATGTTTTGTTCCTTGGGACGATGTAAAGTGGCTGTGCGAGCACGCACGCACGCACGCACGCACACACACATACACACACACACACACACACACACACACACCCCTCTACCTACACCTTCCCACCCTCCCCCTGTTTCCTCTTCCTCTTCTTGCTGTGTTGTGTCCCGGTTGCTATGGAACCCTGGTGATCCCCTCAGCCTTGGGTGTACGGGAGACTACTGGTGTTCAGTGTTGCCTTTGGGAGCCAGTTCTGACTTTGTTTCTTATTGTTTTAGACCAGCTAGGGAAATTTTTTTAGCTCATGCTCAGTATGTTAGAACTAACACTTTTATGTATATTCTCATTAGTGTTGATAATATTCCTTTGATTTTCTGCAAGAAATTGAATGCAGAACTATTTTAAATAATTACCTATGGTATTTTATAGAGATGGAAACATGTTGAATATTATATTATTGAAAACACATTTTAATCATTATTTGTATTTACTATTTAGTTTCATATTCTAATAGGGTAAAGAAATATTTCTCTATTTTTAATAGTTGAAAATATTCCTGGAGGTATTTGTTTTTCTTCTCTTCTGTTTATAAATGTACTGTTTCAAGACATAATGTCATTTATTATTTTCTGTGTGAATTTTGTAAGTAGACAAAATTTTGCTTATTAAAAAGAGGAGGACTACTGTAATAGGGACATCAGGATTACTGTTATAAGAAAACTATGTATGATCTGGAAGCATTTTCTTTAGCTGTTGGCTTATCTATTGACAAAATCTAACTTTGGTATAATTTTCAGGAAAATTAATTAACTTGTTCTTAGTAATCATTTGGACCAATTTTGCCTGTAGGCCAAACAGCAGTTGAACCTTCGTACACATATGGCTGATGAGAATAAAAATGAATATGCTGCACAGCTGCAGAATTTTAATGGCGAACAGCACAAACATTTTTATGTGGTAATCCCTCAGATTTACAAGGTAAGTTCAGTCTAGTTGAGTTCAAAGAGATTTTTTTGAGACAAGGTTTCACTGTGCATCCTCCCTAGCTGGCCTGCCCCTTCCTGTCCAGGACTGGGATTAAAGGCGTGCACCACTGCTTTTCTTTTCCCGTTTGGAAATAAAACCTAGGATGTTACATGATCTAAGAAAGCATTTGACCACTATGATACAGCTCCAGTCCAAAAACTCAAGTATTAAGTCTTAGAAATAAAAATATTTCTAAATTCACTAGTTGCTGAGATTGGTAATAAAGTAGACGTCATTTTTTTAAAAAAGATTTATTTATTTATGATGTACACAGAAGAGGGTGCCAGATCTCGTTACAGATGGTTGTGAGCCACCATGTAGGTGCTAGGAATTGAACTCAGGACCTCTGGAAGAGCAGTCAGTGCTCTTAACCTCTGAGCCATCTCTCCAGCCCCAGATGTCCTTATTTTTAAGCCACAGACTTTTCTGTATATTATTAATGTTATATATAAAACTCACTAAGCCAATGACACTTTTTGAAATAAATTATAGTACAGTAGGAATAAGTATTTTGACTGTGTAAAGGGAAGTAACTGAGGCTGGGTATTGTAATCTGTTCACCTAGAATTGGGATTTAACGGGGTTTTTTTGACACCACCCTAGAATCAGTGACATTAGTGTACATGGCAGCAGTAAGTCTTCTAGCATGTTTTTTATTGGCCTGCCTTTTCTGTCTGCCTGCCTTGCTGGTCTGCTGGGATCTAGTTGTATTGTAAGGCCTTGGGCTTGCTTATTAGCTCCATGCACCATCACTTAATGATAGCTGTAGCAAATAATGAATCTAGATGTTTTCGTGAGGGCTAAGGTGCTGCTTTCTCCAGAAAGAAGCTAAATTAGAAGAAAGGGAGTTAGGGAACTAGTGCTGAATGAGGGCAGATTCTGGAGAAAGCGTCACCCAGTGAGGCTGTCTTTCATTTGTAAGGCAAGCATACAAAGTGAGAGTTGGACTAGAGTTGGGTAGCAGTTCTGATCATGGAATCCAGAGCAGCAAACCTGTGAATCCTCTCTGTGACTATATTAACTAACCAAGTCTTCATATTCTGCAGCAACTTTAACTTGGAAGTAAAGTACCCTTGGTTTTTGGAGGCCTCTTTAGAGCTTGCTTACAGCAATCTTGCCATTTTGTAATCTTTTTTTTATAAAAACAAAACAACAACAAAATATAGGTTTCAGAATAAACCCCAGACCTTGGAAAGAAACAATAAAAACCAATGTGAAGTAGAGTTTGAGAAGGTGAGGGCAAATGTGCCAAGATGATTAACTATGAATTTGCTTGCCTGCCTCGGCCTATTTCCCATAGTGAGTTTGTGCTACCTTGGTGATGTGACTTACTGTTTTCCTCTCATGTCCCCAACTCTGAGTTGCCGACTGTAGTAAGGTTTGGGTACCTGTTTGTGTGCCATCAATTATGAATACTTCATCCAGCTAGTACTGTGAACCAGCTAATGAGTACTTGTCAGACTTGGGTCTTATGGCTAGTTGCGGTAAAAAAATAATTAGTGCTAGAATTTGGTTTTCAAGTGGAACATTTCCTGAAAGCATAGAAGTACCCCAATTGAAGAGGGAAAGGTGGGAGAGCTGTGGCCCAGAGACCTGGTTGCCGGCTGAGGAATGGTTTAGATGCTCTTGACTGTCAGTATTTAAAGCTTTGTTTTAGTCTCCTTTTATTATTTAACAGGCCTCGGATTGCAAGAATTATTAAATTTATATAAAAGTAATAGGGAAGAAATCTATCTGGGGAGGTCATTAATTGTTCTCCTTCAGACTAGAAAATTCAGTTTCCCTTACTTGTTTGAATTCTGGATTATTAGCAACTACAAGAAATGGATGAACGAAGGACAATTAAACTCAGTGAATGTTACAGAGGATTTGCAGACTCAGAACGCAAAGTTATTCCTATCATCTCAAAGTGTTTGGAAGGGATGATTCTTGCAGCAAAATCAGTTGATGAAAGAAGAGTAAGTACTATATAATTTTCTCTGAATTAATAAATGGGGTGTAGTTCTGCAGTTGAAGTTAATGAAACGGTTTCCCAGTCTTTACTTAGGAATGAAGTAACCTAAGGAATACTTAGTTCTTAATTATATTCTGTATGAGAAAGCCTTATGTAAGTTAGATTGCTACAATGTGTTGAACTCTAAAATTCTGATTCTTTAAAAGAAACTTTGCATCCCTTTTCTTAACAGTTAATTTTTTAGTCTAATCCAAGAGTATAACCTTTGAACTGTGTTTAACTTACAGTGTTATTCTAATGAAAGTTTAGAGAAGGATGTAGTTAGATCAATCCAGAACTGTCAGAGTTGCCTTCAATGTAAGTGTTATTGTTTGTGCTGAGCAAGAAACAAAGGTGTGTGGAATAGGAGGAGGAAGAGGGCATCAGGATTCAAGGACACAACACAGCCCTGTTCTTGAGGACCTAGATCTAGAAGCATCACAGCTTAGCCAAAGTGTAGCGTAGTGTAGATCTGGTTATTTCTGAGTAAATGCCGAGTGAGTCACTAAGAAGCATGGGCAGGCAGACACTGACGTTCCAAGGGGATAATGAGGAAAAAGAACTAGTCTTGGAGGAGTGTCAGGTATGTGCCCTGTACTCTAGTCTTCACAGAAAGTCAGTCAGTCAGTATTAGTGAAGAGCCTACCTGTAACTAATTGAATTCCTAAACTTAAAAAGGGAAAAGCTTTTTAGTTTCTTTCATCGATAGTTCCAAAGTGTGTGTGCTACTTTTTTTTCAATTGGGATCAACATATTGAATGCTTATTGCTGTAGGGAGAAGTTAGATTCTTTAAACCTTTGGTGATTACTGTAGATCTATTACTTTAAGCCGTCGTTTGAAAAAAAAGGTTTGAAAGCTATTGTACTATGATCAAATAAAATGGTTTAAAAATGTGTTTCTTATTTATAGGATTCTCAAATGGTAGTAGACTCCTTCAAATCTGGCTTTGAACCTCCAGGAGACTTTCCATTTGAAGATTACAGTCAGCATATTTACAGAACCATTTCTGATGGGACCATCAGTGCATCCAAACAAGAGGGTGGCAAGATGGATGCCAAGTCCACAGTAGGGAAGGCCAAAGGCAAACTGTGGCTCTTTGGGAAGAAGCCAAAGGTAAAAACCCAGAGTCCCCATGTGCTGATCAGACTCTTACTTAGTCTGTAGTTAAGTTGAAGATGTTGGGTGGATAATAATTACCACTAATAGAAGAATAACTTCATTGAGCTTGAATGATTCAATTAATCTTTCACTATTTAGAAAACAGTACCTTAATGTTGAGCAATTAATAATGTGGAAGTATTAACTAAGTTTAATATCTAGTTAAATTAGATGTTTTTGAAATTCCTTTGCATATAGTTTCTGTCAGAATTCTAAGGCAGTGTTTTACTATTACTACTTACTATTACAATGGAAATTCTTAGTTGAAATGAATGATTAAACTCACCAATAATAAATGTCAAGTTAGATGTTATAGTTCACACTACTATAACTTTTTATTATCCATGTGCAATTTTAATGAGAAGGGCTCAATGTTCTTGATTAACTTTAGCTTTAAGAACCTCTAGTTACTAAGAGAATCTTAGTCTCGACTTCTTGTCAAACCCCAGATTTTGATGTGCTGTTAATTTTAGGAAGCTAAACATAGCTTAACACATGAGCAAATGGAGTAGATGAGTATTTCATCTTTGTGTCAACTTAGTGATTGTGCCATACCAGTAAGGGGAGATGCAGTCCTTCAGTCGGATATGCTGTACTCTTAAAGTACACTTAATTTAATCCATTGTGTTGAACTTGGCATATGAAGGTATAGAAAACTCAGATTACCTATCTGTAAGTATCTTTACCACATTTGTAGATAACTTGGGCTTCCCTATGTTTTTAATAATACTGTCCTGTCATGAAAGCGAGCAGTGAGACCTGCTTTGGTCCCAGCAGAGTAGCTAGAGCAGCTTGGAGAGGTACGAATGCCAACAGAGACAGCCCGAGAGGAGAGCTAGGGACATGATGGGGAGCTGCCTGCCTATTTAGGGTAATTAGATACAGTTTTGGAAGAATTTTGTGTGATAACTTTAACTATAGCGGCTGCCTTTATCTCTTGACAACTACAAGTTAAATATAACCCTTATAGGAATCCATTATGGTGCTAATATGCTAGAATCCAGAAATTTTTTTAATCTAGGTTATATTGTTCTCTCTAACATAATTTGTATACTCTATATTTTTAATCCAGCTTGTTAAAAAAATGAAATCATATTGTTTAAAAGTAACTGACTTTTAAAAGATAGTTTTGGCAAAACTATGTTTACTCTATTTTCATAGAAAACTTTATTTGAAGTGTATTTTGTGAAAAATATGTTGCCAGAAATAGAATTTTCATTTAGGAAAAAAACTATTCACGTTTGGCTTATTGATTCCTTTCTTTATTTCCATATTAGCCACAGTCCCCACCCTTAACCCCTACTAGTTTATTCACATCCAGTACTCCTAATGGGTCCCAGTTTCTCACATTCTCCATTGAGCCCGTGCATTATTGTATGAATGAAATAAAAACAGGGAAGCCCAGAATTCCTTCTTTCAGAAGCCTCAAAAGAGGGGTAAGTTTAATAATGGGTTGAAATGCATGATGGCCTAATTGTGTGTGTAGTGTGGCTTTTTCAATACTCTCCACCCTCATTATAAGGCTCTCTCCTATAAATACATAGTTTAAAGTCACCACAGAATTAAGTATAGCTGCCCTCAAGTAAAAAACAACTCCTCTTTATAACATTCGAAATGTTCAACCATAAAAAATGGTATTATAAAGAGGGTGCTGGGTACAATCATATTTTAGCTTTTTTTGTTTATGTGAAATCATATGTCCACCATTGTCTTGTAATGTATTTACATTTTTAAGACTTTCAGTAATTTGTCACTGGAGTTGCTTTTGTAATGACTTGTCACTAATGCTGACTTCACCTACCAATTTTATAGTCTTGTTTTGTTGACAGTAAAATGTCAAGCTTGATTTTAATTGCCCTACTTACTTTAGACACTTAAAATATAATTTTAATACCTTAATAAAAAACAAAAAAGTCGACGTAGTAGTGGAACACACCTTTGTAATTCCAGCACCTAGAAGGCTGAGGTGGGAGGATAGAATTTGAGGCTAATCTCAGTCACATACGGAGTTTAAAACCAGTCTTCTCTGCGCAGAGAAATGATATCTCCAAAAGCAAAAAATTTTTTTAAAAAAGATAAGTATATTAAATACAAAGTGTTATACGTCAAATAATATATTAGAAGGTATCTATTAAATTATAAACCCTATGAAATATTTAAGTATTATTAGTAATGTTCATGTGGAATTTGTTTTCTTGAACAACAACAACAATAAAACCATTTTACTAGGGTTTTTCCTTTATTCTCTTTTTTAATTGGCTAGCCTTAGACATCTGCTATTCCTAAGAGTACTCTCCAAACGGAAATGGACAGACTAGTAAAATTCAGATACATTATTAAGCTGTGTTTTAGCAATGACTGTTACACTACTAATGAATAGTGATACTCCATTATATTAGTAAGGCTAATTTTTTTTTCTTGGTTCTGAAGATTGAGCCTAGATCTTCATGTATATGAAGCACTTACTCTATCACTAAAATACCCTCCTAGCCCCTAATTTTTTGTTTTTATGTTTGATTTTTTTTTAAGTAGCACTCTTAATTACATAGCGATAATTTTAAGTTAATTTATAAGATTTTTGGCCATTTGAAAGACATAGATGTCATACAGTATTTACCATCTAATTATTAACAGTAATAGTGTGCTCTTTCCTTTCTGTAACTTTTCCCAAAATTAAAATGCATTTTAGCCATCTGAAGAACAAAATCTATTTGTTTAGGGCGAGATTGCATTTTTATCTAACCATGAAGACAGAATGAGAAGCTTCTCTGATGGCAGTAATGCAGAGACTATCCCCGTGTATCTTCCCACTGCAACTCCATTTCCCCTCACCTTAGCTAACTGAATGTGGGTAATAGAGGGAATTGATGACCTTTAGAAAGGTCCCCACAGATAAATCTCTGTTTTATGACAAGCATCCTGGCTGTCAGTTTGGAAAGCTGTTTATGCTTGCTTAAGAGATTTTACTTGGGATTTCTTTTGCCATAGTTATGAGGTAGAATTCCTAAGTTGCTTCTCATAGATATATGAAGCAAATTTAAATTATAAGGAAAAAAATTAAAGCAGTTAGAACTTTAAGGCCTGGAGGAGAATCTTAAATGTGTGACATTCTTATTGAACAATTAGCAGCTAGAATCTTAGAACTACAGCACTTAACAGGTTGTTAGCTTGCTTATTATTTGTTTTATTTTCATGTTACTTTAATTTAAATAGTCATAAATTGTTTTTATAATTTTTGAAAACTGAAATCTCCTTCACATCTTGGTTACCATAATAACCACAAAGAAGGCAGTGTGCAAGTAGAAACTAGGACAGATGAACCCAACTAGGGGATTAGAGAACAGAGCAGGGTGGAAAGTGTTTATCTTGGGATTGAGAAATTTTTATATTTGACCAATTTGATTGGTCTTTGGAAGTTTGCTAGGTAATATTTCAAAATTAATACTAGAGACAGATGTTTTCTTTCCACTTAAGAATTCCACGAGGAAAGTAAACCTTAATAAACTGGTATTTTTACATGGATTTCAGTCCAGTAAGTTTACAATGTAGGTGTATATACTCACTTTTAAAGAAAAACTGGTGTATGTATGCAATCTCATAATTAACAATTTGAAAAACGTTACATCAGAGCGATGATTTTGAGTTTGACAGTGGTGCCACTGGATCTGTCCTAAGTATAAGGTTCTATAATGCCCTCTGTGATGTCAAGCTCTAAGCTTCAGTGACTGTTTGGGAAATACACCCAAATTTCATTGCTTAATACACATATTAACATTTTTAAACTACTTTTTTTTTTCCATAAACATCCCTTTTTAAAGTAATAGAATTACCTAGCTTATAATAGCAGTTCATGTTTGTGTTTTCATAATCTTAAAGAGTTTTAGAGTTACTCTTTTAAGCTTTTGTATATTCAGAATATAGTTCCCAGGGTTTTGGCCTGTTTCAAGATGAAACACACCTAGTTATTTTCATTCCTTCACTTAATGTTAGTTCTCCTGTATTCTATAGTGCCTTAAGATGCAGTGATTATATGAAATTTTCTAATTTGTAAACTATTTCTATATGAAGCTCTGGTATTTTTGTGTTGAACATGTACTACTTTAAAACAGATTACGTTTGTACTATATTTACAGAGAACTTTAATTTTCAGTGAACTATAAATTTATTTTCTGCTTGTTAGTAAAACTAGACAAGCTAAAATAGAAACATTTGATATTTCAGGTATAATTATCCTGTTTTCTCTAAAAGATTAAAATATACATTAGGAAAGTAATTATATCACCCAGTAATGAAAGTTAGTATAAAAGATATGGCAACTCATTTGACTAGTTTATTCCTTCTCATATACAATTTTGTTAGTGTTTAAAGAATACTGTGACTATCTTCCTTAATTTAAACCTTTTTTTCTCACTGAATTTTGTGATAGCAAAATAAATTGATATTTTTCTTCTTTAAACTACTGACAGTCTAAAGAATGTTAAGCTTAGTTTAGAAAGACAATGGATAACAAATGTCATCTTTTCGTCATAATCATTAATATACATGGCCAACTCATCAGAGATAAGGGGTAGATATTTTTACTAGATATTTATTAAATTTCTTTAAATTTTTATGTGAAATTTTATCTGACATCTATTTTACCTTTCTTTAAAAGAACATTATGCTTTAGAAAACAGAGAAAATGCATTTTTTTATGAGGGTCCTGGGGATTGAACCCATGGCCTTGCACATGTGAGGCAGATAGCCTGCCACTGACATGTATCTCCAGGCCCCCAAAATCAAGACGACATTCTAAGACTTGCTACTGTGATAAGTGTGAAGACCTGTAAGATGCATATTCTAGGCCACTGTGTGTGTGCGCGCGCTTGTGTATGTACTCATGTGTGATACATTTTGTGCCATTTGCAGAATCCTGTGTCAAAGTGGTTTATGATATTTTGATTCTATAAGAGCACCTGTAGTTGACCTCTTCAGACTCTGTTCATATCTTCTGAAAGGATAATCTTTATTCAGTTTGCTAAAACTGAACTTACGGATTTAGTGCTGTTTTTCAGGCACATGGATTTCAGAATGAAACCTTAAAAATAGAAAATTTATTTTCAAAGCAAAACCTAACCTGTATCTTTGTGTCTACTAAGTATGTAGAGAGAATTTCGTACAGGGTAAATCATTTGTTGTTTTTATTTTAAAAAATAGCACCTTAAGAATGTTACCTTTACCAAACTTTGATATATTTAAACCCAAAATAGTGTTTGAAGTATGAAACTAAAGGAAATGATGCTTTCTTTAGTGCATTGGGAAGGACATTCTGGTTTTTAAACTTTTTGTAGATTCCTTTGAAATGGCTAACATTAGATCTTTTTGATTCAACACATTTCAAATATCAGTGTTTCTGAAAATGAATGATCTGAATAAATACCTTCATAAAACTTTCTTCAAAAGAGAAGATGTGATACTGCAGGACGATTCACGTTTGAGTTTAGTGAAATTAGAAAATATCTGCCCATTATCATTGTGTGCTTTCCTTCCTTTTTCTTTTTTTGTGCAAATGATTTGCTTTCCCAAGTGTGCTTAAAGCTTTTTTTTTTTTTTTTTTTTTTTTTTTTGGCAGAATTGTTTGGATTGTAAAGTGTATATAATTTATTTTAATATTGTAAAAAATGTAGGTTATTGCATCTTCTGTATTATGATTTCATGTGAATAATTTACCATTTCTTTCTGTTTTCCATTGAACTATTCAGTGGTCGGTGAAGATGGTAAGCCCTGTGTGCTGATCTCTATACTGTGCCAACATTAAATAATCTCAAAGCATGGTTTTGTTTAATTCAGAACAAGTGTTAAAGCACTTCCCGCATTTTCAACTTGTATGTTCTTTTCTTCCTTTTATAATTCGTAGTCCAGCCTATGCCAATGCCTTTTGGGTGTCATAGATTTGACAATTATGTGGTTAACTGTCATCAGCCCATCAAATTCTTAAATGTTATTAGATGGAGTCCATATCATGTTAAAGAGAATTTAAAATTTTTTAATAAAATTTTAAAATTTACATGGTGAGCAAAAGTTCATGTTATACAGAAGTAAAGTTTAGAAAAAAAATTTCTTTTTAAATTGACTTTTTTAAAAGATCATAAAAATTTAATGTTTACTTTATCATAAGAATTATTAGGTTTGTCTAATAAAGAAAAAAAAGTTTGTTAGTTTCATTATGGACTCAGTGCTTTGTTTAGAAGCACAGGTAATCTGTTTTGTGTATGAGTGTGTGTGAGTGTGTGTCCCCATCCCTCAATGTTTGAAGTATTCCAATATACATTTATTCACACAAATTGATGAATTGACGTTATGAAGAAGTAATCCTCAAATTATTGGGTTCTTGTATAGAAAACTATGCACACAGATTTAGAGAGCAGGTTACTGTTGTAGACATTTGTAGTTGAGACTTTTGTAAGTTCCTTGGTAGGAAGAGAGGTTGTTCAATGCCTTGCATGTTGTTTTGAAGTCCTTGATAAATAGAATGGGCTTGCTTCCTGCGCTTATGTAAGAGCGGGTTATAATGTTGATGGGATGTTAGAAGTGCAAGTGCCCTGATACCTGTTGTTAAGACATTTGATGACAGAGTTGCGTTAGGGATAGACTGATGTTTGGAGATGGATAATGGCCAGTTTTACCCCCAAAAAACTCATTACACTGAAATGTATTTCTTTGTTTCCTTAAGCAATTTTCAGGCTTTTCAGAAACATTTTTCGAAACACAAATTGGAAGGTTTTCTTTGTACTGTTACATGATAGTGTAATCCCTGGACCCCAAATTAGAATGAATCTAGCAAATTATATTGATCATTAACTAGTAAACTTAACGGAACTTTATGTAGGAAATTTTTATATTCTGTTATTGACATTGCTAGTATATATCTGTACCTGATATCAAACAAATGCCACCTAAAACAGGGGCCTCACTTTTAGTCATCATCCTTGTTGAATGCCCATAGTGTGTAGACCACTGAGAAAAGATTCAAAGAGGTTCTTGTTTTAAGTAACTAACATTTGCTCATGGCTTTTCCTGTGAGTTTCCTCGTTTAAAAGTAAATAATGTAGGCATGGAGAGGTGGCTCAGTCCTTTACAGAGAACCCAGGTTCTAGTCCTAGCACTCATATAGCGGCTCACAACTGTCTGGAACTCCAGTTCCAGAGGATCCCATGCCCTCTTCTGGCCTCGGCAGGAATGAGGTGTATGTACCGACATGGATGCAGGCAAACATACATACACATAAAATAATAAAATAAAATAAATAAAGGTAAATAAAGTGCCCTTGTACATAGTGAAATCAAGCTATTAAGCATATGTTAAAGGTATTAGTAGCCCAGAGAGCAAGAATACATTTTATTTTGTAAGCGTGTCTCAGCAGCACTTTAAAAAATTGAATAATATTCATATTCAACCATTTTGAAATGAAAAGTAAGTGTTAATTTTTTGGAATGTAATATGTTAATACAGGTTATATTAAATGGATTCAGTAGTTAATAATGTTTTGTTATGGTCACTAATAATGTAACTGAAGGAACAATGACTAAAATAATATTTAAGAGGAAAATGGAACCAAGTATAGCGACACACTCTTGCAACCCAAACACCAAGAGGCTAAGACAGAAGGCCTGGGAGTTCAGGGCTGGGCAACACAGTGAGGCATAGTCTTCAGGAAAAAGACATCATTAATAGAAAATCTATACCTAGATACTAGTACTTCATTTACCCACATTCAGAAGCATTGAAACCTTTCTAAGCCAGCGATGACACCTGAAGGATGGTGTCACATGTTCGTAATGGTAGCACTTGAGAGACAGGAGCATCTGAGTTCAAGTGATAGGCTATAGTTAAGAGTCTGCTGTCTCAACCAAATAGAGAGAGAGGGAAGTGGAATTACATCTTTTAGAAACAGCTGAGGTGTGTCATTCAGTTTTACAAAAAGAAGATTGGAAATGTATTCCATGTTATGAATATAATTTCCAGTCTGTAGACTGTACCTTTAATTTTTTTAATGATCAGATTTTGTTTCCAAAGAATGGTCTAATAAATGTAATCATTCAAAAACTCTTTGCAATATTGAAATATACTTCTTAAATCAGTTGTCTTTATGCGGTAAGTTGTTTATCTTGCTTGCTCAGTTATGAATTTTGTATTTTTATTTTGCATATTCATGGTATTCAGAATGTCACGACAGTGGATTTTATTCATAAGGCTCTATGTAAGAGTACATGCACAGTAATAAAATAATATAAACAAAAAATGTTATGTGTTCCCATTCTGTTGTTGCTGTAAGAAGACTCATGTGTTTAACTCTGCCAAGACTTGAAAGAGTGTGATAGACTTATTACTCACCTGTATTTGGTGAGGTTTCTGTTTTTCTTTCTGCCTGTTTTCATGTTTTTGTAAGTATTGAAATTTAAGCTTTTATTTTTACTAATATACCTATATAAATTTTCTAAAGATTGAGGCTAACTAAAAAAGTTAGTAGTCATATTTTATAAAAAAGTAAAGTTAAAAAATAAAATACCTAAAAATGTCTGTAATAATGACTTAGACTCTCTTTTCAGGGCCCAGCACTAGAAGATTTCAGTCATTTGCCACCAGAGCAGAGGCGTAAGAAATTACAGCAGCGCATCGATGAGCTTAACCGAGGGCTGCAGAAAGAGTCGGACCAAAAGTAGTGTTCCCTTAAGTCCTCCTTGTTCTTCTTCCAGGGTCCGATGTGATGATGTGTATACGTGATACATAGACTATTTCAAAATCATCCATTCTGGGCTGGGGGTATAGTTCAGTGGGAACAGTACTTGCCTAGCATTCATGAGGACCTGAGTTTGATCCCTGTCATCCCCCTCCCCCCAAATCATATATCCCAAATGAAACACTTTTTAAGACTTTTCAAAAAGATTTGTTTATTTTTATTCCAAACGTATGAGTGTTTTATCTGCATGTATATCTATGCATCACTTGCGTGCCTAGTGCCTGTAGAGGCCAGAAGACCTCTGGAACTGGAGTTACAGTGGTTGTGAACCTCCATGTGGATGCTGGGAATAGAACTTGGGTCCTCTGGAAGAGCAGCTAGTGATTTTAACTTCTGAGTCATCTCTCCAGCCCCTGAAATACCACCCCCTGCCGCCTTTTTTTTTTTTAAGGGAAAAAAATACACTACCTACACTAGAAAACTTTATGGTTTATATATTATTTAGGCAAAAACCAAATGTCAGATTTTTTTTTTAATTGCAGATTTTTGTTAGTTGCTATTAGAGTTCCTTCCATAAATTTGTAAAAACAAAACAGAAACCCAAAGCATGGTAATTCATTGTCAAGAGTAGTTTTAGGAGCACTAACCACCTCTTATATTTTATATATTTTTAAAATTATAAATTGAGTTCAGTACAGTTGTTGGAGGGATTATATACACTACTCATCAAGCATTTTACGTGGAGTATGTCATTCATTAAATCCTTCAAAATAGCTATCTGAGGTTGATCTTACTATATAAGTGGAGAGTGGAACTTGGTTTGAAATTCTGTAAACTAGTAATAGGACAAAGGAGGAAAGTATAGGACGGGTCAGGAAATTCTGAACTACCGTCTATAGCATTCTGTTGGTAGTGGGGGTGGGTGCTAGGACGTTAGCACCTGTACTAACGGGCACTGAACTTACGGAATGAGTAGATCAGAGATGAGGAGAGGAGACAAGGAGACTCGTTAGGGAACTAACTTGTAGATACTGAGAGAGCTATAAAATTAATTGGAAAAAAAAACAAGAAAAATAAATTTTGAGTTGGAGGTAATAGTTTTGCTTATGTTTTGTGGAAAATCCACATGGAAAGTATCTAGTTAAGTTTGGAAATATACATTTAGAACTTAAGAAAAACTAGAGAATCCTCTGAAGATGAAAACATTCTACAGAGGAGTGTAGGATGAGATGAGAAGAAACTTCTTGTCATCTTATGTAACAGACATTTAAAAGTTGAACAAAAGGAGAAGCAGCCAGTGAATGATTGTTAAGGAAGCAGAGGCGAAGGGGAGAAATGGAAACTAGAACCCTTAGGTCAAGAAGCAAAAGAGTATTAAGGAGCGTCAGTCAAGTGTCAGGTGCTAGTGGCCGACAGCATGATTGGGCATCACCTAGGGTAATGTGACTGGAGAAGAGGGGCAGGCGGAGAGGGATGGCACATAGCTGAAGGGCACGGTTAGAGATGCTACTGCTATTTCTAGCCCAGGAGAGTGGGAGGACAGTGATGCTCCGGGAAATGAGATAAGGAGTGCTAGGGGAATAGTGTTGCTCAGTGCAAATATAATTAGTTTGATGTAGAGCCAGGTGTGGTGTCACACATCTGTAATCCTAGCACATGGGAAGAGCAAGAATTTAAGGCCAGCCTGGACCACCTAGTGAGTCCCTGTTTCAAAATAAAGCAAACTAGTGAATTTGATTTGGGAAATGATGAATGTAAGAACAGTGTGGAATATTCTACTAGCTGTTTATTAAGCCCATGTATGTATAAGTTATATAAGACCTGAGAAATGTGTTTTATATTAGAAGTCTTTTAAATGTAAACACTCAAGCACACTCATGTTTTACAAGTCTTCCTTAAATTACTGACTATACATATTCATATACATAACTGTATATAATATATAGTCAGCCTTATGTGAATTGTCTTTATTAGGATACATTTGTCTAAACTTAGAAATGTGACTTTTTAAGGTTGAGATAAACTTTAGTCTCCAGTGAAACTCTAAATGGATGTTTTAATTTTGTGGTTTCCTTTTGTTTCTCAGAGAAGCACTCAACAAAATGAAGGATGTATATGAGAAAAATCCACAAATGGGGGATCCAGGAAGTTTGCAGCCTAAATTAGCAGAGACCATGAATAACATTGACCGCTTACGAATGGAAATCCACAAGAATGAGGTGCATTTGTTAACTCAGCAGTCTGAGATAAAAGTATATTTTAAAATGTTTTCTAGGCTTTATTGTGATAGATTAGATTTTGCCAGACTTATATACCAATATTTATGTTTAATTTTAGAATTTGTAGACTGAAAATATCATTATGGCATATAATTAACAAATTAACAGCCTACCGATTTTGTTATTTGATGTCTGCATTAGAATAAAATTTCTCTAAGAATCATCAAGTCTCACAGTACATTTAAATTTAGGGTGCCTTAGAGGTTTCAGACTTACTGAGCTGTCTTTTTTTTCTCCTGAAGGCATGGCTCTCTGAAGTCGAAGGCAAAACGGGTGGGAGAGGAGACCGAAGACACAGTAGTGACATCAATCATCTTGTGACACAGGGCAGAGAAAGGTCGGCGTTTTGTCTCACTTTCATTTCATTATTCATTTCATTCTCAGCCTTTTTTGCCCCATTAGTAAGCTTGGTGTTAACTAACAGTCGTTTGAAAGTGTTTTGAACCTTAGGTAATGGCTGTAGGTAAATTGGAAATTTCATCTTGTTCCATTCTAGTTTATTATTACATCCCTGAGCATCTAAGGATAAAAACAACAACAACAACAGCTAGCAGGCCTAGGAACCTCAGGGATGGGAGAGATTCCCTTAAGGTCTTTATGGAGTTGGTTAGCTTAGGATGGGAGGTAGAGTGGGGGATGCTGTCACATTGCTTACAGTTTGGAAGAAGAAAAGGAGCTATGTCTCAGTTTGGACAATTTTCAACTTAGCTTTTGCAAGGTCTCCATATTGCTTATGACATGTCTTCCTTTTTTTTAATCATTAAAAAAAAACAAAACACTGAACTGGGCTTCATCTTTGAGAAAATTTGAGAGGCTTAATATCAGATAGTGTTTTACTAATTACAACATAATTCATGCAAGCCTATTTTTCATATTTCCTTAATCTCAGTTTCCTAAAATCGCAGAATGGAAGTTAAAACACACACTGTACAGAGTTGTTGTGGACAAAGGAAACAGTGTAAGGCAGCTAATAGTGAAGCCTGATCATAGTGTGCGTTTCACGGGTGTGAGTGCCTCCTTGCCTCCTGTCCAGCTCCCGTCCCTTCAAGAAAGAGTTCTTAAGTTGTCGAGAAAGAGCCACTGATAACTGGTTTTTGTTAGTAGGTTAAAAACCCAGGTTAAATGGGTTTGGTTTCTCTAGTATGTGTGACTTTAAAATGTGGTTTTCTAACTTACCTAGGAGTGCTGTTAAATCTACTGGGGCGTGCGGGCCTGCGTTCTATCCATTCTTTTGGATTTTCTAAGTTACTGATTTCCTTTAATCAGTTGGAAACTATCTTGTTTGAATTTGGAGTCTTCTGGTTTTAAGTAGCAAAATGAATTTTTGTACTGTCTTAGAGGAAAAATGGGCTTCATTAAATAATTTAAGGAACAGCCTCGATAATATTCTTAAGGACTCCGGTTTTTTCCTACCTCTTGGCTGTCCCTCTTCTAGTACTGGGTTTGTTTTAAGACTCCATCTGATTTTTTTTTAAAGCTTGCAGTTTTTCTCCAAGTTCAAGGAGGGAAGGAAGTGAGTGTCTCTTGGGGCATCCTGGGCAGAACACTTCTGTCTGATGGTTTACAGGAGCGCTAGTGAACTGCTCACCTCTGTGCATGTGCTGTGCTCATAGCTTCTCATGAGCTGCATCATAGACACCTCACTGTGGACTGGACTGGGTGACTCTGCTGAGGAATAGCTCTGATATTAGAAAACTTGCGTCTACTACATTATTCCATTTCATCTTTAGATTCTGTAATAGTGAGATGTGTTTACTGAGCATTGCTCTAGAACATTGTCATCTTTCAAGTGTTTACTTTAGGAAATTAAGTGAAGAATCATTTTATATTACTACAAGCAATTTACGTAGTTAATGTTTGAAAATAGAGCTCAGTATGGAAGTATGTCATTGATACCTAATTTCTCCTCCTGAGATCAACTTATAAATAATACACAAAGAGTTCTCATGTTTGTGATACTTGATCAGAGATACTTTCATGGTTTTTAGTCCTGAGGGAAGTTACACCGACGATGCAAACCAAGAAGTCCGTGGGCCACCACAACAGCATGGTCACCACAGCGAGTTTGATGATGAGTTCGAAGATGACGACCCCTTGCCTGCTATTGGACATTGCAAAGCTATCTACCCCTTTGATGGTATGGTCTTCTTAATATATCAAAGTGTATTCATCACTTCTTTTAGTATTCTTAGCTAAATGATATATTGTCAGGAAATTACATTCCTGGTTTATGAATTGCATAGTGATATAAATATAGTATTACCTCCACCTCTGCACACACAACTGAATTGAAAGAAAGTCATGTATGTTGCCAGAACCCTAATACACCTATCAGCTCTAGGTAATAGTGAATTTTCCCCAAATCCTAGATCTTAGACCTTCCTGTGCTCAAAAATTCCAAAGCAGCTTGAACATGTAGCCCAAGCCAGGCAGTAAATCACTCTTTATGCTCTTCACTGCAGCTAAATAATATCAAGAGCCAGGCATAAAGCAGAGCTGAATGCCATCATTGTGTCCTGGTTCTGCAGGCTTCTCCTTCAGATGAGAGTAGCAAAGAAAGTGGTAGCTTCTGACTGTCGTGCCTTCTCCTGTGATGGCTGGAGAACAGGCTTCGGAGGGGAGGTGTTGTGGCCCTCTCTGCAGACTTTTAAACAGTCCTCTTCTTTAACAGAAGAGCAGAATAGCATCTTCATCAACAATTGTGAAATGCTCTATAATTTAACACCCTTCTCCATGTGTTGGTTTTACAATTGAGTAAAGTCTTCAGTTACTCTTTACTTTTAGAAAATATGTTTAAAGGGACAGGGAGATCCCCTAGTGGGTAAAGGCACTTGCCACCAAGCCTGAGGACCTAAGTTTGTTCCCGGGGACCCATGTGGTAGAAGAGAACTGATGCCTGAAGTTGTCCTCTGATCTCCACACTTAGGCTGCAGCACGTGCTTACACACACACACACACACACACACACACAGGTTTTCCATTTTCATGTATATGTGTGGTATACATATGTGTGTGTTTGTATATATGTGGGTACATGTGTGTATGTGGGTGCTTGTACATGTGGAGGCCTGGGACTGGTATTAGGAGTCATCCTTAATTGTTCTTTCACTTTATTCAGGAGTCTTTCAGTAGAACCTGGAGCTCATTGATGTGGCTGGTCTGGCGAGCCAGCTTGCTCTGAGGAACCCCTCTGTTTATATTTTTTCTTATGTTCCACTCTCTCACCCCCCTACTCTTTCCTGATCCCTACTTCATGAAGTTTTTGGATAGGCACTGCTCAAATTTGGGGAATTAGAATTGTGAAATAGTGATTAGACTGTTGCCTGTGGCCCAGTTACTGAATGATTATACAGCAGATGACTGTCATCAGCCTCGTGGACGCTTTGTGTAGTTCAGATGAGAGTGTGTACAGTTACGTTGAGTAAATAGAAAACATTACAGGAAGGATGCTGCTTGTGACAGTCTCTGGGCTCTTGCATCTAGGTACTATAAAACTTAATAGTAGTTTGTATTAGTATGTTGTATTTATGACTTTATTAATAATTACTGTAGTGTTTTAATTCTGCTCTTGCTTTGAAAACTTTGACCTAGGGCATAATGAAGGTACTCTGGCAATGAAAGAAGGTGAAGTTCTGTACATTATTGAGGAGGACAAAGGTGATGGATGGACAAGAGCCCGGAGACAGAATGGCGAAGAAGGCTATGTTCCCACGACATACATAGATGTAACTCTAGAGAAAAACAGTAAAGGTGCAGTAACTTATATCTAAACTAAGCAGGCATCTTTGTGCCATGTATAACATAAAATGACAACACATTCCACAGGTCAGAGAAACCAAAAAGTCAAGGGCATCCGATCTATTGTTCACTATGTGAGCTGAGTGCAGGCCTGATCAGAGAGAGGTGAACACTGCCACAAGACACTCTCTCTGACGCCTTGCTGTTCAAGTGATGTCTGTGTGGAAGCTTATTTGATGCCTTTTGCTTTCTGTCCTGCCTAAGTGTGTGTAAAGGATGTGTGCTTTTCTGCCTTATAAATAATAGATTTGCTTATTAGGCAAGAATCATAGGTAGAATGTTCCCTGACCCCTTCACTTCAGAAACAACAGTGATGGTTGAATTGAAATAAACAATCCTGTTCTGAACTGGAGAAACTGATTCCTAGGAGCACCTCAGCCTAGGAGCTTGAATTTATAGCTTCAGGTTCTAGGAAGAAAAATAATAGTTGGATAATTGGGTAAAATAACAGTCATTGTCCTTGCTATTCTTCACTTGGTTTCCTAAAGAAAGAAAGTGAGTACCTGGTATATAGTCTATTTAATATGAGCTCATCATGGCATCACAGGATAAATCACCTGGTGGAGGAGCTTGTATGCAAATAAAACAGCATTGAGACCTGAACAGATTTTCAGGTCTACTGGTAATTTTCAGTGATGTACAAAGTTCATTCCAAGTTAATCTTAAAGTTGTACTTTTCACTTGAAGATGTCTTTTAGGAATATTACATTAGTGCTCATTTAGCATTTGGCAGTTACTTGTAAGAGAAACTGAATCTAATTCAGTGAAGGTAGAGGACAGTCTGCAGTAGAGGAAAATGCTGGCAATGTTGACTCGTAGAGGAGAAACATTTTCTCTACTAAGATGGAAGAAGGCCTCTGTACTACCATTGAGGGATTCATTGTAGTGGGATCATTGACTGTCAGAATAGATACCTTTTTTCCAATGTCATTGTCCAGTCAAGAGTCCTACAGTGTGGTAGTCACATGGCCACACCCTAGTTCATTGAATGGGAAAGTAAAGGGAGGAAGCAGGAACACTGGCTTTTGCTTATCTTATGTTTCAAAGCTGTCTGGTGTTTTTAGTAGCTGACTATAAAATACTTTGAGGAACATTGGGATGGACACTTTAAACTGAATGCCCCTTTTGGTCTTACCAAAGGTCTTCAGTAATTGTTTTTTTCTTTTTCCTCCTGGACTGCAGGTTCCTGAAGAGGGTTTCTGAGGAAATGGGCAAGATGTTGAAGGAGGTTACATGCAGCTGCTTTTGGGGGGAGGGTATTAGAGTTGTCAGGCTCAAAGAGAAAGTGAGAGAAGCAAGTTGCATGAATGCATGCAAATTTTTTTTACTAACTTCATTAGCATTTCCATACATTAAAATCATTATAGTACCAGTCCTTAAATTCCTAGTTCACAGTTGTTCACATGGAAGAAGAAGAAGAAAAAAAAAAAACAGCAATGGCTGACCTCTTTTTTCATTTCTTTTACTGATACCAAATCAGAAAGAATGCAGAGCTGTCTTAAAGTTCGTCTTCCTTTGGGCGGTCCCAATGGACTGGCTCCATCCAGCTCTGTTTTGATTGGCTTTTAGACCTGTCGTCTGGTAGAACCCTTGCCATTTGTCAGTGTCTGCCTGCGCCACCTCCGTGCTTGCTTAACATCCTGTTGCATGTGTAGAGTGATCTGGGCTAGAGTTTTCAGGCATGTCTTTGTAACCCCTGTTCTTGTCCAAGCCTTTGTTTCGTTTTGCATTTGTAGTGCAAATCACGTTGTCAGACGTCAGCACTAATGTTTCCACCTTAGTGTTTGTGTATGCTGCTACAACTTCCCCCTGCAAACCTTCCAGTTCGGGCATTGTGAAGACGTAGTGTGACTGTGAACCTGAAGTGTTTCTGATAAGAAAAAGAAAACATCTCTGCTCTAGCCTACAGCCCAGTTAACGAACTCTGTGACATGTGACACATCTTCAGCACCTCAGTCTGGGAAGAATCTAGTCAGCACTGAAGTCCTGGCATAATAAACACAGAGGATACAATCGCACCACCGAAAGGACTGTTGTCCAAAGTCAGCTGCTTCCATTCAAATGCTGCCTTAAACTCGAGTGCCTAAATCTGTCGATTGCCAACACTACCACTCCAGTATCCCACAAAGGGCTTTATGTGCCAGCTCAGTGCTCCTCCTCTAACTCTGCGGCGGCGGCGGTGGTGGCGTCACCGCAGCTGTGATGTAGCCTCGGTAGGTGGCTTCTAGAGCTCTACCATGTGCAGTGGTGCATCTTCAAAGTTATGCATCCAGCTAAAGACCTGTCCAAGTCCATTTTGCTTTCATCAGTATATTTATGAGAAGTTTGATGGGCCTTCCCCTATTGTCTTTTAACGGGGTGATGATGATCTCCTTTAATTATTACAATGATAGTCTGTTTCCAAGTGATGCTTTTATTTGAACCAGATAAAATTTAGTGGAACTTTGTAATGATCTATGTGCACTTTTACTTGTAAAATGGAAATTTCTGTATGTTTATACTTGTAAATACAGTTGTCGTTAGTGCTCATGTTGTCCTGCCTCGCATTTGTGATTCTGTTAATGACTTGTATCTGAACTAATTTCTTAGTGGTCTTGTAACAGGGAGGTGGGTGGGGTGGGAGGGTGATTTGTACCACTGAAGCTCCATTAATTTGATTCTTTACTGTTTTGAGGGGAGAAAGAGAATGTGAAATGTTCTGTGTATTGTTGGATTTCAAGCAATATTTTAGAAACTGTGTGACTGCTTTAATAATTTTTCCAGTGCTATTTGAAACATACTACCAGTTATACTAAAGCTGAATGACAATTGTGTGAACATTAATGCCTTCATAAGATCAAGTACACCACTGTTATGCAGCTGACATAGAGCGTATTACCTTTGAGGCTAGTAAACTATACAGTTTTAGATATTAAATCTCGTTACAGGGTTATTTATAGAATGTGACATTATTCTATACTGACAGACTACATGAAGTAGTTTTAAAAAGTAGTGCTATTTTTGTTTCAGAAGGTAGCGGTGAGAAGGAAATGTGACTCGGCTATGTTTGTCTTCTGTACAAAGCCTGAAGTGCTTATGTTTTCTAACAATCACAGAGGGCAAAGTTCAAAGCTTTCTTAAAAAAACTGTTCTTTTCAAGCTACTGTGTGTTTTTCTAAAGCTTGGATTTGCTTCCATAGGAGGCAAATTCCTTCATGTGGAGTAGTGCAACCTATATATGGGTTATAACATTTGAAAAGACACTTGTACTTGCACAGTTTAAGTCATTCTTAAATCATTCTTAAACTTTGAACATGTAAACTGTCAAAAAAATCTCTTAATTTTGCAGTAATTTTCACTCTTTGTGCACATATTGATTTCTTAATGGTAAAATGCCTTGTTTATGATAGTGTTCTCTGTTGAGAATATTTTCATGGAATAAAACAATCTTTTCATGGTCAGTAAAATGTGTTCTTATCTTTTCCTGCTGTTTGAACCAAAGAGATATGCTATTTCGGGTTAAGTATGGTAGATAGAGTTCAGATAACTCAAAGTGGATACTAAGTTCCCAAAGTGCGGCAGTCTTTGCGAGAAGCCATCTTAGCACTTGATTCTTCTGGTTCTTAGTTTCTCCCAAGCTTTGCTAAAAGAAAGAATAGATTTTTAATTAGAGTGAATTTAATCCAGTGTAATAATTTGAGATGATCTTTACTCAGCAGTAGCCATGTGGCACAGACTTCCTTTGTCCCCATCTTCTCCCCTGCATCTGTAAGAGCTGTCCCTGGACCACACAGTCTGATCTGGCCACTGCACATTGGCCCGCATTTCCTTCCTGACTAGTTGCAAAGCATCCATGCTTCCTGGGAAAAGAAAATGCATGGAAAGAGAACATTTGCTGCAATTAGTGACACATTATCGGTGACTTTCAGGAAGTCCAGTTTCACGAGAGTCACCTCTTAAAAAGGCAACTGCTCACCCACTGCTGCAGGTTTTCAGAAGCCCAAAGGAATAAAGCTTCAGGAGAGATTGTGGGCAGTGAGAGGCTGGGATTTTTATGATGATGAAAATTGAAAGATCAGCGCTGGACTTTGGGAGTAGACACAAGCAAAACAATGAAAGTAGCAGCTAAACTTTCAAACATTACAGCTTCAAGTGAACAGAAGGGTTTTTTGTTTTTGTTTTTTAGGGTAGGGGGGGATGTCCAAGACAATAAAAAAGGCTTCTAACTATCTGGAAGGAAAAGGAGCCCAGTCCTGTTCAGAAGGATGTCACTGTGTTAGGGTTCTCTAGAGAACCAGAACTGATTAGATGAATCTGTAATACTAAAAGGTGATTCATTAGGGTGGCTTTAGAGGCTGTGGTCTGGCTAGTCCAACAATGGGCATCTCAATGGAGAGGCCAAGAATCCAATAGTTTTTCAGTGGATGTTTCAGCACGTCTTTTTTCTCTGTTGGGTGCCCGAAGTGGTAGACTCTAATCCCAGTGAAGGAATGCCTCAGCAGCAGGAGAGGAACCTGCCAGTGGGAGTGAGGACATGCAGGCAAAAAGCACCAGCTTCTTTCTGTGTCCTTTTATGTGGGCTGCCACTAGGTGTGGCCCAGATTTTGGTTGGGCCTTCCAACCTCAAATGATCCAGATTTAGGATGCGTCTTCCCAAATTAAATGATTCAATCAAGAAAATCCTTCACTGCTATGCTCAGCTGCTTTGATTTTAGTGACTCCAGATGTAGTCAAGTTGACAGTCACTGTCGGCAGTCACGGAGATCATAGAAAATAGAAAGGCACCAAGAAATTGGGAAATGGACAAAAATAAATTTTGGAGAGTAATTTCAGTTTTGAGAGCAACCGTTAAAGGTACTACTAATATCAGCATTCAGGGGAAATTTAATAGGAAACTGACTTAAGTTCTTAAGAAATTAAAGCCTCATTGTCTGGTACAGATGAAGAAGTCTAAGATATACATACGTATTGTCTTGATTTCAGCACCATTGTGACAAGAGCTCTCATTTTTATGAGATGATGTAGAGAATGGGAGCTTTTGTAACCAGCTGATTTGGTGACCCAGAATGTCAAGCCTGAAGAGAGTTTCTAAGGAAAATGTGTATGTGTGGGTTGTGAACCACACTGAAGAAGCAGCCGTCATGCAACTTAACAAGTGGAGAAGATACCATCGCCACCCCTTCTATGAGGAACTATGAAAGTCTATGTGAATTTGAGTTTGGGTTTTCCAAAATGGTTCCTCGGTTTTGTTTTGTTTTTTGTCCTCTGGACAGATGATTCTGTAGAGATGCTCCATGTGAGCAGAGCCAATGTTCGTGCTGTGTGCACTCATGCATAGCTGAAGTGAAGGCTAAATGTTGCAGCACTCCATATTGCTCAGTGGAAGGAGTAACTCAGAAAAATCACAAGGTGAAGCATGTACGTCCCAGCTTCTGTGGTCCAGTCCAGAAAGTATACGTGGTAGCCCGTGGTAGTCAGCACGTCAGGTGTGAACACTGAACAGAAAGCTAAAGTTCGCTATGATTTTTTTGTTACTTTCTTCACATGCTGAGCTACACTGGTATCATAAACCCTTGGATGAGAGGGGCCCTACTCTTTTCCCCCAACAGAAGAATTCCTTGTCCTGCTCAAGGGCCAAAAGGCTGGCTATCAGCTTGAGTTGCAGGCCCCTTGACTGAGTGCTGTGTTGCCCCTTAGAATGGTCTGAAAATTTTTACCTTATTTAGTAACGAGATCAGGCCCACCTTGTGCATTTAAGGTATGAGGAAAGGGACTCCTGTCTACTTAGAGAAGAGCTCTTTGGATGACACAGCACAGCTGTCATTGCTTTTCTCTGTCTGGTTGGTCGCCAGGATATTCTGTCTCCCTCTGCTGACCTGCTGAGAGGACCGAGTTGCTGTGACTCAGAACTAGAGGAAACCCTAGTAGATGGGTCCAGTGTGTTTTTCTTCAGCCTTCTTTCTCTCTGGTGTCTGTCCTGCTTCACAGCAGCTATTTGACAGCTCAGTGGCTTCCTGCTCGTCTGGTGTAAACGTGCAATCTGGGTGTGAAATGAGACAGGACTCAAGCCGATCAGCAGTCCCCATCTCACCGTCCCCTCTCTCTGCTCTTCCATGCTCTCTCTGGCCATAGAGCCAGCACTGAGGTGGTGTATGCGACCTGGGGTATCACTGCATGGCTCCTCTTCAGGTGCCAGACAGCACATTAGGAAATTCATGACTGAATTCAGAGGAGAAAATCACTGGAAAAATGCAGTTCCCTGTATGGAGTCACAGGAGTGCTGTGCCTTGTGCTGACTGTTGCAAACGGGTCTAGAAAAACAGGATCTGATCATTACTGGCAGTTTGGAGTACTTTTAGCTCTTAATAGTCTTATTGTGAAGTTTAGAAAGTAAAAGAACTCATTTGGTTTGTACATCAGTTTATATACTTATTTGTGTATTATGGATACAGTGTATTAACAGCTCACTTGTTATATACTTGTAGTATTCCTATGTCTTAAGATTGATTTTCACCCAAGGTTCATTGTAAGATTATCCACATACTGCATAGTTCATTTTTCTGTGTGTAATACGCTATTATACACAATTTACCCAACATTTTGGTGGGTATTTTGGCTGTTTCCTGAACCTTGTCTAGACTAAACAGTATTGCTTGAGAATATTCACATGTGTATTTATTGACAACAGGAGTTTCTCAGAAATCTATACCTAGAAGTGGAATTCCTAATATGTTTGTGGAGGTTGAATGAGAATGGTCTCCATAGGCTCGTGTATTTGAATGCTTGGTCCATGGTTGGACTTTTAAGGAAGAATTGGTAGATGTGGCCCTGGGGATGGACTTTGAAGTTTCAAAAGTCCCACCAGACCGTCTCTCTCTGCCGACAACTCATGGATCAGGTGTGAGCTTTCAGCTACTATTCCAAGCATTATTCCTGCTTGCCTGCCACCATGCTTCTGGCTGTGATGGTCATGGACTAATAACCCTCTGAAACTGTAAGCAAGCCCCCAATTAAATGCTTTCTTTTATACGTTGCCTTAGTCATAGTGTCTCTTCACAGCAACAGAAACTAAGACAGTGTTAAATTTTCAATTTTAAAAATAATGCCACATTTAACCTCGAAAGTTACTGTATTTTTACATTCTAGTAATTTCTGTGTAAGGTTTACTTGTTCTACATTCTGACCCACTCTTGTGAGTCAGGCATTCTAATCTGTTAGTTCAAAAGATGTCAAAGTTCATTGTAGTTTGGTTTTTCTCTGATTACTCATATTGGGCATCTTTACATGTATACTGTGTTTCTCTTTCTGTGTAAGTCCTTTTTTATCTTTGACTGTTATTTTTTTCCTTTGGTTGGTTGGTTGTCTTTCATGGGAATTCTTAAGGTATTAAGGGTATTAATTGTATCGTTTGTACTTGTAAACACACAGCAGCTAGATATGTAACATAAATGCCTAGTTTTGACTCAGACATTCTCATAGGTTGCATTTATCTGAAGGCTTACTTGGTGCTAAAACATCCTGAGATTATTGATAGGGTCCAGTTCTTTGAAGAAGAGGCTGGGACACTGTCAGGGTAGTATCTTACAGTGAGTGGTCCAAGAGAATGAAGAGCCGTGATGGAGGCCAAAGCCCTTTCGTACCCTAATCTCAGGTGTGATATAACATTACATTTGTCTTATGCTTGTGATCACAGTGACCAACCCTGGCATAGTGTGAGTGGAATAGTACATGGTTGTTAGTAGCAGAGGGCAGGGAACATTGGGGCCTGCTCAGAGGATACCTGTCGTACCAATCTTTTGTTAGTTCTATGTGTTGGTCATGTCTGGTTCTTTCCCAGTTATTCTTTTGTTGAAGTTCATTTTAATCCATATTAACTACTTGTTCATGACTACTACTTTTTTTTTTTTTTTAATCTACTGTAAGAAAACTCTTAGTTGGGCTGGAGAGATAGCTTAGCAGTTAGGATCATGAACTGTTCTTGTAGAGGGCTTCAGTTGATTTCTCAGCACCCACATCAGGCAGCTCACAACTACCTTTAACTTAGGTCCAGGGGACTGGATGCTCTCTTCTGACCTCTATGGGCATGCACTCACGTGCACAGTCCACCACCACCACACACACACACACACAGAACATAATAATAAAACCTCAGAATTCTTAGTTGTCTAAGGTAAATAGGATATTCTGTATTCCGAAAGTGCTGTCATTTTGCCTTTTACATGTGGTTTAATTCATCTAGATTTTCATTGTAGTATTGCACAGAACCATTTTTTTTTCCTGTTTGTTTGCTGAACTGGTTGTTTAAGAATTTGGAGAAGTCATCCTCTTCCCTGACCCCCGAGAAGCAGTGTTGCCTTCATGTATTAAAGTCCCAACAATAGTTTCTTATTTTGAACTGTAGCCTCATAGTGAGCTTTTATATCTAGCAAGACAACCATGTATCTGTTGAGTAGGCTACACCAACCTGAGATCACAATAAATCAATGTCTTGGTTTTGATATATATTTTTAAAGTTGCTGCAAGACCTGTATGGGGAGAAGAGTGGCTACAGAACCTCACTGAAGGTTACAGTTTTTCTTCTTGAAGTTGTATGTGAAGACAGGCCTATTTTGTGGTATGGTGGTTAATGTTAGGTGTCGATTTGCCTGGATTAAGGGATACCTAGAACACTGGAGGGAAAGTATTACTAGGTATGTCTGGGGTTGTTTCCAGAGACTGGCATGTGAGTTGGTGGGAAAAATTCAACCTCAGTGTAGATGGCACTACTTAGGCAGCGAGCCTAGACAGAACATAAACACAGGAACAGTGGGTTCTTTTCTGGAGCTGGGATGCTTTTCCTGCTCTCTGGCTTAACGACTCCTCTGCCCTTTGGACTCCACTACTGGTAGCATAGGCCCCCAGGGTCCTGGGCTTTTTCCCTGGACTGAAAGTTACACCATCGCTTTTCCCTGATTCTGAGGCATTTGGAGTTGGACTGAGCGAGGCTACAGCATTCCAGGGTCTCTAGTGTGCAGATGGCCTGGCATGGGACTTATTAGTCTCCATAATCAAGTAAGTCAATTCCCTTACTAACCTCCGCCCCATATCTCTATATAAATATCTTTTGGTTCTGTCTCTGGAGAGCCAGAGTGTATCTGTAACCAGCTGGTATCCTCTTTGTTGGTAGGTGTTCTCTTCGACCCTATTTAATTAGTAGAATCCCTGCTTGCCGGAGGCAGTTCAAGTTCAGCTCCTCCAAGACAGTCTTCCAGTCATTGGGCTGACTTCAGGGCTTTCTGTCAGGTCTACCTTCAAGTTTACTCCAATTTAGCTTTGCTGTACCTTTTGGGGTTGAGGAGGGGAGGGAATGTTCCAACAGAGTTTCATTCTTTTGAGCTCAATATTACCAATTATTTAGTGTTCTTTTGTGAAAGAGCTTTCTAAAGATATCTGAACCTTTCTATTGCCCAAAGTAGATGTATACCCCCACAACAATTGACAAACGTAGACTGGACCTGGTGGCACATGCCTAGAATCCCAGCATTTGAGAGGTGGAAGCAGGAGAATTCAAGTTCTAGGTCATCCTTTGTTGTTCAGCTTTCTAAGGCCCCCATGTTGTAACACCAAAATGTTCGTTGTTTTAACTCTTTGTTCTCCGGGGAGCCCACCACCCAGCTCCCAAATAAATAACACACCCAGCTCCCAAATAATTAACACATGGAGGTTTATTCTTAATTATAAATGCCTGGCTTTAGCTTGGTTTGTTTCTTGCCAGCTTTTCTTAACTTTAAATTATCCCCGTCTATCTTTTTGCCTCTGGACTTTTACCTTTTCTTACTTCTGTATATCTTACTTCCACTCTTACTCCATGGCTTGCTGTGCAGCTAGGTGGTTGGGTAACTGGCCCCTGGAGTCCTCCTCCTTCCTTTTCTTGCTCTTTCTCCCCCTCCTCCCAGATTTCTCCTATATATCCTCTCTGCCTGTGAGCCTGCCTATCCTTTCTCCTGCCTTCCTATTGGCCATTCAGCTCTTTATTAGACCATCAGGTGTTTTAGACAGGCACAGTAACACAGGTTCACAGTTTAAAAAATGCAACATAAATGAAAGTAGCACACCTTAAAATAATATTCCCCAACAATCCTTGACTACACAGTGAGCTGGAGGCCAGCCTGAACTACACGACCCTTTCTCACAAAAAATAATCCTGGGGGTCGGGGGTAGCAGAATGATTCAGTCTTCAAATTCCTGGTCTACAAACATAAACTACCTTTATGTAGGTAGTTCCTCGTTACCTACATAAAGCCAAACATGGAGACTATAACTTCAGTGTAGGCATGGAGACAGGTGGATCCCTAAAGCTCATTGGCCAACCACTGTAGCCATCAGCCCTGAGTACAGTGAAAGACTATCTTAAAACGATTAAAAAAAAAAAAGTAGAGGAAAACAGCACACCTGCTCACAAACAAGTACATAGAGTGTGCACATAGACACACACTAATGCACCTTTTAAAGGGTGGCAAACTTAAAATTCTAGGTTGTAGTAATGGAAATACAGTCTAGGATTTGAAACTAAGAGTGTCATTGTGTTAAACTGACCATATATAGAGTCTCAGACTTGGTGCTAGTAGGCAGAATTGCTGGTTACTTTGCCAACTTGACACAAATAGAAAGTCACCCAGGAAGAGAGAACCCAGTCGAGGCCTTGTCTTCATCAGGTTGGCCTTTGGGCATGTCTGTGGGACATTTTATTAAGGATTGATGTGGAAGGGCCCAGCCCTCTGTAGATGGTACCACCGCAGGCAGAAGAAGCAAGACAATAGGCATGATTCTTCCATGGCCTCTGCATTCCTCCAGGTTCCTGCGTTGAGTTCCTGCCCTAGTTTGCCTTGCTGATGGACTCTAACCTAGAAATTGTAATAAATCATTTCCAACCCCTTTGTTTTATCACAGCAACAAAAAAAGCAGACTAGGACAATATATTTAAGATGGCCATGTTGTAGTGTAATATCTAACCAGTCAGTCCTCTGAGGACTATTTATTATTGTTAAGAAACCTTCATGACTTATTTTATGGCCATAAAACTTGGAGTATGATTTAAATACTTCAGAGATAAACAAGCCAGGCATGGTGGCACACGCCTTTAACCCCAGCACTTGGAGACAGAGGCAGGTGGATCTCTTGTAATTCAAGACTAGCCTGGTCTACATGGTGAGTTCCAGGACAGCCAGGACTACATAGTGAGACCATGTTGCAAACAAAAAGACGATAAATATTTGTCTTCCTAACTGTTGGTAGCAGAATACTTTAAAATCTTATATTCAAAAATTTTTTAAATGGACAAATGGAAAGTCTATTTAAATACTAGACACTATTCTTTTTGGGCAAGCCAGAAACATAGAAAATGAGCCTGTAAGATTTGTGTATTTATCAGCTAGAGGAAACGATTAGTTCATATGCTTTTTTATATATTATAGTTGACTCAGAGTATAGAAAATACTTTATCAAAAGTGTTAGGGTTTGCCTTCACATGGAGATTCTGAGTTCATTGGGATGGTGTGGTGGAAATATCCCCTAAACACTCATTTATTTGGGGAGGTCAAGAAGATCATTGAACCTTTAGGAGGTGGAGTCTTGCTAGAGGAAGTATGTCGCTGGGTGTGGGCTGTATTTACAGCCTCACCTTACCCTGTTCTTGCTCTTCCTTGTGTGTAGATGAAAAAGATTGGAGCTTCCTCCTGCCATGATGTTCTCTATCCCTCTAGAACCATAAGCCAAAATAAATCCTTTCTTGAAGTTGATTTTGGGCACAACAAAAAGTAACATAAAAGGGTTAAAGGATACCCAAAGAACTATGAATAGGAAAGCATTGCTTCAAGTGTGTCTTGGAGGGCTTGCAGTGTGGTAGAGCAATTGTATCATGAAATAGAATGGCAGATGACATCTGGGTGCTCAGTCCAGTTGTTAGCAAGCACTTTCCCTAGGTCTTTTGAAGCAGGACTCCTTTGGCTCAGTATTCATTCTGTCTTTACAGCAGAACCTGTAGATTTGCAAACCACTTCCGTTAACTTTGGTTTAATATGGGGATAGGGAAGAAAGTTCCTTAGAATCCAGGAGTTAGACTTGTCATGCTGAGGTGAGTCAATATTAAAGAGACAGGATACAGTCATTTCACAAAAAAAGATATATTTCCACTCATGACTATTTACAGTTTCATATTCAAAGAATATCATATAACTGATACCTTCTGCAATGTTTCATGCTTTTCTTTTATATGCCTCTATTTACATTTATATGACATGAAATTAAAACTAAGATGGTCAAATACCATGACATTAAACAACCAGCAACATAGCTATGTCTTCTTAAATTTGCTGATCAACATTAGCAATAGTTATCTTAATAATAAATTACCATTCATTTAAAAATCAGTAGTAATTTTAAACAATTCATAAATAAGTATGCTCTGTGCAGTTTACACATTTAATATCCTGTGGATATTCAAAGCTTTGTCTTGTTAGATTTGCACATTATTACTTTATCGGATGCTGAGTATTCCCATCAGGACTACAGAAGCTTCCGGTCATGCCCCAAGGTCCTCTAGGTGGTTCTCAGAGCTCAGACTGCTTTCCAGAAGGAGGTTCCAATTTACGTGAGAGCGCAGTTAAAATTTGGTTGAACTTCTCATATCTCTCCGTCTGGTTGACTTCAGCACCCTTGCTGCCCCACAACAATCGCATCTGAAATTCAGTCTTCAAGATTTCACTCATTTCTTCATCTGGTTGAAAATCTAATCAAAAGAAAACTGGTAAGTCTGGTTCTGCCTCAAAGGGTGGAAAGCCTTCCTATTTTACAGTAGAATTACATGAACTTCCTCCTCTCTCAGAATTCTAAAAATGCTTCCATAGAAAAATGTAGGACTCCTCATTGACCAGCTTCAAAGAATTCACAGGCCTGCATCCCCTGTGAGGAGTGTTGGCTGGCATCTTGTCTGGATTGGTTTGTAACAACTTTACTTGCTGTGATGCAACTATTTTAGCTGTAAAATTTGGTTGATGCTAGTAAATTTACAGTTTAGTTCCCTAGTACTTCCAGCCAGCCAGTCTCTGTTCCTGCCCCATCCTAGAGAACCACAGGTGAGTTTTGATGCTTTAAAAGTCTGATAGAAATGGAATCACATGATTATGTTTGATGGGGGAATGTCTTTGTATACTGCGAATATGTGTTGCTCTTATTGGTTGATAAATAAAGCCGTTTGGTCTATGGCAAGGCAGCTTAGAGGCAGGCAGGAAATTCAAAGAGAGAGACAGGAAGAAGGAGAGGAGACGCCAGCCTGCTGTCCAGGGAGCAGCATGTAATGGCACACAGGTAAAGCCATGGAACATGTGGCAACATATAGATTAACAGAAATGGGCTGAGTTTAAGTGTAAGAGCTAGTCAGTAGTTAGCCAGAGCTAATGGCCAAGCAGTTTAAATTCATATAAGCCTCTGTGTGTTTACTTGGGTCTGGGCAGCTGTGGGACTGGCGGTGAGAGAGATTTGTCCTGACCGCGGGCCAGACAGGAGACAGAAAAACTTTCAGCTACATATGTTATGCTCTGTCAGGGTTCTTTCACTTTGTATGATGGTTTTCAGACTGTTCTATGTGTGGCATGTTAGCAATAACACATTCCATTCGATTGTTGATTAATAGGCATTTATATGGACATATCAGATTCTGTTAACCCATTCACTAAACTGATGTACTGTGAGTAATGTCAACATGTACTAGCCCGTGTGGACGTTCATTCTCTAGGCAAAGAGTTATTGGGCCATACAGTAAGTCTGTGTTTAATTTGAAAGAATTAGTAATAACTCTTCAGTTTTATATTCACTCGTAACATATGAAGATTCCAGTGTCTCTTTGCCTGAGTTTTGTCAATATTAATTACAGCCATTTTGGGTATCTTACTGCAGATAAAATTTCCATTCGTAAACAATTTCTTTCCTTAACAATTCTGCATCTTCTCTGATGTAGTGTCTATTTAAATTATTCATTAGGTTTTTAAGGTCTTTAAGCTATTTAAATTACTCATTTGGGTTTTTGGTTTTGGTTTTTCGAGACAGGGTTTTTCTGTGTAGCCCTGACTGTCATAGAACTCGCTCTATAGACCAGGCTGGCCTCAAACTCAGAGAGACCTGCCTGTCTCTGCCTCCTGAGTGCTGGGATTAAAGGCATGCACCACCACCCAGCTACTCACTGTGTTTTAAGAGGTCTTTAAGATGTAATTCTTTCTCCTAAGATACACATTTAACAGTATTTCCCCTACTAGTATCTTGCTTTTTTACTTAATGTTTTGCTTAGGGTTTATATTTTTTATGTCCAAAGAAATCTGCCTGTCAGGGCACCATGAGTTTCTTTTATGTTTTCTTACAGGAACTTTTTATACTTTAAAGGTGAAAAATATAAGAGCTAAAGTGATTAGCTATATAGGTTAGCTTCAAGCAACTTTTCTCAAAGTTCATCCAAATACATTGATTATGCAATATCCAACATCATATGTACTGGGTGCTTTAATATCTAATGACTTGTATACTCTAATTATTTGAGTCACAATTCCAGACCTGAGAGGACTTCATATGAGTCCACATGTGTGTCACAGTAAGGGGCTGTCTGCTGTAGTCTTTTGAGACAGGGTCTTTCATTGGCCTGGAACTCCTCAAACAGGCTATGCTTGCTGCCAGTGGGCCTTGGGGACCCTCCTGTCTCTCCAGTGCTGAGTTTACAAGCACATACGGTAACTACCATGCCTGGCTCTTTTATGTGGATTCTGGAGGTTGATGTCAGGTCCTCTGTTGACTGAGCCATCTCCCTAGCCCCGAGCACTCTGTGAGAACAAGAAACAAGGATCTGCACTCACAACGCAGAGGAGAGTCCTCAGTGTAGCTCTGAGGAAACAGCATTCTTTTAAAATGAAGTTGATCGGCCTCTTTTGGCTGGCACAGTACCCTGAAGGGTTTGACAAATTAGATGCCTTGGCTGAGTTCTTGGTCTAACACTTGCTTCCTTCCTAAGGAGGCTCTTTTCCTTCACCTCCCGAGCTGCAGCCCCCTGGGTCTTCAGTGTAGTTGGCCATCCTCCAGTTCACACTTCATACGAGTTCAGGCTTAGGCACTGGACTCCCCACTCCCCGAGCTCTCTCAGAATTCGGGGTTTTACTCTCTGGGTAGAATTCCTAACTCAGCCTATCTCTGCTTTCTGGTAAATGGCTTTTGTGTTTTAATAATAAAGGGGGCTGAGGACATGGCTCACTTGCTAGAATGTTTGCCTAGCATGCATGAAGCCCTAGGTTCAATCCCCAGCAATGCATAAATCAGACTTGGTGGCTCATGTATACCAGCAATCCTAGCACTTGGGAGGTAGAAGCAGAAGGATAAAGAAGTTCAAGGTCATCCTTGGTTAGATAGCAAATTTGAGGTCAGTCTGGGATCTATGAGACCCTGTGTCACCGAACAGCACAGGTGTAACTAAAAACAGTGGAATTTCTTTTCTTCTGGAAGTTTCCCCACATGCTGCCCCTCTGAGCAAATCAAGTTCCCGAGTGCGGCATGGCATGCTCTGCACTTGCCACTGTGTGTTGAGATGCCTCTGAGCACCGTGAGGATCACCACTTAGCTCAGGGCAGCACCCCCAGCACACCTGTGATGAACGTTTATCAACCTGTCTGAGGAAGCTGCTGTCTTCTTCTACAGAGCTTAAGGAAGTTCAGTTTAGACAGCACTTTCCAGGCTAACTAGGAAGGAAGAGGAGGAGCACAGACAAGTCTAGATAAAACACCTTGTGGTGGCTACTGGCGGACATTCATTCTTCTCGACTCTGCTCTTTATTTATTCCATCCCTTGATAGAACATGGAAGAAAGGAATGCAGGACCCCTAAATTATCGGGAATGACAGGACATAGTTTGGGGATGAATTAGAACAGTGATAATGAATATCTTCCGACATATATGGAAGATAGCTCAGCCAGTAGAGTGCTTGCTGTGTCAGTACAGGGGCCTGAATTCAGTCTCCACAAAGACTTGACAGATGGGGCATCATAATACAAAAAGCTTTGGACAGAGGATTAATATCCAGAATAGACAAAGAACTCAAAAAACAGAGTCAAGAAGACAAATAACCCAATTTAAAAATGTGCTATGGAGTTCTCAAACAAAAATAGCTAAGAAATACCTTAAAAAGTGTTCACCATCCTCAGCAATTAGGAAAATGCAAATCAAAACTGCTTTTGAGATTTCATCTTACCCCATTACCCTAGTCAGAATGGCTAAGATTTTAAAAAAATAAATGCTGGTGGGATTGTAAACTGGTGCAGCCACTGTGGAAATTAGTGTGAAGGATTCTCAAAAAACTAAAATAGATCTAACATATGATCCAGCTATACCACTCCTTGGCATATGCCCAAAGTACTTGGCATCCTACTACACAGATACTTGTTCAACCAAGTTCACTGTGCTCTATTCACAATAGCTAGGAAAATGGAAACAACCTAAACGTCCTTCAGCTGATGAGTGGGTAATGAAAATGTGATACACACACATACACACACACACACACACACACACACACACACACACACACACACACAATGATTCTGCGGAACACTATCCAGCTGTAAAGAAAGTGAAATAATGAATTTTGCAGGTAACTAGGAAATACTATTCTGACAGGAGTAACCAAGACCAGGAAAGACAAGTGCTTCATGAAAAGAGACCATGGTGAGTTGTGTGGGGAGCTCTAGAGAGCGGGATAGTAGGACACAGGTGCTATGAAGAGGGAAGGGAGGGATTGCTTTATCCTTTCTCCCACCCCGTTCCCAGTTAAAGGACACTAAGGATGATTGAAAAAGCTATAGAGAAACATAGTTTATGTTTACTTATGTTAGTGTGTGTGTATAATTTAAATGAAGGTGTGCCACCAGGGGTGATAATGCTCCCTCCAAGAGCCATAGTCCATCTAACAGAAACCCAGTGTCATAGGAAACCCTTCTTTTAGTCTTTGGTCAAGGGGTTCAGTCGACTCCCAGAACTTGAAGGTAAGACACAGGACCTTGAGGAATCGAGCTGGGACTGACCAGGAAGCTGCCTCCCTGAGGATGGGCTCTCATAGTGTCTGAAGGTGCTATGCAGAGTGCTGCCAGGGGAGAGACGCCATCAACAGTCCCACTCAGCTGTAAAGCCTGTGGGCCACAACTGTGACTATTGCAGCAAGATATCTCCAAGGGTTCAGAAGTGGCACTTAGAGGTAACCAACAGCATCTAAGTGGATTGAAGGCCCTCTCAGTAGGAGGGAATTCAGGCCTGGTACTGTTAACCTAGCCAAGTAGCTATGGCTGATGAGGTCAGGGGAGAACCTACTACTACCACTTTCCTAAACCAGTATAATTCCCAACTGCATTCTAATATCAACTCTTCCACCCACAGGTAGGTGTAGCTCTCGCCCTCATCAAAACAACTGCTTTCTGCAGCAGATGGCGACCCTCAACAGAAATCTCCAAGTGGTCAAAATACAGAGAACAGTTTACTGTGGGCTGCCCATCTCCCAGCTGATAACCTACAACCCAGTCTCTAAGCCTAAGGCTCAGGGAACATCAAGGAAGAGGATGTGGAAAGAGTGTATTAGCCAGAGGACCAGATATATGCTATGAGGTGCTGTCTTCTACATACGATAGGAGTGGCAGCCATGAAATCTCAAAAATAGGTCATCGAAACTAGACCTGTACAATGGCAACACCAGCTGACATCCCATAGTGGATGGGGGAAATTTTATAGGCCCCACCCCTAGAGGAAGTGCTGTGAATGGCTGCTGAGAGAAGAAGAATCAGTCTCTTCAAGGAACAAGCTCCCTGTTAGGTTAGCCAATCCCCTAAACACATGCACATATAGACAACACTAAGTGAACTCCGCAGATTGTATTTGTAGATAGATATTTGTGTGTGTGTGTGTGTGTGTGTGTGTGTGTGTGTGTGTGTGTGTGTAACAATAATTGAAGTGGTCTACATAGGGAGACAGGTGAAGGTGAGTAAGAGTATGTGTATGGTAGAAATTACATAAACACAGTACTCATTAAAAAAATGAAAGTTTAAAAAAACAACTGGGCATGGTCAACTGAGAGATGGCTGAGTGGTTCAGAATGTGCACTGCTGTAGAGGACCTGAGTTTGGCTCCGAGCACCTGTGTCAGGTGGCCTACAACTGCCTGTAACTTGCTCAACAGGATGATGCCTCTGGCCTCCTCGTGCACCTTCACTCATGCTATATACATACCTACAGAAAGACACATATAATAAAGACACTGTTTTGTTAAAGGCAGGCATAGTATGTACCTCTAATCCCCATCGTGGGAAGACAGAGATAGAAGGATCCCTGGGACGTCGTTGGCCAAACAGCCTAGCCTCCATAGTTAAGTTCCAGGCCAGTGAGAAACGCTGACTCAAAAAAGGGGTGTATAGTGCCTGAAGAAAGACATCTGAGGTTGACCTCTAGCTTCCACACAGGTGCGTGTGCATGTTCACATACACACACACACACACACACACACACACACACAATGCAACCCATTTCTTTGTATTTGTGTGTTCTTAGACATTATTGAAATGGGAAGTAATGAGCAATGACATAGGAAATGGAGTGTCTACACCTTAATCTCTTCTCGTTGGTCATTTTCTAACTGAGGGCATTCATGCCCTTTTTTTTTTTTCTCCCTTCATTCTAATCCTCACAGAGAGGATTCCAGAAACAAGTTCCTACCTGCCAGGATCCTCTCAGCATTCATTCTGTAGCTCTCCGAAGCCTCGGCCATGAACCTGGCTGTTGCCAAGTGGTTCAGCATAATTTCACAGCTCTCATCATTTTTTTCCCACATGTCAGTTCCTTCAAAAGTGACAGCCTGGCGTTCCATTAAGGTCACAAGAGGCATCAGCAGTGGGACTGATACACTGCTTGGTGAGACACTTGTGGACTCTGAGGAAGGAGGAGGAAAGTTCCATATTAGGTTTTGTTGACAGTTAATAGAACAACTGGTAGTCTGTGTTTCATGTAGCAACTGCAGATCTGTACATGCAATGCCATTGTGTGATTATAAACCTGGAGGGGCCAGCATCAGCCTTGCCGATGACGACAGGGTCTTACCTGTGCCCCATGAAAAGCTCTGACAACAGATTAGGGACTACTCAAGGAGCAGCCCCAGCACTCACTCTGCCCTCCTGGGCTCACCTTTGCCTTCATGCAGGACTTTGCTGAAGGGCTTCAGCTGCTTTTCATAGAGGATGGCTGTCTGAGTGTAATGGTGCCGCAGAGCGGTCCATGTCTTTTCTAACCTTGTGATCTGGAAGAAGGAAAAGTTATTATTTCAGAAAGCTGCTTTTTAAAAATTACCTTTCTGCTTAAATTTTGGAATAGGTAATAGATGTGCATGACAATATCAGAAGCAGTTGTGAGTTGAGAGAAAAATGTAACCCCTCTATTCTGCACAGTTCTGATGGCCCATCCCACAACTCTTAAATGCTTGCCTGTACATACTTTGAAAAAATAAAGGCCTAAAAGTAACTATCACATTTATAGTTACTTTGTGTGTGAGAATGGGTTCTCACCTACGACATGATTCCAAGAAATTTCTGGTAAGGGTACTTAATTTATTCAGCATCTTTTAAGGTTGTCGCTCTTTTTAATGAAGGAAATTATGTGCCAAGAACACTCTGACTTCCAGGACATGTGACTGCAGCTGTGTCCCTAAGTGGCAAGGACGAATGTTTATGAGCACCTGGCAGGATTTCAGAAATAACCGGTGTCTAGCAAACAGCCCAGATAAAGACCCAGCAGTGTTGATGCTGCTGGTCTGACCTGGCTTGCAGGACTCGACTCGACTACTCCAGGTTCTCTAAGCACTCACACAGGGGAAGACAGAAGACTTCGCTTCCCTCTAGGAAGCCCATTCTATTTGACATTCTTCTGAAAACATCCAACATCCGTCAATGCAGACAAAGTCGGAAGCCGGACCTGAGATATTCTCTGGGGAGCTACATGGCAAGTGAGAGAGCTAGCCATGTGTCTTAAGTAATTTGAGGGAGATACTTTGAAACAATCAGTCTAGGTCAGTGGTTCTCAACCTTCCTAATGCTTCGACCCTTAATACAGTTCTTCAGGTTGTGGTGACCCCCAGCCAGAGAATTTATTTGCATTGCTACTTCATAACTGCACTGTAATGTAACTATTTGATATACAGGCTATCTGATATGTGACCCCTGTAGAAGGGGTCACAACCCATAGGCTGAGAATGGCTGGTGTAGGGACTCTCTGATATAAGTTCCTTAAATGCTTTGGTTTCCCCAAGGCATTACCCAAACTGGCCACATTCCTGATTACCCAAATGGATGTGGCCTCTGCCATGCCCTGCACTCCAGCATGGGGTCTTGTCCTAACTGGTTCTTCAGGAATATCCCTTGTTGGTGGGGCTAATTCTTGTTATTACATATCAAAGACGAGATGTGGACTGTCAGCAGTTACCAAAGTTTTTATGAACAGAGCCAAAATACCGAGGACAATGCTCTTGGCTGCCTCTAACTAAGGCAGCTTTAGCTAAAGTTCAGTTTATCTTTAGAGATTGGCTGGAGCAGTCAGACATACATGGGATAGATGAACAGAACTCTCTGCACAGTGTTGAATGCACACTTGTGTGGGAGGCTGCACAAAGCCAGCATCTCACCTGAGGCATCTCCAGGGCTTTCATGATGGCTGAGAAAGAATAGAGGTCTCCCATGGCATCTTTCAGTTCCACAGCCACCTGGATGATCTTATTGAGGGTACCTGCTCGGTTCTCCAAAGTGCCTGTGCAGCCCAGAATGTCCACAGCGATGCCAATGGCCATGGTGTTGTGTCTAAGTGGGAGAAGACCAAGAGTCAGGCTCAAGTCAACAAGATGAGGAGAAAACGGCCCTAGTCATCCGGAAGAGGGTTATTGGTGTGCCACTGGCTGGGGGCCAGTTTGGAAAGCTGATCTCAGTAAAGCCCATCCCACATCAGGCAGAGAATGCAGTATGGACTCAGAAAGTAAGATGCTCTTGGATATAACCAGGTTCAACCCTGCACATGGGAGCATGAAGAGGACCTCAGAAGTGCATGTGGCTACATGGCTCCCTCTCCTACTATGAGAGGCTTAAGGAGATACCAGGTCACCCAACAAACAGGATGCTATCCCAAGACTGGGACCACCACCGCTTAGTGAGGAATGGAAAAAAAAATGGAAACAAAAGAAAGACTGTATTTGATCCAGAAAGATGTCATGGGTATTAGAACGAGGAGGAGAGGAGACGAGACGGGTGTTTTGCAGTCCCAGGACAGATGCCCCAGAGTGACTGGAGAGGTGGACAAAGACTGAAGGCCAGGCAGGAATTTGCTACGGTCAGACCCTAATAAAACAGAGCATCCACAACCCCAGGCTCCCTTTTCTCACCCTAAACAACATGGGTCAAACTAAGAGACTTAGGGCAGGAAACAGGGTGACTTTTCTGTACGTGACAATGGGACCCTATGAACAGGGTCAGTCAGCGTCAGGAAGCTCGGACAGTGAACTCTTTCTTTCCCTCTGTAAATCTAAACCCAGGAATTTACTGCACTGGGTCAAAATAGTCTTAATTTTCTAGGCTACTGTGCAATTGCTGGAGGTAAACGTGTAGCTGTGATTCCTAAGATACCATGTGTCTTTGAAACTCCAGGGTCACACTGTTCTGAAAGCTCATGGCTAGGGCTGTTGCTCCTTGCTGTGTTCCTTCTGTGCCTAGGTCCTTGGTCTCTCACCCTTCTTGAGTTCAGCCTTCCCAGTTCCCCTAATGCCTGTTAACTAAGTCATGAGCTCTGCTGTCTCCAAGTGTCTTTACGTGTGTATTGGGGGGGGGGGGGGGAGCTCGGTCTGTAGCATTCATGTTAGTGGCCAGCAGCCATAGGTATTCACATGTTACCAGAAGGCTGTGGTGTGTGTGTGTGTGTGTGTGTGTGTGTGTGTGTGTGTGTGTGTGTGTGTGTATGTGTGTGTGTGTGTATGTGTATGTGTGTGTGTGTGTGTGTATGACTCAGTCTGTGGTTTACATGTCAATGGCCGGCAGCTAGAAGTACTCACGTATTAAAAGAAGGGTGCCTCAGGAGTGAGGTAGTAAATCAGAAGTCAAGGGTAGTTTTGTATTTGATTCAAGAGCAAGAAAATGAAGTCATTGGGCAGTCCAAGATCCCTTCAGCCTTGGCGCTTATCTAGTTACCACACCGTAACTAATCAAAGTATCCCCCTGGCTCTGTGGGTAGATCCCACAGTCAGAGATGGGTAGGAGACAAATTAGGGTGCAAGATTCTAGACAGCAAAAGGAAAGGGATGCTGACGAGCGCTGAAGTCTGAAATCAGGCAAGAGAGTGGCACCATGGCTGCAGGGTGTGGCTTAGGCTCAGAGCTCAGGCGCCAGCATACCTCTCGGCCAGAAAAAGAAAAAATCTCTGGAGGTTTCAGACTGTACTGTATCCACTAGGGATGAGGAAGTGAGAATGACCGCCCTGCCCAGACAACTCAGGGAAAGTGAGATGTGCTGCTGGGCATGAGGAGAAAGAGGAGGTTGGAATGGAGAAGTCTTGTCAGGAAAAGCAGGCAGTTCGGAAGTGGGACATGTAATTCCCCAGAGCCTTACACCCTTGGCAGTGGGCACTTTCCAGACATCTCTCCTGCTCCTCATGCCCGATCCCCACCCCCACCCCAGTGAGGCCAAAGGTATCCTCCACGCCTCTGCCTCACTCCCTCAAAGCTGTCTGTCTGCGGAGACCGTGTCTCCATATACAGCCCAGGCTGGCCTGGACTCACTGTATATACGACAGACTGGTCTCAAAATTGTGATCCTCCTGCCTCTGCTTCCCCAGTGCTGGGATTACAGACATGTAATCCCATGCTCGTCTTCGTAAAGTTATGTGAAATAAAGCCTTTGCTTCCTAGAGGCCAACAGCTGCTAGCACATGTGGATGTTTATACTCAAACACTAAAAATTTAAGTTTTCGTCTCTCAGCTGCACCTGCCACCCATGTACAGTGGTGGAAACAGTCAGTGGTTTGCTCACATTCCCTGCACTACAGAGAACTCAGCTGGTCAGGGCTGTACCTGAGAATATCATGGAAGCCATGAAATTAGTCAGGGCTACTGGGAAATAGTTTGCACAATAGTGAGTGTGTGTGTGTGTGTGTGTGTGTGTGTATACAAGCGCATGCACAAAAGGCCAGCTTTTGTGGTAATATGCAAATCTAGTCTTGTGCTTTTTGTCTTAAAAGCATGTCTCATCTCTAAGCATTCCATGTTCAAGAGCATGGTTTTGTTTATTTGCTTGTTTCAGAAAGGGCTTTATTATGTAGCCTGGGCTGGCCTTGATCCTCCTGCTTCAGCCTCCCAAGTACTGAGATTATAGGCATGTATGTGTTTTAATGGACACCTGGTATGATGGTCAGGACTGTCAAGTTGAGAGAATAAAATCAGCTGGTAGATGGGCCTCTAGGGGATTTTCTTAGCTGAGGTAGGAAGACATGCCACATGGGTGGCAGTGTCCCCCAGTTGGGATCCTGTACTGTATAAATGGAGAAGGGCACTGAGCAGCAGCTGACAGTCAATGTTCTGTGCTTCCTGACTGTGGACACAGTGTGACCAGATCTTTCAGGTTCCTGCTCCCCACCATGTGGGACTGTGAACTTAAATAAACGCTTTCTTAGGATGCATTTGCCAGGGTAATTTAGTACAGCAACAAGAAAGGAAACTAAGCACCCAGGGGTTGTAGTGGTTTTGAAACATGGCAGCATGGCTTCAGAGCCCTGGGATCCATAGTTCTTCTGTCCACCCCTTAAAGAAAGGTCAGAATCCGTTCTCCTCGGTCTCCCAATCCTGCCTGATTCATCAAGAGGTCTTAAACTTCAGAGACAAAGTGAGATGCTCATGAGAGGTAGAGCACAGCAGGAAAGGAGCGTGTGGGTTCCAGCTGCAGCGAGGCCATAGCTTCAAAGGCACTCTCCAGCCCCACTCAAGAACGGGGCCAGGAAGGTGTGATGTCCCTACTCACTGCACCGTCTGCTCGCTCATCTCCAGGTATTCTACAGCTCAGGCTGGAGAAGAGCCAGCCGTGTGGACCCTGGAGTGACATGACTCCAGGACAGGCTGATGCTGATGCTCTCTCCCTCTGCATCCTGCTGCCCAGATGTCTGCACGGAGCTCAAAGTGTGGGAAACGCAGAGACTGCAGGCTCACCTTTCTATAATGTCCAGGCGCAGCTGTCGTCCATGAGGCAAGGTAATGAGTTCCAGTCCTGAGCTCACACCCATGCGCCTCTTCATGTCTTCCGAGACTTCTAGTATCCTAGCAACCTGTCAGGAGCCAAGTAGAAATTCGCTGGATCAGGAAGTGGGTTGGCCACTGTGTTAATTTAGCATGAGGAAAGAAATACAGTCCATGGAAATCCTGTGGCTGCAGAGAGAATGCGCTTGTATTTCTTTGAGTGACAGCATAATCTTATTATACATAATAAAATATAAAACTGGGTGAGGGGCTGGGAAAATAGCTTGGTCCATAAACTGCTTGCCGTACAAGCCTGAGGACCTGAGTGTGATCACTAGCACCCATGTAAAACGCCAAACATGGTGGTGTGGGCCTAATCTTCAGCACTGAAGAGGAAGAGACAGGTGGATCCCTGGGGCTCACCGGCCAGCCTGCCTACCCAATTTGCAAGCCCCAGGTCCATGTAAGAGACTGTCTCTCAAACAAGGTGGATAGCACCTCAGGACACCTGAGGTTGTCCTCCGACCTCCACACTCTGACATGTGCATATGTACCCTCGTATGTACTACCTCACACATGAACACACACACACACACACACACACACACACACACACACACACACACACTGTTTCCTTGCTTAGTGGGTAAAAGACTGAGGGAACTCCTAAATGGTCTCTACAACCTGCAGATCTGGCATGCATTCATGCCCAGCCAAGGAATTAATCATTTGTTCGAGCTTTAGCCTGACACAAGCTGGATCCTGGAGAGACATTTTGCTGCCAACAGCAAAGCTACATGCGTGTGGAGCCTACCAGTCTCTTCCGTGGAAAAGCAGAGTGCCGTCCAAGCTCCCCTCTGCTCTGGGCTTTGCCATTCACGTTCTCACTTAACAGCATGGCTGGCTGCTGTTGCCCCTAATTACGCCTCTCCTGGGTGCAGTAAGTGCACCTTACGGCTGGAAACCATCACAGACATATGTGCTGATTTGAAACCAACACGCCCACGTCTCCTCCAGAGAGGTTTTCCTGAAAGAAAATCTGCCTGAGCCAGCTCTCATCCCAACCCAATCCTTTTCTTTTTCATTCATTGATTAAATTTGTCCTTTGAGTCTCTTATAGTGTGTTCTTTTTACCACCTCGTTTCTAATGTGTCTAATCGCAGTTTAATGGAATTGGACATTAGACCTGACCATTTCTAGTTGGTACACATCATGCTGAAGAGTGACAGTGGACTCAGCATGTCTCTAAACTGGGGCCATGTAGCTCACTGACACACTGCAGTGAGAGCCTGGGGGTCTAACCAAGTCTGGACATGTCGCTGCCACACGATGGTTCCTGTGCTTCATCTGGTGGGCTGTCCTCTGCCATAATCACTCCAGGAATGCAAGCGGCGCAAAGATCTTTATAATATTGCCCCCCCCCTCCCCCGCCAAATGTCTGCATGTTCAGCAATGTGAAACCTGGCCTTAAGCTTCTGCAGCCTAGCAAGGCAACTATCGTCAGCCCTGGGGGATCAGCTTGAGGACTTGGCTATCTAGTGGTGATGCCCAGGACAGTTTTCAGGCTTCATTCTCGGCTCACCACTACAGTTTCAATTCGCCTTCCTCAAGGGCTTTGCCAAGGATTCAAATGACTATTTGAAAATACAAGCTGTGAATCATTGGCCATGTGGAAAGGGCCAATTCTGTCCAGATCTCAGGAAAGAGAGTTCCACCTTGACCACCGCAAGGCATTCATATGATGGCCTTTCACGAGTTTAGACCATCATCCTGCCAGAGATTCTAAGCCCTGTACTTTTGGGGTGCACTGTAACCCACACCTTCTACACAATAAGACTGAAGGGCTCACCACTGACAGTTTTCTTTTGGAAGCACTAGTCGGCATTCTGGGAGCTCCATTCCGAGAGCAAGAAGCCTCTATTCTGACTTAAGTGTAAGTCAGCCGTCATCAGACCCCTTTCCTGGACTGCACGTACTTTCCAGGGCCACGCTAGAGGACTAAGGGACGTGGAGCCCACACTTGGGGCCTCAGTCCTCTGGGGACTATAGAGGAGGGAGGAGGCAGTGTTTACTGTGGGCTGCTCCTACCTTGGCAGGGCAGGGTGGCATAAATGCCCTCCTTCTACCCTTCAAGTCTCACTTGCCATCACTCTGCGAAGCCTCTGGACCCATTCCTCCACACTCCACTTCAAGGCCACTGCAGTGTGCAGGAGCCCTGGTGAGTCCCTGGCCTGGCCCTCTTCTCAGTTACCAAGAGGCCTAAAATGCAATCAGATTGCCAGGCCCAGTCACTGGCTGTGCTGGCTCTGCTGTCCACAGCACGGAGGACTCAGACCTACTAACTTGATGGTAAAAGTGCTAGAACAGCAAGATCCTGTAAGAGCCCAGAAGAAGAAACTTACAAAGGCAATCAGGCCCTTCCCAACCCACCCCAGCCTCCTCCTTTTTAATCCAGAAATGAATGCTGTTTAGACCAACCTCTGCCCCCACGGCTTTTGACAGAAATCCTGGCACACGCACCTCCTAGCCACCTGCCAGACACTTTCTGCATTCACCTTGCCAACTCTTCAGCCTTGTCGACTCATCTCAGCTGCCCTAATCTCTAGCTGCAAGCTCTTGCCTAGGAAGTCCACCCCTCCTGCACGGAGCATTTCCCAACCCTCCTGTAGACCAGGTTCTTGTATCACTGTCTCTCTTAACCCATTCCCACCAGACAGAAGTCCAGGGTAGAGGTGACAGCAGTTGCTGAGTCGAGGCTGAATATGTAACACCAACACCTAGTGCTTGCTCTGGCCAGGCAACGTGCCTGGGCTTCACATATACTATCTCAGGCTTCACTGACCACGTGGGTAGTGGTACTCCATCCCACAAATGGAGAGAGAATGAGGGCCGTGCAGCTAATGGGCAGTGGTGGGGTTTGGACTCATCCCTAAGGGCCAAGTTTTTGACGACTGGATTTCACTTCAACATTGAAGGACAAGAGGTGGAAGAGTGCCTGTGTCCCACCAGGGTGGACGAGGAACAAGCAGCGCCCATCGGTGGGTGGAAGGGGCTCCAGCTTCCAGTGTACTCAGAACCACCCACTGTCCTGATGCCCGTAATAAGCAGCTAGCTGTGCCTGAACTACGTTGCTGGGGTGGGGATGGGCACATGGGACCCAGATGCTGCTCCATGCCTGCTTTTGGCTCCTGGGTGGCCCCATCTCATCGCTGCTCCATTTGGGGTGGGAAACAATTTTCCTGCTGGAAACACTGGCTGTGCCTGGTAGTTCTGGGCAAAAAAAGCTAGGAACGGGTGGTGGAGGGAAATATGGGGAGAGCTGAACACAGCCTTGCCTAGGAGGCTAGGGTGAACGGTCTAGGCTGGTTTCTCCTTGCTTGCTGGGGACTCCCAGGAAGCTGATCTTCCAGAAGACAGACGTGGGAGGAGGCCCATCAGGAGGACAAAACAGCACAGGGTGGGAAAGGGAGGCCTGCATGCTTGTCAGGTGACGTCAGACTTGGGCTCTCCTTTCAAGCCGGTCAAAAGCAGTGGGAAGGTTCCAGACCTGTGAAGAGTGAGCAGGCATCTCGCCTTTTCCCCCTCCTAGATATTCAAGCCCTCCTAGACGCCCAAGGGCTCACTGCTCCCAGAAAAGGAGCTGTTCTGTAATTACAGACCCCTGTGCACAAGGAGCTTCCTCCCAGGGGTTGGGGGTGGGCAGGCAGGCTCACACTAGGTGTGAATCTCTCTCACCTCTGGCCTCCGGGCATGGTGCTGAACACTCCCACCCAGGGCCCAGCATGACTGACTTGCTGGGATGGAAATTCTCAGTCCTCTTGCCACAGGACAGTAAGGCAAGGATTTAATATGGCAAATTATCTGCCCACCTGTGTGTTCTGTCAACCGAGTCAACAAGTCCTGTTCTTTCACAGCAGTCCTGTTTCTCGGCTCTCCCCTTGGGGCCTGCTTAGCTGGGACACCCCCTCCTTTGTCTACCAGCATGGACGACCCCCTCAACCATGGACGCTGACTTACACAAGTCAACTAGTTACCCTTCCAGCCCTGGATTCAAGAAAAGGGCTTTTTCTACCCAGAATAGCCAGCAGGTATTTAGTGGTTTTTCGGGTTATTTTGCTAGTCCTTTATCAGCTCCAGAACTCCCTGGGGGATTGCTAGATTAGATTTCCAGCTAAAATTCCTGACATGGGAAGGGAAATCCAGCTCTTGAACCAGTCCAAACCTTTGAAACTCATGGCCTTCTCTGAGCTGAATGAAACGGGACTTCAGATTTCACTGAGGCCTTATCTGTCATTCAAATGCCCAATGATTAACTACTGTATACTGAGAAGGTGAGTTAAGCCCAAGATGCCCGTTGTCTAAGATCTACTAAGAGCTTATGAACACAGGTCACTGCCCCTATTAAAAAAATGAAGATGAAATGTGTAGATGTGGAATGAGAGTCACAGGCTTGAAATTGTATCTGTGTTTGATAAACAAGTGTTATTTACAAATCTAATGGGCTGGTATTCCACATACCAAGTGTTGTCAGTGGTGATCATTAGGAAACTGAACTTCGTAGTTTTTAATTTTTTATTTTATGTGTATGGGTATTTTGCCTGCATGTGTGTCTGTACAATACATGTGTGGCTGGTGCCCACAGACACCAGAAGAGGGAGTAAGACCCCCTGGACCTGGAGTTACATAAGGTTATGAGTGCCATGTGGGTGCCGGGGATCAAATTAGGGTCTTCTGATCCATCTCTCCAGCCTGAGTTTTGAGATTTTTATTACATTTATTTATTCTCTCTCTGTCTCTGTCTCTGTGTGTGGGTGGGGTGTGGGTGTGGGTGTGTGTGCGCGTGCACATGTGCGCGCCATGATTTGTGGTCAGCGGTCACCTTGTAGGAATCGGTACTCTCGCTCACCCATGTGGATTCTGGAGACTATTCAGGTCGTGTTTTGGCAGTCAGCACATATACCTGCTGAGCCATCTCTCAGGCCCAGGAAACTGGATTTTGTATGATTTGATCTTTTCTTCTAATATTCATCTTACAATTTTTCTAACTTAAACAATTCTTGTAAAAAGACAAAAAACAAAAGAAAGATTCAGTTGAAGATTATTATCCTAGAGATTGTATCAGTAATAAAATAAATATGGCACATAGGTAAGTATAATGCATAATAGCATAAAATAGCCAGGGCCCTGCAACTCCTGAAACCAGGCTTTCAGCTAAACTCCTTCACCCCCAGCTGTTCCAGTTCTGACAGGCCTGAGGGAAATTCTTAACTAAGCACCAGATAGGAGGAGGAGAAGGAGCAGGAGGAGGAAGAGGAGGAGGAGGAGGAGGAGGAGGAGGAGGAGGAGGAGGAGGAGGAGGAAGAGGAGGAGGAGGAGGAGGAGGAGGAGGAGGAGGAGGAGGAAGAAGAGGAGGAGGAGGAGGAGGAGGAGGAGGAGGAGGAGGAGGAGGAAGAGGAGGAGGAGGAGGAGGAGGAGAAGAAAGAAGAAGAAGAAGAAAGAAGAAGAAGAAGAAGAGGAGGAGGAGGAGGAGGAGGAGGAAGAGGAGGAGGAGGATTCACAGAAGCTCTTGTCACCAGCAGTTGGGTTCAGGGGCAGGCCTGCCCTCCCTCTGTCCAAGGTGAAGTTTACCAGTTTCCTGATGGGCAAAGGTTGTCCTGATGGTGGTTCCCACCCTGTAAGTAAATCTCCACACCTGCATTTTCCTCTGGCTCTGCCCTATGACGAAAGTGTCTGCTCGGCAAGGCAGAGTACAGCCAGGCAGACCTCCTTACCAGCCGTATGCTGTGGGAAGGGGTCGGCCACATGACACTAACCTTGCAGTCCACGCTCAGCATGTGCTGTGCGATGACCCTGGCGTCGTTGTTGGTGAACAGTTCTTTTGCATGCTTCAGCATGGCCGTTTCCAGGGGCTTGTTCTCTGGAGGAAGGAGCCTGGACTCGAAGTCATTGGGTCGGAATGACGACACAGTTTCCACGAGAGGTGGCACAAACGTGGTCTTGTCCTCCTGACCCTCATCCGCCTGTGCTGCCAGCGGATCCCAAGGTCTCGCTTGGTCATCCCCATCGAGGATCAAGTAGTTGATACCGGAGTTCCGGGGGCCTGATGCCCCATTCAGTTTGGCTGTCAGCAGCTCCTCACGGCAGCCGTGAGCATGGGAGGGGAGCTTGGCTCCCCTGTCACAGCCCACAGAAAAAGGAGGGTTCAGTTCACAGTAGTTGGCCTCTGAGTTGAGCCAGGGGGACGGAGAGGGGGGAACCTTGAGGAAGGGCACCTTGCAGGGCTTTGGGGGTGGCTTGGGGCACAGCTGGCTGTCTGATCCCCTCAGCGCCTCCCCTGCCCTGGCGTCTGAAGAGAACCGTCGTACCAGCGCCGGACTCAGAGTGGGCTCGCTGCCAGTCCTGAACACGGGGGAGTCGGGGCAAGGGCTCGTGTCCATACCTGAAGACTGAGGGGGCAGCTTGCAGCCTGTGTGGGAGAAAAGAAGATCAGAGGAAGCTGAGCTGTCTGGAGAACAGAAAACAAAACAGGAGCGACAGCTCCCAGCTCTCACGCCGTGCCCTTGGGTTCCCTTCTCCGCCACAAAAGAAAGCACAGTGACTTTCTCATACCAGGTCTGGTCTGTGGCAGTTTAGGACAATGTGAGGGCTCCACTGACTCCACCTCACTCTTGGAGTCTCAACCCCAGGGGCTGGGCTGCAACACCAACTTATGGTCACAGCAGGTTGGGACAGTCAGAACAGGAAAACATGTCTTGGGCAGTGAATACCAGAAACAGAAGTCTCCAGCCACAGAGCAATGAAGGGCTCTGAGTCACTCTCAAAGTCCGGGTGGATCTCAGCAAGAGATGCAAGGACGGTAGACAGACGTGCCGAGATAAGCCCCACGGAAACCGTTTACGAGGAGGAACCAGGGAAAATCACTCTGTGGTCCCATGGAAGGGACCATACAAAAGAAATGAAAAACCGTCCCACTAACGCTGAATGCTTATGGCGTTCCCAAGTCCTACACCCCACCACCCTCCCGGTCATGAAAAGAGCAGAGAAGCCGCAAGGTGTCCGGGGACAGCTGCTCTGTTAGCAGCCCTAGGACCAACTGAGCCCCTGCCACACAGGGTGGGGGTGGGCGTGGGGAGCACTAAGGAGCAGGCTCTTCTTTCATGATGCCCACCACTTATCCAAAGGGTTGGAACTGTAAAAAACCTGGACACAAATGCTAGGTGACCCTCTTCCTTAATAGTTCCTCGCTTTCTTCAACTGCAAAAGGAGGATAGCTGCCCACTCTGAAGTCCGGTTTGGGGACTTAAATGCTTAAATGACAAAGCATCGAGCTTGTCACTACCACACAGCTCTGCTAACCTCCCCTCCGGGCTGCAGGCATGGAGTGTTCAGAGCCGGTGGCTTGTTCAGGCAGGAGAAGGCCCCACGACGGCAGCTAGGGCCACACTACCACCCCCCTCCCTGAGACTCCCACACACCTACCTGTCGGCAGGTGAGTCTCCGACTGGTGGGCTTTGAGGGCTAAGGCCCTCCTGTCCTGCACATGATCCAGGCAGGCCGGCTGGCTGCCACTCTTCTCTCTGTTCCTGAAGCCAAAGACCAGGCACAAACGTGTCATTAAGTAGTAAAACCTTCTTTAGGCAACATCACGGAAAGTTAAGGCAAGAAATCTCCCAGAATGAGCACGGCGCATACCCTAACAGTAGAGGAACGGCCACAGAGGAGGAGGAACTAACTGATGGGGTGTGCTGAGTCCCCAGGGCCAAGGCAGCCAAGTCCTAGGAGGCCTCCTCACCCCTTCCATCCTGTTGAACAGAACAGGGTGAATGGGTCATGATCCTCTGGGATCAGCAAGGAAGAATCTGATGAATGGGAATGTGTACTTTTAAAAAAGCTTGAAGTGATTCTCACTCCCTGGGGAAATGACTTATTTAACTAACATGACTTTTCCACGATGGATCAATGTCAGCTGGAAGGAAGCGGGAGGCTACTCCATGTCAGCACTCCTTCCTCCCTACCCCTAAATAATCTGCAGATCCCACGGGGTGGCTGTCGTACTTATCTTCCCGGCTGTGCTTGGGGCACCCACAGGTGACCTCCAGCTGCTGGGTTAGAAGCAGAGTGGCCGGCAGGGTCACCAAAGGGCAACTGGGAGGCCCAGGGCACACCCGCACAGGGGCAAGGTAGAGCGGAACTCAATCACTTTCAGGGCCACTCCCTCCGTCCTTTAGGATTCACAGCCGAGCTTGTTCTAATTACACTCAGCAGGAGACTGGATTCTCTCAATAGAGGAGGGACCAGCCAGGCTGCAGGGAACGGATCCCCCCACCCCCGCCCCCCCCATCCCCCCACCCCCACCGAGCATAAACCATGCTCACACAAACCAGATCTGCCCTACCTTTGGGAAACATAACAAACTTCCAGCAAACCTCTCAAAGATAAGTCAGTCAAGACGGGGCAAATTCCAAAAGGGAATGGCTTCTGAGAAATGATATTTGAGCCGTGTCCACCACGATCAACGATCAAACGTTCAGATTCCAGGAGCCCAGAGCGGCTGGACGGGTGGAATGCAACCTGCCCGAGAATACACACCTTTTGCCCAGGGCCTGAGGCGGCCAGCCAAGAAGCATGGCCAATATCAGGGCAGGTGGCAGTGGGCCAAAGCTGACGTGGGGAAGCCGCTGAAGGGCAGCAGGGCAGGGTGACAAGCCCATTAAGGCCACTGGTCATGCTGAGGTCACCCTCCCTCCACCTAGAGTGTGTGGGCTGCTACAGCCTGTGGGAGGCTGTAGTGGAGCCTCTACATTCCAGAGAACAATCAGAACAGCATCTCTGATATCCATCCCTGCCCCCCTGCTTACACCCAAGTCTGACTTTTGCCTCCCCCTGCAGATAATAACAGCTACCAGGAACGTTAGCACTTACTGAAAGTAAACACTTTCCATTTCTCACGCCATTTAACCCTCGCAAGTCCCATACCTCCAGATGGAGAAAGGGACTCCCAGAGAAGCTAAGGTCTCTGCCCAGGGTTGCACAGCTAGCCACATGGAGCCAGCATGGGGCCACAGGTTCTGAGTCAGCTGCTGACTAATATGAACCAGGGAACACAGCTGTAATTTATGTTACTCACATAGTCCTGCATTTCATGAGGCGTTTTGCCGTGAAGAAATTATAGTTTATATTTTCCCCTGGCCCAGACAGAAATGCAGAGAGGAGAATGGACATGTTCACTTCTACTTGGGAGCTCAGAAGCCAGGAGTGGAGGCAGGGCTGCGGCATGGTATGGAATCAGGCCACATCTCAGCCTCTTTCCTCCCACGTGCTCTGGCAGTTGGATCTGTGAAGGATTCTCAGCTCTGGAAGCCAGCGCTATACAAATACAGAGCTTCTCCTCTCAGCCCTTCCCTGCCCTACTCTCTGAATGTTTCTATTCATTCCCAGGGGCACAGAGCGGGTGGCTGTCATACCTCTCTTCCTGGCTGTGCTTGGAGCACCCACAGATGACCTCCCACTGAGTTAGAGGCAGAGTGGCAGGCAGGTCACCAAGTGACAACTGGGAGGCCCAGGGCACACCCACACAGGGGCAAGTCCTCCACACCTCCAGTCCTTCAAATCCTATCTGTTCCCTTCAAGTCAACCCTTTTCCACGCTACCAGTCCGAGACCTCAACACTGACCCCTGCTGGATGCTGACACCATCATGTCCACAGTCCCTGCTCAGATGAAATGACCTTTTCCTCCAAGGCATTCACCTCTCTCCCCAAAGTCACTGGTGAGTTGCCTAGGTGGTCTTCTCAGTCTCCCTCCAACCTCAAAGACCCCAGAAGCCTAGCTTCACTCTCTTTCTCTCCCTTCCAGCCTGGGCCCCTCCTGAAACCCTAACTGACTTGCTTGCTTCATTCAGTCTCTCTCTTCAGTGTATGTCTACTGCTACCCAGTTCTGGTTTAGGATTTGTTCACCATACCAAGCCTTTGTAACCCCTTAGTCTGGCACAAAGGCCTCCAGCATTAGCTAGGGTTTTCCCCCTTCCCTATCCTTCCCTTGCATAGCCCCTCTGTCCTAGACTGACCAATCAACCCTCCAGGCTCCTCTGGCCCTTGACTCTTTGCTGTGGCCTCCAAACGCCCCCTTGCCTTCAGAGCAACCTCTCCCCTGCTCAGCCCCTGTGCCTCTTGTTGCTATTTTTGTTTCTGAAATGGGGTGTCCTTCTGTAATCTAGGAAGGCCTTGGACTTGGGGCAGTCTCCCCACTTCAGCCTGAGATGGTAGGCATGCATTACGTACCCGGCTCCACCATCTGCTTTTCATGCTCTTAACTAGGAACTAATAATCATGCACATCTCGTAACAGCTGTCCACTCACAGTGAGTGTAGGAATATCCTCTACTCTCCTTGGCCTAAGCTGGGCCCCCAGCACCCCTCAGACCTACCTGAGGAGGTTTCCCCGCGGCAAGCTGTGTTCCCGAGCCTGGATGCTACCCGTGGTGAGGCTCAGCCTCTTAGCCATATCTGGCCTTCCATCCACAAAGCTGCCTTCCCGGCCGTAGCCGGGTGAGGTGCCGTAACGCTCCTCCAGACACCAGAGGGGCACTGTCCTGTTGATGGGCTGGAAGATGATGGCACCGCTCTGCTGGGAGATGGGCCGCCGGTTGCCCACGTAGCAACGCACCAAACCGGGGATGGAGTCAAAGCTCTCCATCTCGAACTGGTACTGCACACGGCTGTAGGCCTCACTGAGCCGCAGAACAGTCCGGTTGATCTTAAAGTGCTGAGCGAGGTTCTTCCACTGACAGGTCAGGACAAAGTTTCCTGGACTAGACAGGGAGTCACGAACCAGGAAATCACCATCTCGCTGCACGAGGTTTTCAGATACCTGTGGATGAAATGGTGAATGAGGTGCAGGAAAGGCAAACATGTTCTCTCAAAAGCATAACAGAAGTCAGTGCTGCTGACTCTTCTTTCTGTGTGTGCGCATGTGTGTGCATCCGCGCAGAGACCGGAGGATAACCTTGGGTGCCAGTCCTTAGGCACAATCCATCTTGTCTTGAGACAGGGCCTCCCACTGGCCTGGAACTCTCCAAGTAGACTAGGCTAGCTGGCCAGCAAGCCAGGGATCTGCTCCTGTCTCCCCATTGCATGTGTTACCACATCTGGCTTTCCTTTTTTCGTCTGTCTGTCTCCCTCCCTCCCTCCCCTTGCTCTCTCTTTTTTTATGTGGGTTCTAGGATTTGATCCTTGTCCTTACACGATGGCTGTGTTAGAAGCTGAGCTATCTCCTAGTACTCCTTCTGTCTTCAGATCTTTATAGTCTGTTAAATGTCACCCAGGAAGTATTAACTAGCTGGGTATGGCCATGTGCAACTGTAACCCCATTGCTCAGAAGACTAAAACAGGACTGTCAGTCTGAGGCCAGCCTGGGATACATAATACATCTGAGGTCAGCCCTCTCTCAAAAACAAAACACCCAAACTATTTATTGACCATCCTCTATAAGCCCAGCATTACTGCGGGCTCAGGGGACACAGTAGTGACAAAGGGTACTTCTGCAGGGGCTTTCGATGTTTAGTGTAGCCACTCTTTTCTTAGACAGCCACTGGTATGTGTCAGATGTCGTGAAGGAAAAGAAAACTTTGGAAGGGAGACAGGGTGCTTGGGAGGGTTATCTTTCAAATGAGGGTGGTCAGGAAGATGTCACAAGAACATGACATTAACACAGACTTGAAGGATGTAAAAGGACAGGAAGAAATGAGACTGTGTGCCCTGTGGGTTTGACTTTCCTTCTAACCAATGAAGGGAGAAGGAGCAGGAGGGTGTTTTGGTGCCTAGACATGCTCCTAAGATTCCCGTCTACAAAGCAAGATGAGCCCAGGGATGACATGGTGTGTTCTGGACATGCTAGGAGGCTAGAAAAAAAGTCACTTGAGGTCCCTTCATCTCACAAAGTTATTATAAAGGTAACACATTTGCATATATAAAATATGCAAAACACCAGTGCAATGCCTGTAACACAATGGACACCCCAAATAGGTAACCACTATAATGGTGATGTTTACAGCAAAGGATTATACTGTATCAGTCACTGTGGAGCCTGACCACCTAGCTTTGCATTCTGCCCCAGATGTGTGACTAGACAAATTACATAAGCTTTTTGTGGTTCAGTTACATCATCTATAAGATATAGATAATGTTATTGCTTACAGAGTGGCTGAAAGTTTCAAAGGGATAGAATGCTGGCACACTATTATCATTGCCATGAGGTTTCAGTTACCCAGTCCAGATGATGCATTACCGAGAGTTCACCCTCCCGGCGCACTAAGAAGGACGGCAGTGATGGCAATTTTTTTCTAGGATATTCTAGCATTCAAGTGATGCTATACTTCCGCTAGCTCAGAATAGTGTGCTACCATGGTTACTTTAAAATTGCATCTTTGCCTTAAAAATACATTTTTCACACAGAAATTCCATTTCTCAGAATCGAGCCAGTAGAAAGAATTATAGGTCTGAACATGGCAGTTATCTTACAGGATGTTGGTCAGACTGCGAGAAACACTCTAAGTACCCAATAAATTGTGATGCATGTGTGTGATGGACACATACTCAGTGTGCACTGGTGCAGGAGGATATTTTACAGCCAGAGCGAATTCCCAGGGCACATCATTAAGTGAAGAAAGTGGGCCAGAGAAAGCATAAGCTCTCCTACTTGAGGAGGTCTGGAGAGATATACACCAAAATGTTCATAATGACTCTCTCTAGGGGAGACAACTAGGGATAAGAGCTGAATTTTCTTTTCTGTTATCTTTATTTTCCACAATCATTTTTTAAAATTTTTATTTATTTTTTTATTTTATGTGCATTAGTGTTTGGCCATGAGTGTCAGATCTCCTGGAACTAGAGTCACAGACAGTTGTGAGCTGCCACGTGGGTGCTGGCAATTGAACCCAGGTCCTCTGGAAGAGCAGCCAGTTCTCTTAACCGCTAAGCCATCTCTCTACAGCTCCCTCTACAATGAATTTTAAGATTATGCATACACACACACACACACACCACACACACACACACACACACACACACACACACACACACACAAATATCAAGATTAGAATAAGAATTATTTGATAGTGTTAAGAAATTTGGGGCTGAGGCAGGCAGTGGTGGCACACAACTTTAATCCTAGCACTTGGTAGGCAGAAGCAGGTGGATCTCTGTGAGTTCAAGGCCAAACGTGGTCTACAGAGCAAGTTCTGGGTCAGCCAGGGCTACACAGAAAAACCCTGTCTTAAAACAAACAAACAAACAAACAAACAACAACAAAAACCCCATAACTAACTACATAAATAAATAAATAAATAAATAAATAAATTTGGGGCTGGCTTAGCAGGTAAAGGCACTTGCTGCCAAGCTGATGACTTGAGTTTAAATCTCTGGAATTCACATGATGGAATGACAGAAAAGATTCCCACGAGTCGTCTTCTGATCTCCAAGTATGCTGTAGCACACTCCACACACAATAAATAAATGAACGTAATAATTTTAAAAAATGAGATCAGTTACACCAAAGACGATCTTTATAACACGCCACCATTCTCCTTAGACTTGTTCATCCATTTCCTATTCTGTTGTCCTTGGGTAACGACCGGCCAGACTATGCTTATAATAAAAACCCATGGGTGACTGTACACCTCAACTCTGCAGACTTAAGTCTATTTTTAAATTCTTATAGTATTAAATAAAAACATTATGGATGACAACCACATGAAAGATAAGCTCTGGGCCCTGGGATAATCCCCCTTCCTGCCCACCCTTGGGTCACAGGACCCAGCAGAGAAGAAAGAGAGACAGTGGACACTTGCTAGCCCAGTTGGAGCAGAGGTGGCTTTGTCAGTCTGTGCCACCTGCCTGGTCATCTGAGCTAAGTCACTGCCCTCAAAAAAGGGTCAAGTGGTAGGGAGCTCCAGCCACTGGCTAAGAGCATAATTATCTGAACCCTAGCCATCCACCTACTTCCGGCAGCTGGTACTGCCACTGCAGCCTCCTGCCCACACGTATGTAGACTCCAGGAGCGCTGGCCTTTCCTCTGTACCTGGAAATGTATTTGGAGTCCCGCCTTTGGCTCTTCCCAAGGTCTAAGTTAAGTCGCGTTATAGTACTAGAGTTCTGTGATCTTTGAGCTGGACCCCACATCCCCGCCAGTATGACATAGCCTCAGGAGAGCAGAACACATACCTGCCGGGGGATCCGGCCGTGGTACCAGGCGTGGCTCCGCAGGTCCTCGCTGCTCAGCAGCAGCTCCTCCTCCAGTTCCTTCTTCAGCCTCTCGGGGGTCCTGTCCATGATGTGCCTCTCCTTGGAGAACTGCAACACAGAGTGGACAGTGACTTCACCTTCCCCGGGCCATGCCAGCCAGAGATGACCGCCGCCTCGCTGGTCCTCTGCTGTGCCGGGCAGAGCGGCGTAGACCCAAAGCTGCATTCAGGAAGGGAACTGGAGATGGATTACAGTGAGCCGCGACCTTTCGCTTCCCCAGCTGCAGCAGGTACAGAATGAAGTCTTCACCTGCGTGGAGTTCTGGCAGGGAAATAGACTCACAAAGCAGTGAGCTGATCGAGAGGTGTAAGGGACAGAGGAACACAGCTAGGCTGCTCTCTTCCTGTGGGAGCTTCCTCCTCCTCTTTTATAACTGCCCGAACGAACGAACGAACGAACGTGGAGCTGGGAAGGACAGCAGTTCCCCAGTGGCCTCTGACCTGGGCCTCAGGGCCAGTGTCGCCCAAAGCACAGTCCTTGAGACTGGAAGCAAAGGTTCTGATTGTCCTCTTTTTTCTTTTTATTTGTTGCTGTAGGCAAACTCCAGTTCAAGAATTAAGTTAGTTTATAAAAGACGTTTAAGCAGATGGAGCAGTTTTATGACCCTTAAATCTAATAAGAGATGTCTGAGTTACACATGACTGTTAAAATAATTTTTGAAGATTTCTTTTTAAAAAGATCTTATTTATTTTCATTGTATTTGTCTGGGTGTTTTGCCTGCATTTTTGTCTGTGTACCACATGTGTGCAATGACTGGAGGCCAGAAGAGGGAGTCAGATCCTCTGAAACTGGAGTTCCAGATGGTTCTGAGCCACTATGTGGTGCTGGGGACTCTTAACCACTGAGCCATCTCTCCACGAGTTATAGATAACTCTCTTGCTATGTTACGTGTATATGAATATTGGAGTTTGCATGTGGATGGATGCACACATATGTGTCTGTCGGTTCCTGTGGTTGACATTGGGCATCTTCCTTGATTGAGCTCCACCTTATATATTGAGGCAGGGTGAACCCAGAGTTCAGAATTTTGGCTAGTCTGGCTAGCCAGCTGGCTGTAGGATTTCCCAGTCTCCACCTTCCGTACTGGTCACCATACCCAACCTGTTTTTGTGGAGTTCTGAAGATTCACACTCTGGTCCTCACGCCTACATGACAAGAGCTTTACCCACTACGCCATCTGTCTCCCTGGTCCCCACCCCCTTTTTTTGAGACAGGGTCTTGCTATCTCTATAGCCTTGGCTGGGCTTGAATTAATAATCCTCCTGCCTCAGCCTCTCAAATGCTGGGATTACAGGTATATGCCACTAGACCCAGTGTGCTGGCTAGTCTTTTTTTTTTTTTTTTAAATCAGCTGACACAAGCTATAGTCATCTGAGAGAAGGGAACTGCAATTGAAAATAAGCATCTCCATAAGATTGGGCTATAGGCAAGCCTGCAAGGCATTTCCTTAATTAGAGACTGAGGTGAGAGGGCTATTGTGGGTACTGCCACCTCTGGGCTGGTGGTCCTGGATTCTGTAAGAAAGCAGGATGAGCAAGCCATGATGAGCAAGCCAGTAAGCAGCACCCCTCCACAGCCTTGCATCAGCTCCTGCCTCCAGGCTCCTGCCCTGTTTAAATTCCTGCCTTGACTTCTCTCAGTGAGGGACTGTCACCTGGACGTGTAAGCTGAAATAAAAAACCCTTTCCTCCTCAAGTTACTTTAGTCATGGTGTTTCACCACAGCAACAGAAACCTTAGCTAAGACACCTAGCTTGAATACATTTTGTTATTGTTAAGTGAAAAACTGGTCCTTTGCCCCAAATAGCTTGAGAGCATTGTACAGCAATGACAGCAGAGTTTCTAGGCGGTGACACTGGTCACAGATTGGATTTAGAATTACTCCCGCTTATGCACGTACACTAAATCTGACCCCTCCTGGGTTTGGGGACCACTCCCTGAATGTTACATAGGAAGGGAAAGGCCAGGTCCCTAGGCTTCCCCAAGTCCCCCAGCTTTCTCTCCAGAGGCCTCAAAGAACCACAGAATTACTCCTCACACACTGCTTAACAACGAAAGATCCCCCCAAACATTCCCCCACCAAGCAAAGCAAAATCAGCTTTAGGGTTAACTGTGTGTGCAGCCCTTCACGGTGCTGGCTAGCAAGGTTCGGGTGGATGTCAGGGTGGGCCTCCACGTTCCCTCTGCTTCCCACCCTCCTCCTCTCTCGTGACCGAGGGACAGGCATTCAAAGGTGGTTCTGTTCATTCGGTTCGTGTGAAACGGTCTCACGCTACGTAACCCAGACTGGCCTCCACATGCTTTCGATTCTGCCTGCAGAGTGCTGGGATTAGAGGTGTGAGCCACTATGCCTAGTGAGGGACATTTGATGAATGGAATTTATATCAAAGGTGAACAGGGCTGGCTGTCTATGGCGCTTGTGGGCTGCACTCAGCAGTGTTTGGCACGGGCAGCGCTTGGCATTAATTATGCAAAGCTACATCTGAAGACTCGCGTATAGATGGCAAGTTGTGAACTGATGGCTGTCTATTATCTGTCTTCCCTCCTGCTAGATGACTCTAAGTCTCATGGGGAAGGAACTCACTCTGTCAACCTTTTCCCCACAGCAGGCCCTCAGGCAGGCAGGGCCTGAACACCTCAAGAACTCAGTAATGCCGCAGGAACAGACATCCCAGAATGAGGCTTCTGAGGCTTCTCTTGGCTGTGGGGATTTCTCTCTTCTCCCAAATCATCTGCAGTTTTGTTTTACCTGTGCATCCCGCCATTCAACACAAAGATGACGTTCCTCACTGCCTGTTATAGGACAGGGTTTCTCTGTGTAGCTTTGCGCCTGTCCTGGAACTCACTTGGTAGCCCAGGCTGGCCTCGAACTCACAGAGATCCGCCTGGCTCTGCCTCCTGAGTGCTGGGATTAAAGGTGTGTGCCACGACCGCCCGGCCCCTCACTGCCTTTTATAGGGTGCTGCACTGAAGTCCAGCCAAGGAAGATTGAGTTGCAGAGTTAAAGGGACCTCTGGGGTGATGTGGGAGAGCCAGCACCCCTATAATAGCCTAGACTATGGGGGGGAGCCACAGCTAGGGACAACAACACAGAAGGCTGGAACAAACCTGGGGCACCGATACCCAAGGGGCCCACACACCAACTTGAGGACACCTGGTCCCCAGTGTTCACTGGGAAGGCTCATGAACCCTATGATTTTGGGGCTCCCCCCAGGGTGGCTGTACTGAAGCCTAACCCACATTGCAAACCCAATCGCTCTTTAGTCACCTCGACAGTCTCACTTAAGCCCTGGTGTTGTACCCTGAGCCCACGTCCAGGTTTGAGCTGAGACAATCGGGAAGATCTAAACGTGTACAGCCAGCTCGACTATAATCTTGGAGATTTTATCTGCTCACACCCAAAATGCTATTCCTCTGCTTGCTACTGTGTTCTCCTCACAGGGGCCCCAACCTTCAGACCCCTGTTCCCCTCCCCACCCTTCTCGGCATGGGCTACCCTGTAACTTTTCCTCTAAAGCACTTTGCACTCTTATTTGCTACCAAACTGTACATTCCACTGGCTCTCCTGCGACTTTTGCCCTGACTCCTTGGAGGAAAATCCGTAATGACTGCTCATGGCTTCTGTGCTCACAAACAGGCTGTGACAGCGCACTGCAGGAGATGGGGTGACAAGGAGGCACCTAGACAGGGGAGGAAGTGTTGACATGGACCTTCCCTAATGCCTGAGATGGAGGCCAGACTTTACAACGCGGCCATGGACCGCTGTGGGGAACCTGGGTAATACCTCTTGGACTGAAGAAGGGATGTCACGGGCTCCCCGCTTAGGGCCACCACAGGAGTAAGGGGTGGTTTTGGAGGGAGTGGGTACCCTCTAAAACTTCCACTTGTTGTTGGAGACAGGTCTTGGGTAGCTCAGGCTAGCCTCGAACTCAGCTCCTTGAGATGTATATTCTCCAGCTGCCAGACGGAGAGCAACAGCAAGAAAATTCAGGGACCAGTTCCCTCTCACATGCTCACCACAGTGCGACGCAGTCTTCTCTCTGGGCTCCACCTCCATCTATCTGTCAAATCTGAACTTCGTTCTAGAGGGCAAGTCTGGTTTCCCTGTTTCTCACAGTCTTCTCAACTATTTTTATTTTTATATGCTCTCTGACATTTTCATTACCTGTATACGACACAATGTATCTTCTTGGTCATATCCACCCTTAACTGTCCCCCTCCAGCCCTCCCCAGGACCCCACTATCGCATTCAAGTTTCCCGGCCAACTTCCCAATTCATTTACTCACTGAGTCCCCTTAGTGCTGCCCAGATGCCCGTGAGCATTGGGTCACGCACTGGGTGGGGCACGAGGAACCTACCAGTGGCCACGCTCTCAATGAGAAGTGACCCTCTCTCCCACAGCAGTCATCAGCCATCAATAGCTCCTCAGCTAGGGGTAAGGCCTTGAAAGAGAGCCCCTCCCTCCTCTGTGCTGGAGTGTGTGTGTGTGTGTGTGTGTGTGTGTGTGTGTGTGTGTGTGTGAGGGGGGGGGAGGGAGAGGTTTTCTCTGTGTAGCCCCAGATGTCCTGCAACTCACTATATAGACCAGGCTGCCCTTGAACTCGAAGCTCCGCCTTCCTCTGCCTCCCAAGTGCTGGGATTAAAGGTGCATCCACCACTCCTGGCCCTCCCTGCTTAACTTTGTCTAGTGTAGGTAACCACAGCTGCTGTGGTTTCATGCGTGCAGCAGTCACGTCATGTCCAGAGAGCACTCAGAGTATTCCTCCCCATTTTGTCTGGAGGGGAAGGACATGGTGGCCTGGTAGAGGCTCTGGCTCTCATGAGCGCCAACCACAGCTATGTAGGGCTCAGTCACCCAAAGAAAGGAAGCTACTCAAGTCTGGATCAAGAGCATTCTGCCCACGAGTCCTGCAGCTTCATTCCAGGAGCTGAAACTATCCACAATCCAATGAGACAGAGGCAGAGGCAGGCAGGACCCATAGCTTGCCTGATTTTAAGCAGAGTTCCTAACTCCTGTATCAAGGTTACCCTTAACCCCAGACCCATGTGTAAATTAGCATCCAAGTCCCACCATCAGCACTGGAGTCTGAGCTGAGATGCAGAGAGCTGATGTGTGAGCAGATGGACACGGTGCGTGAGACCCACAGTTGTCCAGCTGAACTGAAGACTGGCTAGAAAATTCATAAATCACTATAAATTGATGTCTTTTATGCGGATCTGAATTACTAGCATTTTGTTGTTGCTGTCTGAGACAAGATTAATGCAGTCCAGGCCAGTCTTGAACTCACTGTGTAGCTAAGGGTCGCTTTGCAGTCCTATACCTCTTACCTCTGCCTTCCAAGTGCTTGGATACAGGCATAGACCACCACCCATGGTTCTGGCATTGGTGTCTTAATAACCCTGATGTTAACAGATGTTACAGCGCAGTATTTAAGAGCGTGGGCCAGTTGGCCATCGCAGTCCAGAGGCCACAGTAATATTGAACAGCTGTGTGGTCTTGGGCAAGTGACATTAATTCTTCGTTAGAGCCTTAGGTTCCCTGTCTGCTAAGTGGGGATAATATGCCACATGATGTTAATAGGGACCAAACGAGTGGGTATCTGTAAGGACTTGGAGCACACGCTGGCGGAGGAATCAGCACTAATGTTAGCTGTCATGGTAAGTTTATCCAGATGCTATTAATTTAGGTCTGTAAAATAAGCAGACTTCATACTGAAGTCCAGCGCATGAGGCACAGAAAGGCTTGAGTTTGGGAAGGGAGCAGTTAGAGAAAGGACCTGCCTCAAGCTTCTTCGGCCCTCCCGAGAGAGCTCAATGACAGTTTGCCATGGCCCAGTTCCTCAGCCAGAACTGATACTAGCTGGCTGAGCACGGCTCTGAAAACCGTAACTATCACTCCAACTGTGGAAAGAGGGTGTCTGTAGCCCCCACACCTGACATGTCTGCTCTTGGCGGGCTGGAATAGCCAGAGCCCAGGAAATGTTGCAAAACAGATTTTGGAGGCTCAGCGCCAGCTCCGAGAATGCGCTGGGAACCTCCATTACTGTGGAAACCCATGTTTCAGCAGCTCTCCAAGGAAGAAAAAGCTACTCCGGCCTGGGAGGAGTTGAGCCCTGGGTCTCCTGCGTGAGCACCAGAGCCAAATTTCAAGTCAAGCACAAGAATGGGCCTGGACATGCAGGCAATGAGAGTTCCTAAGCCAGCAGCTGAGGGAGGGCAGGAGGGCATCTGCCAGAAACCCTCAGAGGACGCTCCAGACACTCATTTGTATGAAGGAGACAGGAGACTTGGAGAAAGACAGCATCTGCATTATAATTACTATTTTCTTAAGTCTATCCCTGGCTGTAAGGAAAGCTCCCCATTCCCATAGGATTTTACCTTGTACAAATCACCAGGAACCGGTAGTGGCACCCCTGTGGGAGGGCCACTTGGGGACCTGATCAAGCATGGGGCTGTGAGCAGGGGACGGAGTATCCAGAGGGGCACATTCTCTGGGAAGACCACACACACACACCAGTCCAACACCAGGCTCCGGGGACAGACCAACCACTTTGCCATATGATCCCCGCCTCTCCTCACTCCGCAGCCTGGGTGAGCTACTCCACCTCTTTGTCTTTGGGTTTTTCTCCTGTGTCAAAACGAGAAACACTGTGGCCTGGAGCTAATCTCCAGACAGATCCACAGGGCTTTGGGTGGAGGGTGAAAGGGGAGGGCTAGAGCATCAGAGCTGCATCTCAAGCACAGAACTGAAAGAGGAGGGTAGGAATACATTGGGCATCCCAGCCAGGGGAGATAACGAGTACCCAGCGGGGTATGGTGGCCTAGAGGCTTGGGTTGGGGAACACAGGACTGAAACCTTCAAAGGTGTAACAGAGTGTGATGTATACCTGTGTCTCCGGCACTCCACCCCTACCTCCCGTCCCATCCCACCCGCTCCATCTCCATTCCAGGCATGTGGTATGGCGCGTCTTCCCGGCCATCACTAGTCCCTCATCCATTCTGGAAGAGGACAGTCTACTCTGGAGAAAATGCCATGAGACTTGTAGCCTGTAGCCTGGTAGTTACTTCACCTCCATGTTTTTTTGGGTTTTTTGTTTTGTTTTGTTTTGTTTTTGCCAGAAGGACCAATGTGGCCGAGAGGATAAAATCAGCACTCAAAAGAGAGACAAGGGATGACTGGTGTCCCTGTGACATGCAAATCCCTAGGCACAAACCCTTATAACATGCAGTAAAATCCCCCCTGAGTTAGCCAGTATGAGCTGGGTCTCACTGTGACCAAAGCAGTTCTAATTAAGAAAGGCAGGGCAGACGCAGGGGACCTGGCACTGGGGGGCTGAGGGTCAGATCTTCATTCCATGGATAACGCCATTGAAAAGTTCTCCCTGGGAAGGCACAGGTACACAAAGGTGCTTTAGGAGGTCAATCTATTGCCATGGGCAGAAGGCTGGGTGGAGCAGGGCTCGGACGCACAAGGCCAGTGCTGTCAAGTCTGAATGTTCAAGGCTCCGTTTCCACCCTTACAGTGAGTGGCAGGCTCTAAGGTCCATAGGGATAAATCCACTCACTCCTGGCCTCTCCTCTGACCTCATACCTCAGTCACCCTCAGAACTACCTTTTGTTAATGAAAAACAACCCCTGACTTGCTTCCCATGTGAATTCAATTCCGTTCTGAAACATCTGTAGTAGCCACTTCCTATGATTTCCCCACCTCCTGTCCTCAGTCCTACAACCTGCCGCTCACAGTGACACAGGTCTCATTATATCAAGAGATTTTAGTCACAGTTGCGCCGGGTTAAGGAGACATGAGATCCTGAATGTCTTTCCGTCTCACCCCCTAATTCATGGGTTTCTAATGCAAAGCAACCCCTGTCCTAGGGCTCCTGTCTGTGAGGGACAGAGGCCCAGACCCCCATCCTACCTTGTCCTGTTCTCCACACAGCTCCACAAACTGAACCACAGCCTTGCCATACACTGAACCTGCTGATTTACTGGGCTCAGCTCTGAACTTGTCAGGAGATCCACCTCACGAAAGGGTCATGAACACTGAGGATACTGGCAGAGGGCTAGGGATGGGGAAGATGGGCTTGCACAGCCAAGCGGGGGTCTCAGAGCCCACAGGTTTGAGTAAAAACGTTCAGGCTCTTCCTCGCTCTTCCTCGGGTCTACAGGTTATTGAGGCCTTGGAAATATTGGACATGTCTACCAGGGCTCACAGTCACCTATAGATGAAACCCAGCTTCCTCCCAAAAGGCCCCCCCAGTAACCTGCTATTACTGTCTTCAGGTAGGACCCCTGTCCCATGGCTCCCCTTTGTGCTTCCGCAGTGTGGATGGGAAGACAGACTGACATACCTGGGCAATGCTGACTGTGCATCCTGGCTGGAGTCCAGGAGGGGGCTGGGGAGCAGCCAGAGGGGAGCTGGACAAGGTGTAGGAAGGGCTTGGAGCTTAAGCTAATTATCTAAGGTGGAAGAGTCCACTCAAAGACTAGAAGCAGCAGTATGAAAGGCCCTCGGGACACTAATCCTGACGGAAGATGGCCGGCCAGGCCTCTTTTGCCTTTGGGTCCCAGAGGCGGCTGGCCCAGAGCCTTGCACACAGCTGAGTCCTAGCAGGCACTCTGACAGACACAGGAATGGCGCTCTGCTCACCTTCCTCGGGGTGGCTTTTCTGTCACTGAGTGTGGAGAGTTTGTAGGCCAAAGACGAGTGACCTTAGGCATGTGAAGCTTTTTCTGGCACCCAGGAGTGAGAATTCTCACCTCAGAGAACAACCTAGTACTCACAGAGAACCCAGTTCCAGAGGAGGCACAGGCAGACCCTCCCTCGCTTGAACCCATGTGGAACCAGAAACTTCTTTCAAAGACGATTCTTAGCAACAGACATGAAAAGTTTCAGAATTACAGAATCTATGAATAAAATCCACCAGGAAGTTTTAGTGATCTGTCCTGAAGAAATTATTAAAATATATTTTGATTACATTGATAGATTGTTCGATTGACTGATGGGAGGGAGGGGACCAGAGGATAATTTGGTCTCCCCCTCTTACTATGTGGGTTCTGGAGATCAAATTCAAGTTGTTAGGCTTGGCAGCAAGCGCCTTTACCCACTAAGACATCTTTCTGGCCTCTGAGAAATTAGTTCTAATGGAATTAAAAAATAAAAACCAGCTGTTAGACAATTTAATCTCTATTTAGACACAACTTTGTTTAGTCTGTTTGTTCAAGTTCAAAGCCAGCAATTCTTGGGACCTGGGGAGGGGTCAGTAAATGTTCTGTCTAGGCAGACGGAGCTGGTCCCTTATAAGAAGCCATCCTCGGTGATAAGCACCCTGACTCACAGAATTCAACCTTCATACATATATCCAGTCGGCCCCAGATGACTCGTAGGCCACAGACACAAAGATGGCAGAGCCTCACACAAGAGTGTAAGAAAGTTTCGAGATGTGTGCAAAGCTAAGAGAGCTCTCCTTGTATGCCTTCTCTGGGGCCTTGAACATTTAGTTGGAAACAAAACCAGAAAAATCTTACTGAATTTTCACAAATCAGATAAATTTCTGGTCATTCATTCATTTTATGATCAAGGCTGGGAATTAAATGACTTAGAAACAAAGAAGAAGAAACTTCATGAAGAGAGTGGAGGGAGAGGCGGGGAGAGAGGAGAAGACAGAGAACACACAAGCAGGCAGGCGTCTGGGATTTTCTGTTCTGCTTCGGAATATCTGGCCACTACACCCAGGATGCCATTAGGGAGCTCACACAAAAGCTTCCTTTCTTCAGCCTTGGAACAGTTTATTAGATTAAGGGAGACATCAACAACAGTGCAGGCCTCTTATCCAGTTGTACCAAACAACTCCATAGGCTAGGTTTTTTAAAAAAATCTTACCCGGAAATTATGCTCACAAATTTATAGTAAGTCTGACTGGAGTTCTAGCTCATCGTGTAAAATTGGTCTAATTTCTAAGTGAAATCTGTCCTCCCCGGAGCTCAGGTAGGGATCCTGTGGCATGGTGGATGTTGTGCTGGGCCACCCAGGCTGGTGCAGGGGATTCAAAATAACAAACTCCCATCTCAGATTCTCTGAACTCTGACAAGACCCATTGTGACATGAAAAAAACATCACTATCCCTGATAAATGTCTTAAACATATGGAAAAGAGTTAAACCCTCCCCAAATGTGTGTCTTGGATAGCCAACCCACAAATCGCTCTGAAATGGGCTGCCTTTGTGATCATCTTGCAAGAACCCCACCTAAACATCCTGTTCCTTGTAGAATTCAGAAACCCAGAATTCAGAAACCCAGCTCTTCAGAACCCCGTCTTTTGTTAAATTTCAAACTGGTTAAGTTTTAAAGCCAAATTCCAAAGTAGACACATAAACTTTGACTTAGTTGTGAGCCTAGCTTCTAACAGCTGAGCCATCTCTCCAGCCCCATAAATGACTTTTAAAGACCCAGATGGTCTTTTACAATCAAAACCCTGCCTGAATGGATCATAAACTCCCCCAAACAAATACATCTCAACTACTTCCATAACCCTTAACTCTACCCACAGCCAAAAGAGATCTAGTTCTCTATAGATTTCAGGACCAGCAACTTCTCGTCCAAGCCCTTGGATGTATCAATCTGAAGTTGAACAGAAAGGATGAGGCAGCACTTGTGACCGTGTATATTTGTGACAATATATCAGTTTTGTTTCACCTCCTGGGGTCACCAGCTGCCTTTGTGGCTGACCTAAAAATACTTTATTGTATCTCAGCAAGGGGGAGCTCCAGCAAGGCACCGAGGGGAAAGTGTATCACTGACCCTGAAGACTTGAGTTTGACCCCTGGAGCAAGTGGTAGAAGAGGAGAACTCATACCCCCAAATTGTTCTCTAACCTCCACACACGTACCATGGCATGTGCATACCTACCCCACCCCCCAAAGAAGTAAAAATCCAGAGATAAATCATGAAAGCTATGAATTCCCCGCTCCCACTTTTAAACTAGGTGCGCATACCCCTCTACAGGCTAAGAGAAGTTTCTTATGTTCACCATGGTGATCAAAATGCCGAAGGTTTTACTTAAATCAACAATTAACTCTGGAAAGAAAAATCCAAAGAGGGGGGAAAAAAACAAATTCAAAATGTACATTCCTATTTAGTACAGAAAGCCTCCGGAGCATCCCTGCCTCTTCTAGCCCAATGGGCACATGGTGGCTTGGCCAGTGGTTCCAGATGTGGGCAGTACAGTTGCACTGAAGCATGTGCCGGATATGGGGCCAGGGTAGAGCTGTCTACTGATTGTAGCCATTGCCAGGCAGATGGCAATGAAGGGTCTTAAGGAAAGGGTGCCTTATTGTAAGTCACCAAGGGCACCCTATGAGCCTATCCCTGTGGTCCTGTTACCCTCTGGGTGCTGAACACTGGGTGATGAGCACCTCTGGCCTTACCTAGGCCCCCTGCTTTTGAGCCTTTCTTCCCAATCCTCCCTCTATAGCTCTGTAATGCTTCCTAACGCATGCATGTCACCCTGCTGGCTCTGAATCTGCAGAAACAAACCGGAGGTCACTTTAAATCAGTTTGATAGTCCTTGGCCCAACTGCCTTTACCTAAACCCAGGCCCCAGAGTGTGCCTGCTGGTTCTGCCCTCGCCCCGCCTGGATTCCAGAAAGGCACAAATGGCGTGGTAGAAGGACGCCATACCTGGAAGTGGTCACTGTCTCTCTGAGGAGACAAGGCATTTGAAACCTGGCCAGTGGTACTTCAGAGGCCCCCAGAGTCTCTGCTTTACGAGATCAGTGGAGGTTTTTGGCTTCTGAGAAAGGGATCCTAGGGAAGAGATTCTAAAAACCTCAGCAAGTTTTCGAGACCTGTTTTCACTAATATGCTGCTAATGTTTAAGCACCTGGATGACATTACTTGCTCCTCCGAATCCTTGAAGAATTTCATCATCTTGGACAGATTCTGCAGACGGGCTCTCACCATTTCCCCACTTTGTACTTCAACCTATGCAATTTATCACCCCGCAGAGCAGATTCCCACTCCAGTACCATTAAAAACTGATTTGCAATTTTCAGTTAAATGAAGATGCTGTACGTGGTTTTCCCTTTGGCAGACGAACGGTGATTACAAGGCCCATCAGATGCTCTTGCAGACAGGAAAACCATCAGAACCCCCAGAGAGCCCAAGTCCAAGAGATTATTCATTACCCAAACTTATCAAACCCTTATCAAAGAGGCTCAGACACCATGAATGGAACCAAGAAGAGGCCCTCTACAGAGCTCTCTGCTTGTCAAGGTTCCGAGAAACACTCATTAAAATTCTCCTGCTCCCGTGTGCGGACTAAAGAGACTAATTTAATTGCAATTTTTGTGGATTGGCGTTTTGAAGTAGAGCACCCTGCAAGCAGGAACTTAATCCTACATCCAAACTAATTACATTAGCGTCACTCTGATGGGAGCCCATGGCTCCCTTTGATGCTAGACTACCTCTGCCTTTCATCCGCACTCATCCTCTGGGCAAGGTCTCCTCTATGCATTCCCAGCCTGCAGGATCAGGAAGCTATTGCTTTCTCTGCTCAGTTTTATTTTGATGAAACATCAAGGGACTGAACAGCCTTTTTTTTTTTCCCAAACTGAAGGAGACTGATTTCAGGCTGAAGACTGGAGCAGCCAAGCTTTAGAAAACGCATCAAACCCAAAGGAGACAAACACAGCTTGTTTCTTCTAGGCCCTGGAGAAGCTGCTCACAATTCATCTGCTCTAAGATTTCCTTCCACCTTGGCCCCTAAAGGCATGCCAAAGCGGGGCTTACTTTTGACAAAGTGTTATTTACCCTGGGCCCCTCAGAGCTCAGCTCCAAGGTGGCGGGTGTCTCCCCTTTGTCTGCGAACCAGTAGACTAAGAGATTTTCGATAGGCCGTTTGTTAACACACTGCTCTGCTCCAGCCAGGGTGGGGACCTTCTATCTACATCAAATTTAGATGATGGTTTCAGGAGCAGCCTCAAGTGGAGTCGACGCCTGCATCACTCCGTGAGGCAGCCCTGCGTTCCGACTCCCATGGAGAAATCCGGAGTGCCAGCCACATTTATGGTCAAAGGTCATTTGGTTACACGTAATCATTTAATGGGCTGATGACGTGACGGGCTTGAAATAAAAGCTGAGTACTCGCTTGGCCTACAAAACCCCTCTAAATCAGTTTGGTCCCTTTCACTATGTCCTCAAGAGACTCCCATAATACTTTTCTCTCATACAGGGTTGACATGTGTGCTGAGAGACAGCATAAGTGAGGCATCAATCACTGTTCAGTGTGATTTGCATTCAGAAACAGCAGTGCTTAGTAAAGGTCTACAGAGAATGAAAACAGACTGTGGGGTGCACCATGGCAAGAGGGTTTGGAGACCAGATGACCAGAATTCACAGTATAAGATCTGAGCCAGAATTTTTGATCACTGGTAATTTAACATCATTGATTTAACATCTTACTGTAAATTATAAATGAGTTGCAACAGCTTTTAACCAAAATAGATGTCCTATTTGCCCTTCAATAAGGAATGTCAGAAAATCAAAATCAACTTAATTCTAACACCATCCTTTTCTTAATTCATCTTGAATGGATGGAGTTTTGATGAATCAATGAAATGTATCACAGTTGAAAGGCACTGGGAGATGTAATTAGAAGCAAAGCTGAGACATGCCAACACACAGAGAGGAAAAGAGAAAGATAGTCTTCTAGTGTGGGATATGAAATAAACGACTTTCAAATTGTCTCTCCAAAATAGAACCATGACTAACCATGTCTTAGAACTCCGATCTGGGATAGAACATAACATGTCAGTACTGAGTACATGGTAGGCTTTCAGTGGAACCAAACTACTCGTCACAAGATGGGTTTAGGCTCAGAAGCAACTCCACTACTTCCAATATATAACTCACTGATCACTTCAAAGGTATGTTTCCCAGAGGAGATCATGCCACTTGACACCCACCAATCTTGTTTACTGAGCTATTTTAAAGACATAACACCACACTCAGTTCTGTGAAAAGAAACAGAGAACTGGGATTTTCACTTGGACAAGACACTCAACACAATGCAGCTAAGATCACACAGAGCTGTACAATGTGCCTGGGAGCTAATAGCTAATGAGAATCTTTGTACATCACAAGAGGAAGCATGATTGGTGCCTCGCGTTTCATGGTTTGATCAGACTTAATGAAACGAGGGTTGCCTGACACCAAGAATGAAAGTCATCCAGAGTATCTATAGAGAATACAACTGGAAATGCTTAGCCTGTACAGAAGAACACTTAGGGGCCCCTGACGGCTGCTTGAAGCATCTCAAAGTTCACGAGGCTAGTATGTCCCAAGATGACAGGTCAGATATTCTGGACTCAATGTCCCAGAGAAATGGATCCAGAATTTCTCTTTTCCTTATTTCCACGTGTCCATTTACACCAGCTCATGCAGCCTCGGAATAGACCTGCTCACAGTCTGGAGTGGGATATGTGCAGCTGACAGCTAGAATTCCCACCTGACCAGAACTAGGAGTATGTTGAAGCTGCAGAGATTTTTGAGTCAAGTAAGATGGGACCCTGTAGGATCTAGCACTTAGATTTGTTCAAATTTGGGAACACACCGCCCCCTCTGGAAATGACAACGTTCTGTGAAGGCTTAGGAGACCAGTTGGGAAGCTCGTGAGGAAATCTGGCAAGAGATAATGAGGCCTGAATTAACACAGTGGTGGAGGAAACAGAAGGGGAGAAACCAAGGAGAGCTATGTTTAGGTGCTACTGTGAAGCCTTGGTGATTGATTACATGAGGAAAGTGAATAAGGGAAGAAGTTTAAGTGTCCCAAAAGGATGCATGAGTCACCAACAGCCAATATAGAAACACAAGAGTGAGGCGAACAGGCTTTCGGAAGAAGGTGTAGAGTCCGGGGTGCTGGTGTGGTATCTGAATGGGGTTGTTCATCGGGCTGTGGTGCACTGTGGAGACAGGCTGACTAGACACACACCATGGGACCCTCCATGGATTAGAAGAGCCTAGCTCAGCTCCCACCTCAGAGACAGAATCCAGCAGGAGAAGAAAGCTGGGGATATTGGTTCTGAAGAGGCATACTAGAAAGAAACCCAAGTGGACAGTGTGTGCCCTGCTAAGAAAGACCCAGGAGATCAAGGAGGGTGCAGTCTCTTGGAGGTTGGAAGAGCAGTTCCTGGAAAATGTAATTGTCAATGTCAAGCGCAGCAGGAAGTTCCAATCGATCAGTTGGACAGCACCCACTGGATTTGATCATGTGCAGGTCATTGAGAAAGGGGGCTGAGCAGGACATGTGAGGAAACAGGGATGGCTTTTGGAATGGGGGAGACCAGAGAATGTTTCTAAGCTAAGAGAGAAAATTGGAGGAAATGCTAAAGTGTCCCGCTGAGAGGAGGGACCAAGGCCAGGGGGCTCTTAAGGAGCATGGGTGACAGACAGGCCTAGGTCAGCACAGGGGACTTCATCCTCACAAGCTGCAGGAATGAAGTGAAGAGGACGTGGAAAAGAGCTGGAGTTGAGGGAACAGTGTGGTGGAGGGAGAAGGAAGAAGAGACCCTGCTGGGTGGCCCTGACTGCTACTTCCGAGAAAGAAACCACATAGTGGTGTTTATCTAGGACAATGGGAACACGGGCATGAAGTGATCAAGGACACAGAACGGACGGAGGCTGGAGGGGCCTCTGCTGGGAGAGATGCTGTTTATGTCCTACACACTCAGCCTCCACTCAGGACAACCATCAAACCTTCACCCGACCCCTCATCCTCGCTGTTCAGTGGGGGGTGTCCTTCCTCTTCCCAGCACGTAAGCCTGTGTGCTCCACCGTCCCCCCACTTTTCTCCCCCCTCCCCCCTCTGATCTCCCTTTCACTCAAAGTTCTAGACTGATTTTTTTTTCTGCCTCACACACACGGTCCCCTACTGTTACCTCTTCTGGGAAGTTCTCTGGCCAGGGATGGCACTAAAAGCCTCTAGGATGTCACAATAAGCTGTGTTGGGCTGTCTGTCTGTCTTCCCTCCTTCTTCCTTTCTTCATAACTGTCAGAGGTACAGAGAGAACCGGCTGTGGAGCCATGCCCCGGCAGCCATGGAGGGCTCCTTCCAGGTGGGAAGCCAAGCCTGTTTCCCCAGTACACTCTAGGTCTACATGCAGTGGAGAGAGTAGAGTTGGGAGGTGCAGCTGAGCCTTCTAACAGCTCCTCCAGTCCCTCGGGAGAAGCCCGGATCTGGGGGAGTCATTCCTTTACATGTAACCATCTTTATAAGAGTATACATGTATCTGCAGTAGAAACCAGGGAAAGCTCTCAGCCACAAAAATTAACACACTGGTTATAGGTTTCAGGAGCTAGACAGTAAGTCGGCACATTCTCGTGAGCAGAGCCACAGAGGGACAGCAGCTCCCGGGGGCTACGACAGTTGACGACAGAGATGCCACTGTGGCATCCAACCCCATGACACACTTCTTTCCTCTCTAGCCAGAACATCCAAATGACTTGTCAGTTAAAATGCACTGGGCCATCCTCAGCAATGGCTTTAACCCTAATAGCAGGGCCTGAGGCCCTGCTGTGTCCTGGTGACCTCTTACCCCGGCCACAGCAGAGAGGCCTCTCCACCGTTCTAACCTTAGTCTTCCCCACTTCTGCTGAAAGTTCTAGGATGTTCTTTCTCTGTGCACGTGTGCGCACACACACACACACACACACACACACACACACACACACACACATACACACATCTTCAACCTCTCCAGCGTCATCACAGAGTTTAGCTCAGTCCAACTTTGTGGTTCAGCAGGTGCTGAGTCCCCAGACAGATTTTCCCAGGGTCCCAACCCTGTCCCCGATTCCCCTCTGGTTTCTCCGATGAAAAAAAGTCCTCGGCTGGGCTCTAAGCTCTGAGGTTGGCTGGAAAACACTGGGACCCACCCAGCCTCTGTCAGCCATGTCCTGACCCTGAAGCCAGATCCCCACAGCTCCCAGATGCCAACGGCATGTACCCGATGGGCTCTTCTTACAAAGAAGCTATGCTGGACTTTTTAGTGTGAGGCCTGGAGGCAGAAATGAGCACCCACCAGGGGAAGAGGCTGAGTCACTTGGAAAGACTCTTTATCGCAGCTTTTTCCACCTTTTGCAGTTTGTGCGGACAAGGCGTCTGTGCCAGTACAAAGGCAATGAGGTCACTGTATTGCCAGAATGTGTCACTCTTACTCAGGCTACCCAGGTAACATGGGGGGGGAGTGAGTGAGGCTGTCACTGCACCACAGTCTTCTCAGGAGGAAGGAGGTTTCAAAGGAAAACAAGTGCCAGGGACCTGACACTCCGTGGATGGCCAGTGTGATATCGGGGGCTGCAATGTGGATTCAGTAGGCTCCAAGTCCCCCCCACCAGGGGAAGACAAGAGAATGTCAACCCAAATGAAACATCCTAGCACAGTTCAGGATCTCTTCGCTGTACGGCAGCGCTTAATGACGGCCAAGACGTCTCTATCCCAGTGTGGGAAAGTCTACACTCGCAACTCCACCTAACGATGGCAGCTCATGGACAAGACCACTGGACCGGACTTAGTGGTCTGTTCTTAACCAAGCCTTTCTGGTCCACTTATCCATGTAGTCTCTATACCCCACCTTTCTGTCTATACTGTTTGGGGCAAGAAGCATTTCAACACTTGCATGGCAGTTTCTGTCTCTTAGATTTCTCCAATGCAGTCACACTGCTCTTCCTTATGCCCAGATGCTAATACAGTGATGAGTTTCAAAGTTAGTGCTGTCTCTCTCTGTCTCTGACTGTCTGTCTGTCTACGTGTGTGTGTGTGTGTGTGTGTGTGTGTGTGTGTGTGTGTCCCTCCCACAAGCAAAAATATCAGTCATCAGTGACAAAGGGGCCAGAAGTAAAGGGATCCCATTGCTAGCCTCTAAAATGAAGTCTTCCATGCTTTCTTAACCAAAGTCCTTCTTCAGCTCCTTAAAGGACACAGTGTGCTCTCTGCCACTGGCTCCCCACTGCCCACATCTAACCATCATGTGACTTTTGTAGATACTCCTCCCTCAACCCAGAATGCCATTTCCTCTCTCAAGATACCCTCTACTAACTCTTGTAGGCTTAGCAGAGACCTCTCTCCCCAGAGGGTCCACCACTGCTGCACCATGCTCCAGCACAGACTACACCAGGCACCCTCCGCTGAGGAGCCAAGGTGCCTTCTACCAAATCTCTGACAAAGGAGGCTTCCTTTCTGCCTGTTAGTAAACACCTGTCCAGTACAGCAGCAGATCTCTCCAAATGGACCCAGACCTTCCTCTGAGTAGAGACTGGGTCCTAACTACTCAGGACCAAAGCAGCTTGCAAAGGCCAGACACACAAAGGCGCGATGATCGATCACAGTTTCCTGAACTACGGATGTAAGTGGGATGAAATCTGCCCCTCCTGTCAGTGAACTCCTGACAGGCAGGGCTGGAGCTTCTTCACTCTCACTGTTTTTCCCTGCCATGATATGAACTGAGTCTTTCTGTGTGTGAGCTTTCTGCTCTGACTAGGCCTGGCTTCTGCTAACACCATTTACCCCTTGGAGCCATGGAGCCTGCGGCTCACCCAGACTGGAGTGTCTTCTCCAACCCATCCTCTTCTTTATCCTTCTAAATCCCGAGTCACTAAAAATACTGTTTTTAAGAAGGATCTCCTCTAAACACATGCATGCACACATGCAATATCCTCCTTGAAATATTTTCTAAAACAAAGGCTCATACTGCCTTTACCCAACTGCAACGCAAAATGAAGTATTAATATACACGACAGCATCTTGGTTCAGACTTCAAGTATCCTAATATGGCATTGCAGAAAGACTGCTAGGTTCAAGGCAGGAACATCTGGCTCCCCTTCCTGGTGCCCCACAGATTGATTGTGGACAGGCTGTTTCAGAGGCTCAGCCTCTCCTCTACGGAAAAGGTAAAGTATTACCCTGTCCAGTTCACAGAACTTATTCTGAGGAAACAACCCATGGAAAATGAAGCCATTGGAAAGCCTCCTGGAAGGATCCAAATGATGCCATGGTCTAGCATTCTTGTGGCAAGTCCTTTGAAGTCGGGAATGACACCTCAATTGTCCTTTATTACTTGGCCTCTGTTCCCAGGCTCACCCACTTACAAGATGTTTGCACATGGACAGGGTTATGTTCAACATTCAAGGACTTGTGAATTTGAGTGTGCCTTGTTGGTATCATGGATCTGGAATCTCTTTGTTACCAGCTTCTTCCCACTGGATGGGCTTAAGCAAAAGACTTTCTTTTTTGTGCAGACTGAAGATTCCCTTTTCGGAAATGGGTGCCAACTGTGAACCACTTTGGGATGTGAGAGTTGTGATACTCAGCCTGGCTGGAACATCTTTCTCCTTCTCTTGATGAGGGCCAGCAATATATGTTCAACACCAATCATTCTCTCTGCTTTGGCCTCCCACACCATTCCTTCCCAGGGTCTTTGTATACAAGTCCATGAGGCTCCTAACTACATGCTAAATTCTGTAAGACCTCTGCAAATAAGATCTTATTCCCAGAGTGCAATTGTGTGACTGGTCTCCTATGCAACCAAGGAACTTTCATATTTTTAGTTTTCTTCCCATACAACCAACACTATTAATAACACCCTGCTTTCTCCTGAGATGATATGGATTAGACCAAATGGAAAGTTACCATGGCTACCGCAGTGTTATTTTGGGTAGGAGACATTCACGCCAAGGGAAGTAGCATACATGGTCAAACCGGAGCAGCGTTTCCGCCTTGTTATCAGGCAATCAATCCCAATTTAATTTTGAAATTCTAATTGCAACAGAAACTAATTATGAGCAGCATGACCTGAACCCCCTAATTAAAGTGGGAGTCAATAAAATGATTCTCTGTTATCGTTGGGGCAACACTGGCACCATGAAGAAGTAAGTACAAGCAGATTTCCTTCCCAGGTAACGAGCTAAGCAAAACAAAACAGGGAAACTCATCTGGAGGGTCCAGCAGGGAGCTACAGTGACTGACATGTGAGTGGGCCAGTGCCTTTCTTCATGTTATAAAAGCGTCAACGTAACTGGGTGGGATGGGAAACCTGGGCAGAAAGGAAGTCATTTCTACCGAGAGGCACCCACCAGGACTGATCATGGTGGGGAGGTCAAGAAAGAATAAACAGAAGGACAGATGACCCAAGTTAACCCACTACGTAGCCCCTTCTGTGTAGACTTTGGGGACATCCCAACAGCTCACCACTGAGACCCAGACATTCATGAGTTCATTCCTCATATACCAAATGCTGAGCTCATCTGAATTAACAGCCCTTGGCTCACGGATGGGCTTCTATTCGAGGGAGAACATACTGCCAATCCCTGAAGTGCATGAGTCCCTTTGGGACCTCCCAGTCTATCTTTGACAACTCAAAAATATTGCTGATGGCATGACATCATCTACCCCATTCCAGAACAATCCATATTTAGGTCTAAAACCACAGCACCCTGCGGGGCTCTGGGATAACACAGGAGCTCTGTAGTAAGTCAGGGAGGAACGTGTTCAACCCACACCTCAGTGCTCTCCTCAAAAGTTCTCGACAGAGAGGCACAGAATGAACTTGCAGAGTAGCTGAGGGGAAACTCCGAACACTCCAGCCAGCAGAAGCAGAGGCTGCCTACCCTCTTCTTACCCACTGTATACTGTTCTACAGCTGGATCTTTCTCCCTGTAGCAAGCAGGCCACTTCCCCGAGGTTTAGATTTTGTGTGACAAGGAAGGAACAGAGTGCTATAGCCCCATTGTGGCTGCTCAGTCCCTTGGGAGACGCAGCTGTGCTTCGGGGTGGGAAGGATTCCTTGAGAGCTTTCAGCCTCCAATTTCCCAGGAACAGTTGAGGTCTGCAGTTATTCTGGGGCTGGTGGGAGTCTTCTCAAGGCTGACAAATCTCAAGATGGGTGAAAGCCTGTGTTTATAGTAATCCTTAGTCCATCACGGGCAGGCGACACAGAACACAGACCTCCGTTTAAATTGGTCAAGACACCCACATCGTTATTGACATGTTATGCAAAAGCCTCTGGCACGGGTGTCTTGTCACAAAGGGCTCAAATGCAAGTGGTAAAGAGAAACACATTTCTGAACCCTGAAATGTTTTGGGAGCTGGCTGCAACTGGAAAGAAGATAATTTGTGGTTTCTGTCCATTACATACATTGTGGGCGGCGTATAATGGACCATGAGGTTAAACAGAGCAAGGGGACTCAGCCGCCTCACACTCATTCTGAACACAGAAAAAGAGACAAAGAGAAAGAGGGGGAAAAAAACAGCTTTGTCATATTTGGTTACTTTGGCATACAATTTCAACCCAGGGAGCCTGAAAGTGTCATGAACAACAGAGTTTTGTCCCAAACACGAACAGGGAGTCCCCATTCTCTACAACCCTTTTGACTTTCTTGGTGGGGAAACAGCCAGGGCCTCAGGAAGATCCACCGGACCAAATGGATTTTGCAAAATGCAAACTTCCTCCAGTGCCCTCTAGAAACCTAGTGTCTTGGGGCCCCAAAAGGATTTAGAGATGCGCACATCCCCAGGCCACACCTACCTTGACTCCAAGGAAAGACTTGCGGTGATAGAAGCAGCACAGGGCTGCAGAGAGGGCGTGGAAAGCGTTGCATTCTTTAGGCATCTTGTCTTCGGTCCCAGACACCACACACCTTCATTCAAGTTAAAAGGAAGGGCGCATCGGATGGTGGATCCCCAGTCTCGCTCTGCGGCTCCTGTCCACAGCCAGCAGCCAAGGGAGTGAGTGAGTCGGCTCCTTCTCCCAGGCCAGTCTGTGACTTTTCCCCTCGGCTGAAGCCAATACGATCCACTCGCTCAATTCTGGCCGGCTTGTGTCCAGCCTGCCATGCACACGGTGCCAGAAATTCTCATGTGACCAGACTTGATGAAATTCTAACCCCTCTTAGAAGAGAGCTTGTGCTTGAGCTTTTAGCTGTCCCCTAATTCAGAGGCCAGGCAGAAATCGTTATACCCGCCCCCCCCTCCGGGCAGCCTTCCCTTCCCAGGGCTGGAACACACCACAGCAATCTGCTCCTAGGCTTTGTTTGCTTCTCACCCCAGCACTTAGGGCTTTTTTAGAAGCAGGGCAAGTTGTACACATCACACCATCCTAGTGCGAGACAGAGGTTCCTTTCAGGAAAGGTGGCCCGCAAGAGATCAGGTTGTGGCTTTCCCCGAGAGGAATCTTAGAAGCTCTAAGAAATCAGGCAGGATCCCCGGTCTCCATGCCCACCTCCAGGGCTGTTTATTTTTAATTAGGATGCCCCTGGCAGTCGGTTTGCAGCTGATAACACTGGTGCAGTCATCATTATTAGCAAAGCACTATTGCCTTTTGGTGTTTAATTAGCAAGTCTGTCAGCAAACACCCGGAAGGGCCCATGCCCTTCCCACCTGGCTGTGCAGCCGCAGGACTGGGTGCCGAGGATGGGGACTGAGTACTCCCTCCTGAACCAGCTGTTTGCTCCCCACCCCACCACCCCACCCCGTTTCCCTTTAAGTCCTTCACTTTAATTACCCATCTTCACTTAATTGCCTTCCCTGCCTAACCTTTCAGCACACAAGCCATGCATTCACCACCACTAAGGAGGGGCTTTCTAGAAGACTCTAAGGAAAAAGGCCTAGCCAGAGCCTCAGACCCCTTGAGGGGACAGCAGTAGATCCCCTCTTTCTTGAGGGGACAGCAGCGGATTCCCAGTTACAGCGGATGCTCAACTCTTCTGCTCGGTTTTCCGTTTGTTTTGTCTTAAAATCAAACCCAGGTTTTGGCCCACAGCCCCTCTTCTGCTGCCATCCCGTGAATTAGCTTTCAGTGGCTCCAACCCCTTTCAAAAGTGGAACGTGTCCCGAAGCTTCCTAAAACTTCACCCAGGCAGAAACTTGTTAACAGGGGAGAAACAGAACCTATTCATTCCAGCAAGGAACAACACCGGATGAGGCATGAGTGAGCTATGAGAAATATCCAGCAGGATTAGCGGCAAATCCTCAGAGGCTTTGGCCTTTGGCCTAGGTCAGAACTGCCTATAAAAATAGGGAATTGTTTGTCCAGTGCCAGTGAGCGGCTTCTATATTGGATCAGGGAGAATGGGGAGCCACAGGCCTCATACCCTCCAGAAGAGGCTAAGGCTCTGCCTGGGACATGTCCAGCATGGGCTCAGGGATAGGAAGGCTCTCCAGGCTTAGGGAGAGCCAGGGACGCCAGCTTCCCTTCTCTTACATGAACTGCCTCCCTCACACTTGCTCTGCTAGAGACTGGCTTAGCTATCCTGAGAGCTCCCGGGCCTTGAAAAGTCTACCTGGAAGATCAAATGGTTAGGCAAGCCTCAAACCGGCTTCGGAGACGGCTGAGCCCAGAGTTCGTCCAGTTGGTGGGTCAACATTGTCCTTCAGGGTTCATCTCTGGCGCCCAGGAGGAAGCATTTTCTATTTGCTATCATTTCTGTAGGATGGGCTCAAATGGTAAGTCTCCAGAGAAGCTTTACAGAGATGACTCATCAGCCAGGGTAAGAGACACTACAGAAGGGGACCAGTCTTCATCGCCGTTATTCCCTTGGCAGGAAATGACAAGCTCCTTCAGGCTAAAAACCTCCCCAAGGGGCTGGGAACATATTTCCTGGGCTCAGGAAAAGGCACATCCTCACTCCTGCACAGAAACTCCGTAAGATTAGTCAGCAAAGAGCCTCTGAATTCCAGCCCCCATCTCCAGCAAAAGAGAATGTATTCTTCAAAAATATATATTATGGTGTGTCTATGATGTTGGGAGTGGGGGAGGCATGTTCACGCAATGGTGCGTGTACACAGCTCAGAGAACAAGTCTGTGAAGTCTGCTCTTCTCCCAGCTTTAGGTGAGTTCTGGGGCTTGAACCCATGACACTGGGCTTGCATGGCAAGTACCTTTACTGAACCATCTTGCCAGCCCTGGACATACATTCTTGGAAACAAATGTGCAAACTATGTGGACCTAAAGCACATGGGATTATGAAGTCCAGTGCTCCAGAGTCAGGTACAAACACATGGGATTATGAAGTCCAGTGCTCCAGAGTCAGGTACAAACACATAGAATTATGAAGTCCAGTGCTCCAGAGTCAGGTAAAAACACATGGAATTATGAAGTCCAGTGCTCCAGAGTCAGGTAAAAACACATGGGATTATGAAGTCCAGTGCTCCAGAGTCAGGTAAAAACACATGGGATTATGAAGTCCAGTGCTCCAGAGTCAGGTAAAAACACATGGGATTATGAAGTCCAGTGCTCCAGAGTCAGGTACAAACAGAACAGTGGCTTCGGGTCACTAGAGTCGCTGCTCTGTCACCAGGGGATTTCCCTATTAAGAAATGGCCAACGACTGGTCCATCAGGATCTAAGAATGGGCTAACCTTACTGGGTAACAGTTTCCTGAACACGTTTTGCTTTTGTTACACGCGAGTGCACGCACACGCACATGCAGTGATACACACACACACACAGTGACACACACACACACACACACACACACACACACACACACATTTCTGAAGCAGCACTCAAGTCTTAGTTTTCTTCTAAAATGGCCAAAGAGACACTACAATAGTGTATTCTTGCAACTAAAGATGATAATTGCATGCGCTCCCAAAGCGCCCTTCACTGCCTAGTTAGGCTTTTAAATGTCTCCTATCCACACTGATCAATTCCCCCACACTCTCTTTACAATGATTCTTCTATTCTAGTTGCAAAGAAACAGAGGACCAGAATGGTGTGTCATTTGCCGAGAACAAAGGACCAGAGGCTCCAGTTTTGGACTGCAGAAACCAGTTAACCGATCGTATGGAACCCAAAATGGAAGATTTGATAATGCTGTGTAATTAAACCTGTCACTCGTGTAGCCACACGACAATGTTGAGACCTGGGGAAGTGGTTCTCACTGTCATCTTGGTAAATGAGATTTAAAACCAATTCAGATTTAGGGTGTTCTAAATACCATGCCTTTCTGTGGATGGGAAGGAAGCCTCTAACAGAATCCCAGTAGAAGGAAGGGGCCAGTGGGCAGAACTTTGAGACGGGTACTGGGGTGCTTTGAAGTACCCCTTCAGGCTACCTAAGAGGGAAACACCTGGAAGGTAATAAGGCCAAGCCAGGCAGTCACGTGGACTTTTGTAGGAAAGCCCCATTCCTCAGATCAAACACTGTCTCTACCCATCCAAAATGGAGGGTTCAGCTGGCAAAGGGACACCCCCAGTCTACCCCACCCGCCACCCCCAGAAAACACACAAAAGAACTGCCCTCAATGGCAGGCTTCCCTTGAGTAGCCCTACTAACTGACCTGCCCTACCCAGTAACCATGGAAACTGGAGCAGCCTGCCAGCCACATCCACCAGACACATGCTTCCTGCTGGCAGCAAGGGCTGGCTCCAAGGAGTGAGCAAGCGCGTGCAGAGTTCCTTCCCCAAAGTGTCAGAACCACCCCAAGTAGAAGCAGGCTCCCCAGCGTGACAGGCACTCTCTCTGATGGGACATGGTGGAGAGAACATGGAGGCCGTGATCTCTCCATCTTTCTCTGTTCAGGACATCTGGAGAAATTCCTACCCGCAGCCTCCATGCCTTCCCCACCTCAACATCAAGACATCAGGCTTACATGGAGCTACTCTGGGTCTCTTTCAAGCAGTCCCATGGTTCACTGCTGGTGATCAGTGTACTGAAAGGCACTGTCCGGGGCTGCAAGGTCCAGCTCATCCCTGCCCAGAGTAAGCAGTCTCAGGATTAGCGATTGGGGTGAACATCAGTCACTGTGCTCAAAATAGCTGAGTTTCTCAAGGTGACCAAGGGAGCCTCCCCTCCCCTCCCCCACCCACACAAAACACTGGAATTCTCCCCTGCCTCCCTCCCACACACACCACCAATCCTTGCTGCCTTGTTGTGGTTTTTTTTTTTTTTTTTCATTCCACCAAGTCCTAGTGACCTGGCTTTTGGTGAACAAAGGCATCTTTAATGAGCTACAGGATAAGGCTAACGAAACCGGTGCTTGGCCTCTGGTGTCCCCGAAAAGAGGACTTTGCAATGTGACACTCTCCACAGTCTCACCGCCCTGAAGGACTGTGTGGCAAATGCCAGGGAAGGGGCCGCAGGAGAGAGGCAGGGTTATGGGTCTTCTGCTTCCCAAGATACCCGCCCTGCACCTGCCCAATTCGGACTAAGCCCAACAGTCTCCAGCTTCCCTTTGGAGCTCTGTCCACCTGGTTCTGGATGTAGAACCAAGAAAGGACAGGAGAGGGGCTATAAAATCTTCTGTGACAGACGAGAACCCACTGGGGCCAGGCATGTGGCAAAGAGGTACGGCATGCAGGATGGGAGAGGCCATTGTGTGGCGATGTGAGGTGGAGCCCGGACTGCCTTGGAGACTCCAAGATGGTGGAGATGCCAGATCCTTGGGATAATGGTCAAGTAGAGTTATAGAAAGGGGGTTAACCAGCCCAAGAGAGAGAAGAGAACGCCCTCCACAGAGCAGGAATGGAAGAGACATCATCTCAGTTCTTTGCCACCGAACATGGAGTTACAGGATTTGGACTTTGCTGTGCTGGTCTTTGGTTGACTGTTCCAAGGTGAACGAACATAGGGAGCATTCACTCCACATTTCCCTTCAAAATAGTAGTCGGTTAGTTATGCGAGACACTGGACATGTTCTTATAGAATGGTCTTTGTATCAGAGGACTTCCCGATGCCCGAGGCTAACTGCTCTGAATATTCAGGGTAGGCTGGGCAAAGCTGGGATGCCTGGTGGGTTAGGTATATTAAGTATCTCTTTGTGTTAGAATAGTTTCAGCTTCTGGGCGGCCCCTTAGGATGTCACCCCGTCCTAAGTTGATGAGCATCTGTAAGGCAGAAGGAGGTGATGTGATTCCCACACACACCCTCACACAAAGAGCCACAGGGCCTGATGGGACAGAACTCATCTCAGATACCATTGAGAAACGATGAGCCTGGAGGAGAGGCCAGACAGAGCAGCTGAGGCTGCTGACACAGTCCAACACATTCCCCTCTATGCAAATGAGAGTCAGTTCTTACTCCAAACAGGAATGCAAGCTGGACGTGGTGGGCAGAGGGCAGGCAATGATGTTGAGATCTCTGCTGCTCTGGGTCCATGAGCACCTGCTGTGCCCCAGTGGACATGACAGAGCCTCTGGAAGCAGGTTCTCCAGGGTGGCAGACACTCTCTGATGGACATCTGATCTCAGGTTGACAGTCTCCCCAGATTCCTCAAGGGGGATGAAGGGAGATGGCCGCTAAAAGGTCTCTTTCAGGAAATGGTATTGATCCGCCCGACACAAGGCAACTAAGCACGGTCTCCACAAATAGATTTCTTTCTATTGGACACCAGGTCCCTGCCCCTCCCCCAACAGCTTTATGATTCTCTAAATAGCTATTAAAATTGTAAAACTGAATAATGTGAGGCTATAGGCAGTCGAGAGTTTTCTTTCTTACTGGATCTTGTATAAGTCTACTCCATATATCCCTCTGTCACAACCATCTATTACTTCCTGGCACCTCCTCAGAAATGCTTTACTTCACAGGCTTCTTTCTGTGTCTATGCTGGAGCATTAAGGTAAAATGAAAAGAATATGCACCCAGACTGAGGCTGTAACTCAGTCGGCAAAGCACCTGCTCAGCACCAATGAAGCCCTGGATCCCATACCCCAGCACTGCTGAACCTGGCTGTGGTGGAACACGCCTGTACTCCCACACTTGAGAGGTGAAGCGAGAGGATCAGACGTTCAAGGTCGCCTTTAATGACAGAATGAGTTGGAGGTCAGTCTGGGATACACAAGATCCTGTCCAGGAGAAGGAGGAGAGGGGGACGAGAGAGGAGGGGAGGAGGAGGAGGATATGGTAATTTCAACTTCTCAAACAGCAGATTCAGGCTATCTGGCGGTCTTGGGCATCTTTTAGTAGAAAGTCATGGGCTGTCTTCCCAGGGCAAGAGGCACAGATTCCTGACGCTTGACATAACATTTCAGGGGGGCTCCTATATAGCCCCTGTGAACCCTTGGGAGTCTAGCCCATCCAAGGTGGCTCACCGCCTACTTTGACAGGCCCCCTGGCATTCCACACTAACCATGAAGACATCATACCCAGAGCAGGTTGTTTCTGTCCTCTCTGCTGGGTTTTCTCTGCTATCCGCATTGCCCCTTTTCCTTCCCTCCTACTTTTAGTAACTGTGAACAACAGGAGCAGCCCGTGACTGCAGAAGCGGCTCAGGGGCCCCTCTGTGCAGGGGAGCCTCCAGGAGACGCCCCACCTCCACCAGGAGCAACTGAGCTTTTCCCATCTTACAGGCACTTCTGCACATTGGCACCTTTCGAAACTGAGCTGTGAGACAGACATCCACGTGGCTCCAAAGCTCTGAACGCACTCCAGAGCAGAGGAATGATGGGACGCAGAACGCTGCACCAGGAGCCAGCCGAGTGACCTTGGGAAATTACTTCACCTCTCAAAAAGGTTCGTCTGTTCCCCCAACTTACCAGGTGATCAAAAGCATCAAATAACAACATACAGCCTGTCCCCATCACATGGAAGGCACAGCCAGCCTTGAAGAAAGGCACAAGAAACCACCCTCTCCTGCCCACTCTCGCATGCCGGGCTACTAGACCTGTGTCCTCAGAGAATGGTCAATGACTTGGGCCACTGCCCGACTGCAGCTGGGGCTTAGGACCCTTCTTTTTAAAACTGAGAATAAAAGGAGATGATCAAGAGTACTGAGCCTTAAAAGTACATTTTAGTCCTCACGTTTAAAACCTGAAAATCAGTTACAGAAAGGGTCTTAATCACATTTGCGCAGGCATCTCACACTGTCTCCTGTGTCTTTGTCATCTGAGGAGCTGTTTACGGGAACAGGTAGGAAACAGATCCACAGTGTCTGCCTGCATGCCCACCCCCAAGGCCCATCTACAACTTCTAAGCTCTCCACAGGCCACCCGTGGCCCAGCCAATCTGACTGACTGAGCAGCTGTGGGCAATTCTCATGGGTCGTGGGTGGCGTCTCCCAACCCCTTTACTGCCCTTATACCACTCTGGCTGTAGAACTGGACTTCGGTCTACGTTCTGACCTGAAGCCTGCCAATCTCACTCCTCTGACACTGCCACACCGGGTGGCTGTTGCCATGACAACAGAGCTTTGGCTTCTGCTTAGAGTCCCCTGAGAACCATCTCCCAGGTGCCCGATTTCTTCATACTGCTCTGGTTCATATTACCGGATTGTCTGATGCCAGCTATTTCTAGAGTCATGCCAGATCTAACCCCATGAAGGCTGTGGCCTCCTTGTCCTTCTTAATCCTGCCTGTCTGTATCCCCAAGAAGCTATTCTCTGCCTCCCCGTTTCTCCTTAAGCCCCTCGAAGCAGGCGTTCACCAGGGCACTCCTCCTAAGCCACCCCACCCCACCACCACCTAGAAAGGCTCCCAAATGCTGGCTATCAAGGAATGCAAAGACAGGCAGAATTGCCAGAGTACAGGGTAGGCAGGGCACCAGGTGAGATGTCAGGGTTAACCCCACCCATTCCAACCACGACAGTCGAAAACAGTCTAATTCATCCCTTCTCAGTGAATGTTAGCCACTTCATCACTTCAGTAGGAAAATGGCCTTTTGTCCCATCAGAAATATCCTGGGTATTATCATCTGAATGATACAATGGCCAAGCCTGCATTCTGCCAAAATAGCTCTGAGAATCAGTCCAGATTAGGAGCTCTTAGCTTTGGGGTGAAATATGGCTTCCGTGAGCCATACAAACTGCTGTGTGATGATTTACTCACTGGAGACATGGGTTTCTGCTTATACTCAATTCTCAAACACTTAGGTACCTAGAAGTCCTCACTGATTGTTTTCTCACTTTAAAAACTAGGTAATTTTATTTTTTATTTGTTTATTTATCCATTTAGTGTGTGTGTGTGTGTGTGTGTGTGTGTGTATGTGTGTGTGTGTGCTTGTGTGCACATGCATGTGGGAATCCACTCTCTCCACCATGTGGGTCTAGGGGTTCAAACTCAAGTCATCAGGCTTGATGACAGGTACCTTTACCTGCTGAGTGTCACCAGCCTGAGATGCAGAAAGTCTTTCAATAGTCAGTAGGAAGGAAGTGAACAAAACACCCGAGTGGTCATGAACGTGACTGAGGACATAGAAAACACTTGTCTGGTTACCATGGACACAGTTTGGCTTGGCAGGGCTCTGACTGGTAAGAGGAGGAGCCAGGCAAGCAGCATCGAGGCCCCTTATGGCTAAGAAGTAGCTTTCCCACTTGTCAGAGGAGAGAAGCCTTTGCACTCCTCTGGGGAAGGGTCTTGTTATCTATCACAGTAAATATGGAAGGTGTACAAGTCAGACCTCAGCAACCCCTTGGCAGCCACACATTTGGGGAGCTCATCTAGAAAGGCCACAGCAGTCACCAACATCTTTCTACTTTATTTCCTAGTGAGGTTCCCAACAGCCAGAGTTTCTACAGAAAATTCTACCAGTGTCTCATTTAACACACGAGGAGGCTGGCATCATTATCACCATTCTGTGGGCACCAACCAGCAGCTCTTAGAGCAAATAATGGGAGCAAGTCAGACTCTGTCCCATCCGATGTGCTAATAGAAGCCCATCACGGCTGGTTGCCCGGACTGCCTTATCCAAAGCAAATCCAGAGAGCAGGCCTCCCTTTACCCAATGACAAGCACTCCGGCAACATGGGCTGGGAGTTCATCTGGAATGTCAGGGATGCTAGACAACATATAATGGACAGGAAAGAGCAGGCAGAGACTAAGGATGCTGAGATCAGAATCTCAGGACCAGGAGGCAATAGAACCTCAGGTACCGCATGAAGACCAGGAGCACCTCTATGTATAGAAATACACCTGTGCCCTTGGTGGGGGAAAGGCCAGATCCCAGAATTCTCTGCAAGAGGCTGAATTGATCTGCAGCCAATCTCTTCACTTCCTTGATTGCTGCCAAGTACAATGTCTTCAGAAGTGACATCTAGAAGGTCAATATTTTCTTTACCTGGTGCCTAGCGAGGGGACAATGGACTGTTTTTGCCAGTGTTCAAAGGCTAGTACAATACCCCCATACTCCCCCCAACCGGTCCCTGCATGCCTTTAGTGTTCCTTCCCAACTAGGTGGGAGGGCTGGGTGGAGGGAGGGAGAAGTATGGGGTGAGCTTCAGGAGCTGACCTGGATAATTCTCTGGAACACTGTGTCTTAGGGTTGGGTCACTTGTGATAACAGATGTGGGAATCTTTCCAGGGCCACATACCAGATAACAAGCTCTCACAAGGTCCCACTTACACCTCCTCTGCCAGGGCAGCCACCATGAAACTGACGCAATGGGTATCCGGCCCCTAAATCAACCCGCAGAGAGTGAAGCTACAGAATGCCCTGTACAGGGCTTTAAAAGATCAAATGCAAGATGGTTGGGGGAGGGATTTCTGCAAGTTTAGCAGTCACATGTCAACACATTATATGTGTATCCCAACTAGACACAGACAATTAGAAAAATAGCCTACTATGATCCTAAAGAACTATGGAGAAAGGTGTAAATAGCAGGCAGTGATAATGGAAATAAGATCGTAACAAATTCAAGGGACATGAAAACGAAGCCATTTTTAATATATAACTCTTCAGAAAGGGGGACACAACAGAAAAACCGCAGGGGTGGCTGGCGTGCTGACCTGGCATAAGACAGTGTTTTCAAAAGTTCCCTGGCTGTGAGAACTCACTGTCCTTTTCTCCCATTGGCTGGGACCCATGAGTAAGTTGGGGCTTGAGACTGCCCCTTTTTCTGATGTGGGCTCAGTCACTTAGCACACTCCTGTAACCTTCCACCTCTGAGTTCTGGGACAAGCAGGTGGCAGCTCCAGAGGGGTGGGCCTCCTGCTTGTCCCTGACTGATGAACTCTAAGCACACCTCACTACAAGCAGACCTAACGATGATCTAATTCTGACACTGCTTCTCATAGTGCAAAGCTTTACTGGGTAGCATGTGTATTTACCCTTGTGATAGTTGTGTAAACCGGTCAGAATATTGGACACTGAGCTGTCCAAGAGTGGACATATGACCAACCTAAGACCAGTCAGAGAGCTACCCCTGGGATTTTCCAAACTGGAATTGAGGAAAAAGTTCCCTTTCCTTTGAACAGGAATTTTTGACACCAGAAGGTTAAGCGTCCACTGGGTGATTATATATAAAGCTGATCTAAGAAAATACATCCACTGCACTGAAAAGCAGACAGAGGAGTGAGCATCCCTGGGATGTTCTCCTTCCCAGAAGGAGCAGTGGCCCAGCCTGTTCCAAACCCAAGCCTTAGGAAGTTTACTACATTATATCAGCCATTAAGTTTACAGGACTACTTATCGGAGTGAGAATCAAACTTGAGATTAACCCTAACACAGGACGCTTTATCAGGCTTGGGAGCAGGGCTAATGGTATGGCATAACCTTCGTTTGTGTCCTTAAAAATGGTTTTCCTAAAATGTTTCCTTAACATGTCAACAATAACCACAAGGTCTAGCTGAAGTTCAAGGTGTATGTTAACAGCGCATGTTGGGCTCTGCTGCAATGATGTGTGTGCCAACCCCACATCTGAGAAATGCTAAAAAAGGAGCATGAAACCGTGTGTGTGATTTTCTCCGTGAATAGCAGGGCTCTACACTGACGTGTCAGCACTAGGTGGAAATGAACGCCGTTCCTCAGTCTGCTCCAGGGACTTACACGGAAGAACTGAGTTGTCTTGAGTTTTGAAGACATAATTTGCCTTTAGTGAAGGAGATTCTTGGAGCTGGGACGTTCTGTGTCAGGGAGTACGGGTGTGACCTTTGCTCCACACCCAGCACCCTCCCACGCTAGGGGAGGCTATGAATCAAGAACGTCTCATCGCTTCCTCCACGCGGGCACTGGCATGAGCTACTAAAACTCCTTGAGGGCAGTTCTCCAAGGCTGTTTGGTTATTTGCAAAACCACGGGGCCAGATTCAGAGGTGTTGGAGACCATTTCCTTCCAGAAGCCCGGAGCTCCTCCAGTGGTCAGAGGAAAACAAAGACATGGAATTGACACCATCTCCACACACACTCAGACAGCCCTCAGATTGGTTCTGGAGCCAGTCCGCAGGTGGGCAGGCTTAGGTCGGGCTCTGTGGCCTTTTCAGGAATTCCTCCTCCCATTCCTTTCCTCTTCTTCCTCCTGCCCTGCCCCCCCCCCCCCCGGTCCAGCTACTAGAATGACTGATGTGCTTAGCTCCCATGTCTTCTTCAGATGTGACATTCGTCACCACGATGTCCAGCACGACAAATACACGAGGCGCCTGAGGAAACGCGAGTACTGTGAGGGATTCTCAATCTGCAGCTCACAAGCACCTTGGGAGAAGGGCGCACAGGAGTTGTGCACGTGCACTTCCTGGGGTGTGGTCTTTATCATCTTAGATGTCAGAAAGTAGGGATCCTATCCTCTGCTCCCCAAGAGGAATGACATGCCACACCGAAGCCAGACGCCTCCACCACACACACACACACACACACACACACACACACACACACACACACACACACTGGTGAGCCAGCCTTGCCGTCCTCTGTGTGGATCAGGACATGTGGCAGTTATTGTTAATTGTCAACTGGACACAATCTAAAAATCACCTGGGGAGAAAGTCGGAATGAGGTTTGGCTACCTCGGGTTGTTCTGAGGTCATGTCTGCGGGGGATTCTCTCTTCCTTTATGAAAGTTTTATTTATTTTTATTTCATGTGCATGAGTGCTCTGCCGGCATGTATGTATGTGCACCACATGCATGTAGTGCTCGTGGCGGTCTGAAGATGCTGTAGGGTCCCCGGGAACTGGAGTTAAGGCTCTTGTGAGCCAAGCCGCCATGTGAGTGCTAGGAACTGAACCTGGATCCTCTGCCAGGAGCAGCAAGCACTCTTTACAGCTGAGCCATCTCTCCATCCCTGGAGGGGATGGTCTTCATTAAGTGGAAGGCCCAGCCCGCTGTGGACAGTCCAGCTCCTTGGGTTTGGGTCCTGAATTGTATAAGAGTAGAGAGAAAATGAGCATGTGTGCATCATTCTCTCTCTGCCCTTGGATGTGATGGGACCAGCTGCCTTGATTTCCCGGAAATAATGGCCTATAATTGTAAGACAGATACAACCTTTCTCTCCTTTTAGGCAAGGGTGTTTAATCTCAACAGGAACAAAATGAAGGCAGAACTGGTTCTCACTTTAACTCCAGCAATCTTCTTGGTCCCTTCGTCTGTAAACAACCCCGGGAACCCAAACTGGGTAGAGGTGAGGCAGAATACATTAACTCCCAACTCACACCACCTTGGCTCTGCTCAGGTCTGGGCTTCTTCTATACAGACCGTGAGGACACAGCGCGGAGTAGAGTCCACCCAGGGTGGATTCGGCCAAGCACACAGACCCCTCGCCTAACCCAGCCACCTGGGCCTGGGAAAACCCAGAGTCCAGATGGAGCCCGGGGCACAGGAAGCACTTCATCAGCTCTGCTGCTGCTTCTGCACAGAAAGCTCTTTGGAGAGGGTGAATGGAGGCTTTATGTAGCAAGTTCTCATCCACAAGCTAATAAATATGTGGAATGGCCTCTCGGACCAGGTTCCTGCAGCCTGGACACTGAGGTCATTCAAGAAACAATTAGATGCCATCTGGAGAGAGCTGGGGAATTGCCTCCGAGGGCCAAACAGCTATGTTCTCATTCCCAGGGTCTGACACATCCTTATCTCATTCACAGAGAGGAGGGGATGGAGGCTGGCCAGCTCATCTACACTGCGGGCACACAGAGAGCTGAGCAAGTGCTCGGGCAACTGATAAAAATGGGAGGATCAGGAGTACGTGCATTTCCAGCTTTCCCAAGTCAATCCATCCCCTAAATGAATTTATCCCTCGCTGGCACTTTTACCCCGAGAAGAGCATCTTTGTGGTAAATCGGGCCTTGGCCTCAACTAAATTTGGGCTTTCCTAGTTTTAATATAAAGTAATTACAGAACAGCAACTGTTTCTGGCCCAGCTCTTTAGTATATAGTGATTAATGATTTGGTTATGTTCAACATTAGTAGTTACAGAGGGCTCACAGCTTACCCCTTTGTAAGGAACTGACCCATGACTCAGAGCCCCTATTTTTGGTATACATTCTCATTTTTTTTTTCTTATTTTTAAATAAAAATTTAATGTCTTCTCTATATTAATAATCGGTCTTTAAATATAAATGCAACTGTTCTGTAAGGCTGAGTTGGGATGGTGGTGATGGACTTAGATAAATAGCAAAGAGGAGCTACTGAATTGTTCGTATTTCTACAGCTCCTAAATGTCAGGGTACCCTCTAGTCCTGGGGGACCTTCCAAGCAGTCCAAGAGACCAAAACTTCTTTTCACAATAACACTGAGACCTTCTTTGCCTATAACACTGGGTCAACAGTCACACTGATGGGCCAAAGTTCTGGCGAGTGAAAAGCAGTTTCCTTGAGAGGATGCAAAGCAGAGCCAACAGCTACACTGATCCAGCAGGCTCCACTCCTGACCGTCCCAGGCCCACAGCATGTAAGAATACAGAGGCGGTTCCCACTGAAGAAGGTGGAGATGACACTATGAGAACTACTCAATTTCCTGGGACTCAGCTCAGAGTTTATGGGCAGTCTACAGCCTCACTTAGTCAATACATCCAGGTGCAGTGGCTGCAAGCACAATTTGGCCTACATCACCTACTGATAAGCCCTTCTATCATGGAACACCATTTTCTATCCAACAAAGACAATCTAACAAACTACGGTTATTCTCACTTGAGTATTTATTACTATTCTATTTTAAAGATATTTATAAAAATTTGTTTGTTTATTTATTTATTTATGTATATTTATGTATGTATATAGTGTTCTGCCTGCATATATGCCTGCATGTCAGAGATGGCACCAGATCTCATTATAGAAGGTTATGAGCCAACATGTGGTTGCTGGGAATTGAACTCAGGACCTCTAGAAGAGCAACCAGTGCTCATAATCTCTGAGCCATCTCTCCAGCTCCTCACTTGAGTATTTAATTGGCAGACACTTTCTGGGTGTGGGTGGGGTGGGGATGAATGAAGTGGACTGTTTCCTCGGGGAAAACAACCCATAGCATTTGTTACCAAAACAAAGATTTGGGCCGTCAAGTGAAAACGGATTTTGAAGGACTTTTGAGTTACCACCAAGAAGTTCACAGCTTGTCCACATTTTAACAGCTTTTCTGGGGGGATTAGTGACGATATCAACTAGTCTGTTTTGACAGGATATAATGAGATATGTAAATGTTAGAAAGCTCTACCTGACTCCATGAACCAATGTTCTTCAAATATCCAGTGCACAACAGCACCACTCACTCAAACAGCAGACAGACAGACGGATCGTAAAGGGACAGAGCCCACCAGTAAGGCCTCACTTCAGAGTCTACACTACAGCTAACTTCTCAGGTGAGGCAACCTCCAAGGTCTAGATTAGCATCAGAGGACCTCTGTAATTATCTTAAACAGTTACTCACTAAAGGGCTTCTGCCCTTTTGAACCACGTAGCCATGTGAGACTGGTTTCTTCAGCATGCAACCAGAACAACCTAATACACTGGTGGCCAAAGCGGGCACAGAGAACAGCTGCATGAAAGAGATTTACAAAGACATAACACAATGCCATTCTTACCATGAAACGTGTTTTGTCTTGAAAAATGACTATCTTTTCACAAAAATATGCACTTCATCTTCCCGCATAATAGGCTTATTGTTCATTTTAAATGAATACACTAAATGAACATAAAATGACATGAAATAAAATAAATATTTTTTAAAAAATCCCCCGCTGTTGGCTGGGGAGCTGCCTCAGAGGTTGATCCCAGAACTCATGTAAAAGTGTGGTATACCTGGCAGCCTGTCTGTAATCCCTGGAGCAAGCTGACCAGTCAGGCTAGCCAAAATGGTCCACCAAGAGACCCTGCCTCAACATATAAGGTGAAGAGAAATCCAGGAAGACATTCATCATTAACCTTGAGCCTCCACAAGTGCACACAAATGCACACACACACACACACACACACACACACACACACAACCAGCAGAGACGAGTACCCCACACATGTGGGCATGCATACACACATACATGTATATCACACACACGCACACGCGCGCGCGCACACACACACACACACACACACACACGTAAATAATTTCTCCATTTTAATCTCCAACACAATGAATATAGTTATAACTCATATAACTAAAGAATCTTTTAAAGGATTCTCAACAATTTTTAACAATGTGAAAAGTCTTGAGACAAGAGTTTAGGGATTTTTTTCCTAATATATTTACGCTGTTGTTGTTTTAGATAATTCAGATCAACCCACAAGTTTTCAGTATATTTATGGAGTGAGTTATGGTATAAGAAGGGAGTGTTTTAATTTTATACCTAAGTATTATAAAACACTACTAGAGGAAAACATGTAAACTGAGAGAAATGTGAAAAACAAAAAGCAAAACAAAACAGAAAAATCCCTTTCATTGCCAGGAGGATTTATTTTGATCCATTTGTTACTTAAACTTAGCCATTTCTGCCCCTGGTTCGTTATCTTTCTTTTTTTTAAGACCTATTTTTATTTATACATATGTGTGTCTGGGTGGGTGTCCAAGGAGGTCAGAAGAGGGCACCAGAGTCCCTGGAACTGGAGTTACAGGCAGCTGTGAGCTGTCTGATGTGAGTTCTGGGAACAGAACCCAGGAACTCTGGGAGAGCAACAAGTACTCTTAACCACTGGGCCATGTCTCCAGCCCTTGGGTTTTTATCTGATCAGAAATTCTTGGGGAAATGTACCCCAATTCTCCTCAGTTGTTGACTCCTCCAGTATTTCTCCTGACCCCTCTCTCCCACTTCATAACCAATCCACCAGGAAATCTAGCTCTGCCTTCATATTACCCATCCAATTCCTTCTTCCCCACCTCCCCTGATATCTAGTGGGTCCAAACTCCCATCCCCGGTCACCTGAACCCTTTCATGGCCTCCCAACTGCCCTCCTCCTCTGTGCCTTTTCCCTTTCTGTCCACTAACAATGAGGACTCCAAAGTGGACCCCAGACAGCTTCCAGTCTCATTCTGTACAAATTCTAGTCCTTCCTGACGTGCAGGCCCTGTCCAACCTGCCCACTCAATGTCACCCTCGCCTCTCAGCAGTGACTCCAAAAGCCGCTGACCCCACTGCTCTCAGCAGCTCTGATGGCCTCCCCACTGTTCCTTTACAGAAAGGGCATGCTCTGACTTCGCGAGTTCTCGGTGAGGCCCCAGCTCCTTTGCCCAAAATCTCCCAGCCCCGTCCCTGCTGAGCCTTCTCTCCATTAACAGAGAACACAGTCTAACTGACTTGGTTGTCTTTCTTATTATCATCCCCCCGCCCCCCAGAACAGAAGACCCAGGACTTTATTCAGTGTTGTATCCTTAGCCCTGAGAACTGTAGTTCACAGTAGCAGCAGCACAATGGATAATACATTCTGTGAAGTGACTTTGTTCTCACTGCAGAAATTGTTTTAAACAAGAGATGATTGGAAAAGCCCAAATGTCACTAGGGCATTTTCTTATAAAGAAATTCAGGTTGGGTACGTGTTATCTGAAATACTTGAATGCTTCAGATTTCAGATTATATATATATATGTATGTATGTATGTATACATATATATGCACACACACATGGAACACAGACACATATACATACACGGAAATATATATGAAGAGGAAAAAAGAGAGGGAGAGAGAGAGAACTTGGGAGTGCAATCAAAGTCTAAACATGAAATTAATTTATGTTCCAAATATATTTAATATGTATGGACTGAAGTTAATTTATACAGTATTTTAGTAATTTTGTTTATGAAACAAAGTTGCATGGTATGGAAGCTCCTAGTTGGGGCTTCAAGCTGATACTCAAAAAAAGTTATAGGTTATGGAGCATATTGGATTTCAGATAGATTCAGGACACTTATCTGTACCAAAAGATGGGCTCTTGTATTTAACACTGAATGCAACCATGTGTTTAACACAGAATGAAATATAACCAACAAAGCAGGTCACAAAGAATTATCTGATGATATATTATTTTGGCGACAAATAAATAAAAATCCATCTGAAAACCCAGTCTTGGTCTCTCAACAATGTGACGATCTTTTCAGAATTCCCAAGAACACTGTTCCCTCAGCTTTCCTCATTCAAGGACTATGAGAGTAACCACAGCTTTCCTAAATACCTGCTACCCTCTCCTGCTTCAGTCAGCCTGAGCACACACACTGTCCACAAGGGTGGAGTCTTCCCTAACAGTCTTCAAAGTCCTGTTTTCTGCCTCGCTAAGACAAGGATCCTTCCTGACAAAGTGTCGGTTTTATTCACAATGCAAATGCAAGTCCTTCCAAGGAAACTTTTTTTTTTTTTTAAAGATTTTATTTATTTATCATGTATACAGTGAGTGTTCAGCCTGCAGGCCAGAAGAGGGCATCAGATCTCATTACAGATGGTTGTGAGCCACCATGTGGTTGCTGGGAACTGAACTCAGGACCTCTGGAAGAGCAGCCAGTGCTCTTAACCTCTGAGCCATCTCTCCAGCCCCCCAAGGAAACTTTAATGTGAGTAAAAACTTAGGCCAAACCCAAGAGTCTCCCCCTAAACAATGCCAGACAATACTCTAATAACAAAGGGCCTTTAGAACATCACATTGCCTTACACGAAGCCAACACAAACACCATGCTTCTTTATGTATTCTAAGCACAGCCCTCCCTTTTGAAGTTGAGCTATAACGTGCTATGATGTTACATTCATATTAAAAGTGTTCAGAAACAGAGCTATAGCCAAATGCTGCACTGTTGTAACATATAGTGACCACTAGAGGGCAGAGTTTAACAGCAAACAACTCCAGGGCTGAAATCCTGGCCTCTAACATATCTAAGTGACACGATATTGCGAGAACAAGATCTCCTAAGCAGACAGATACAGAAGATGCCAGAACTCCATCTCTAAAAAACTTAGGACACCTCTTTCTAAATATGTGAGTAATTAGGGAAATAGGAAGTGGCTCCAGTTTTCATCTTGTATAGCAGGTTTATAAGGCAGACCAAGGTTACATTTAGGAACCTCTCAAAGGTCTTGAAACAGACACACCGACGAAATTCTGAAAATTTCTTACAGATGCAAGCTGTACTTGCACTGAGAAACATACAGATCTTCAGAATGTTGGGATTAGGGGTACACATCTATAATCCCAGCATGTGAGAAACTGAGGCAGAAGGATGAGAGATTCAGGTAGCCTCGGGCTACCTGGGAAGACCCTGTTTCAGTCTTCATGTAGACGCCCCCTGTCTTCAGCTGCATGTCACTCAGGCGCCAGCTGTTTATTAAGATGACAAGCAGAGTCCCTGGCCTCAGAGCTGAGTTGTCTAAAGTGCACAACATTGAAGAATGAGTCCCAGAGGGTGATCCCAAAGTGACCTCATGGTTGCTTTCAGGAGTTGGGGGAGGTCTAAGGCATGAAGTCAGGGGTGAGCCCTGTGCACAGGGAGCAGGAACAGCGGCTGCTACCATGTGTTTACAGGGTACCAATCACACCCCAGGTTCTGTACTAAGACCTTTCCATGTATGAACTCATTTAAATCTCGGATTCCTCCACTGACTGTCAAGGAAACCTGGCTCCTGAGGATTTCCAGTAAGTGTCCAAGAAACGGTGCTGATGATACACCAGTGTGGCATGTGTATCTGTTTGCCAACATCGCCCTGACCAGTAAACACAAACTGTGGCTTTAGAATAAAGCTGGGTGTGGTGGTAGATGCTTGTAATTCCAGCTCTCAGGAGCTGAAGGGCAAAGAACTCTGCAAGTCTGAGGCTAGCCTCAGCTACGTACTAAATTTAAAGCCAGCCTTGAGTACACAGCAATATCCTGCTTAAAAAAAAAAAAAAAAAAAAAAAATTCTTTTGGTTACAGCGGTCAGTAAATTCTAAGTAAAATGGAGGAGGAAACCATCTTCTCGATCATGGTCCACCCCTACCAGGGAAGCACTCCATTGTATGTGTGTGTGTTTTAAAGATTTATTTATTTATTATGTATACAGTGTTCTCCCTGCAGGTATGCCCGCATGTCAGGAGAAGGCATCAAATCTCATTTACAGATGGTTGTGAGCCACCATGTGGTTGCTGGGAATTGAACTCAGGACCTCTGGAAGAGCAGCCAGTGCTCTTACCCGCTGAGCCATCTCTCCAGCCCTCCACTGAGTTTTTGAGACAGGGATTCTCACTGAACCTGGAGCTCACTGATTTGGTTAGGTTGGCTGGCCAGGGAGCTCCAGCAATCCTCCTGTCTCCGCTTCCCCAAGGCTAAGATTACAGACATGCTGCTGTACCCAGCTTTTGAAGCGGCGGCTAAGGACCCAACTCGGATCCTCACACCGGGGTAGCAAGTGCTTTTCTGACTGAGCCATCTCTCCAGCCTGTACAATGTCATCTTAATTTGGTCACTTGATCTGAAAAGAGAGACTATCTTTTTTTTTTTTTTTTTTTTGCTTATATCTGCAAAACTTTATTTGTAAATAAGGTCATATGCCCAGATACTAGAAGTTACATTTTCAATATATATTATCAGTGGACACAGTTTAGCTGACAATGAAATCATACTATCGGCTTCAAGCCACTCAGCTGTCCTGCCTCAGAACCTTCTAGGCCAAGGGAAAGGTGTGTAGTCCCAGGGGCAGTGGCAAGGTCGGATGGCGGAGTTTAGATGGGGCTTGGTAGGACATGAGGTTAGAAGCGAACAGGCTCCCTAGGATTTTAGGTCCAACCATGGAGCTGATTCTAAAAGAAGCCACATTTCTGATTCACGTTTGCTCATCGGTTTTCTAGTGACTTCTCTTTCACAAGGTCTACATCAGCAGTTCTCAACCTGTGAGTCACAACCCCATGTGTTGAGCGACCCTGTCACAGGGGTCACCTAAGACCATAGGAAAATACATATATTTACATTATGATTCATAACAGTAGCAAAATTACAGTTATGAAGTAGCACGAAATAATTTTATGGTGGGGGGGTCATCACAACATGAGGAACTGTACTAAAGGGTCGCAGCGTTAGGAAGGTTGAGAACCACTGCTCTAGGTAGTCTTAGAAAAGCCTCCCTACGCCTAGGATGGCTGCGTCTTAGTCAAGGCTGAAGCTTGTAACATGAAATATAAATTTCCAGGGAATCCACGTTTGCTTTATTCTACTCACTGGTCAAACCGGACTCTGGGGCTGATCTATGGAATCACCCTGACAAGTCCCAGTCCGAGCCGCCAGGCTTCAAACACCAGGATATGTCCCCACACATCTCTTTATCATGATGGAGCTGACCAGATCAACAAAGTGATGCCGTTGGAAGCCAGTATGTTTACCCCATGAGACACATCCAAAAGCTGCGTGGTGTTGCAATGGTATTGCATTTGTGATGGTGTGAGATCACAGGCCTTGCCCAAGGACTCACAGCTGGGTCCTAAGGCAAGATAAGGGTGATGTCAGCGATACAAAGTTACACAACGGTAATGTCAGCATGAGCTGACAGAACTTTCTGTTGGAGGCCTGCAAGACATCATCAGAGAGGAGAAAGAGGGAGAGAGAGGGAATAAGCCATCTAAGGGGGAGGGGGAAAGGGGGGTCAGCAAACCTTCCCATGAAGGGTTCTCCTAGGCTCTGCTGCCACACCATGACAGCACAAAAGCAGGTAATTCATAATACAGGCCTGGCTGTGCCCCATACAAGTTTATAAATATACACTGGCATGTGAATTTTGTATAATTTTTACACACTCGTGTGTGTGTGTGTGTGTGTGTGTGTGTGTGTGTGTGTGTGTAAACGAGTTTATTGATAAATATACAAGGTAAAGTTTCTCCCCATCCCCCCCCCCACGAACAAATCCCAACAAGAACAGAAGAATAAGCATTCTTAGGGCAATCTTTACCCTCACACCTGGCTCCATTGTCTCAAGCTTCTCAACACAGACACATGGACCAGGCTTGGCTGAGGACACACTCAGGGAATCTGACCCGAAAGAGCTCTGGTGCGTTCGCTCCCCTACCCTCTATGCTCCAATGTGCATTAGAGACACACTTAGGCCGAGGAGAGCGGACACAGGGGAACCTGACCCCCGTTCTCCCAATCTGGTCAAGTTTGAAAGGGGCCCGAAGGGAAGCTGTGGCAGAGGCAACAGACTGTCTCTTCTGGAGAGCCCCTTCATGTGAAGCAGCATCACCGCCCCCCCCCCCCCGACCCTCCACAACTGCCTGGGGTGAAATGAGAGGTGCCTTCCCCATGGGGTCAGACATCACGGATCGGCTCAGTTAGGCCAGCAGAGAACAGCAGCTGTTACCCATCACTGGAGAGGCTGAGAGGCCTCACTTTCAGGGGTAGACACATTCTGGCATCAATTATTCTCTCTGCTTGCCCTGACACACACTCTTCTTTTGGGAACTACAGTTTGCTTTGAGAGGAGAAAACTGTGTTTGTAGTGTGAACCCCTTACACGACTCATCTCCAACTGACTCCATGAATGAGTCTCAACAAGGGAATTTTGTCAACTTGCTTTTCCACCCAACGTATCACCAACCTACCTGCCTCCCACACAACCCTGCAGTATTTCCTATTCCCCACATGGTGAAGGAGGGATGTATTTCCCTTCCACCAGGCAGCGATCCTCTTAAAGATTCTCGAGGCTTATGGAACTTGAGAAGCTTTGCAACTGGGAGGAAACAGGATCATTCCAGACACACGGCTGAAGGAAGTTGTTCTCTGCTCTGATTTTCCACAACCTCTTCTCCTCTGGCTCCAGTGGGCAGGGCTGAGTCCAGCATGCGGTCTCTGGATACTGGGATGCTTCTGACTTGAGCAGGGAACTCTGAATGGAGCCTGAATGTCAGGTACCAGGCTGTACCACCTCAAACAGTGTCAACAGTACTGAGCAGGGGCGTGGGTATGAGGCATTCTTTGATGAATCACATCAACGTGTTAAGGGAGAGGACTTCACATCCCCAGCCCTTTGAGAGATGACAAGAACTACCTGGACTTCTGGGATGATCTTACTTTGCTTTGGAGCTTGAGTACCATGGATGAAGAGCAGATCGGAGAGCTGGGGGACGATGAGAACTGGCAACATCTCTACCCTCCCTGGCTGGCCTCTAGAATGTGGCTCTAAGAGAGCCCGGCAAATGTTAGCTCCCTTTCACTCTGTTACCTGCATGTACATTCAGGTAACTGAGAAGATGCCAGCTGCCACCTGACACCAACGAATGGGGGAGCACCAAACTCAGCATGGAGTATGCAAAGAGCCAAGGTGGGCACAGGAGAGGCAGGGCTTCGAGGACGAGAACAATGAGCTGGACAGGGAAGCTGGTGGAGGTTCAGGGAATCAGCCTCAGCTCTGCTACTCAGGAGCCAAGAGGCTTCGGCAATAACAAACTTTTGCCTGTTACCTTTCTTTGTAGAAAAACCAGGTTGGATAAGCCATTAAAGTCTATTTTAACTCTAAAACTCTGACTTTAGATCTGGATTGGCCCTGAGGAACAGAGGGAAGAAGGCTAGGGAGGGCACTGGGGTTCTTAACATCTCTCCTCAGCTTCCTCAGTCAGTGGGATTACTGGGGTAGTGCAGTGCAAAGGGACAGAGCTCTACCATCTCTCAGCTTTGTGTCTACGGGCCCAGTGTCCTGCACTCCAAAACGTCAATGAAGACCACCACTGTCAAGCACAGAGTCACCAAACGAGACAGCATGTGGGACATAAAGGAGCCTGAAGGCCTGGCCAAGGAAAGACTTTGGATAGAGGGGAAAAGTGAAAACGCAAATGACCAGGAGCAGGGTTGCCACGGACAAGAGAACCCCCCTCCCCAGAAGGGGCTAGGGGCCGTACCTGTATCTCCCCTAAGACTGTGTTTGACGATGTCACTTAACCCTTTCTACTCACTGTTCTACCTCAATTTCTCATCTGTACAAAAATATAAAACAATAAGGTGCAGTTTATGTTTCAGTGACACTTTTCCTTGCTTTAATTAACTTGTTGCCTTTTTCTGCTTGTGAAATGAGCTTCTGATTACAAAATATCAAACTACACTCAAAAGAGGGTGTAGAAAAAGCTAGCCATTGGCACAGCATGGAGAAGCTCACGAGGAAGGCCTGAGGGCAGCGGCAGGTGGCAGAGGTGGGGAATGATGGAAGCAGTGGTCACACGTGTCACAGGAAGCTAACCTATCCAACGGGGTGAGTGCTAATGTCAGCACAGGGTGACGGGTCACTACCGGGGTGGGTGGCGCAGTGTTCAGGCTCGACACAGCAGTACGACTTCCTTCAGTTAAGAGTTCTTGGCTTGCACCGATTACAGGGTGGCTGGAGGGTACAGGACCCATTTATTAGTTTTTCAAAATGCTGTCGTAGACCTGATAGATGTACTGAGAGACTTCAGGGGCTCTACACTTCAGCAACAGTGTATAATTGGGGTTTCCTGGCTGGATCCGTAGCTCAGCCAAAATCCAAATGCCATTAGTGAGCTTCAGGGACTGGTACAGCATGTCTTGCCCCTCCACATTCCTCTTGGCAATCGTGTAAACATTGTTGTTTTGCAGCTTGCTGGAAACTGTGTCAGCATTTAAATGGCATTCCTTAATCTGAAACGGAAGTTCATTTTCATTGGCAATATCCTTCCAAGTCGCAAGGAAGACCTGGCGCTCCATTTTGCCATCTTCTACAAAAAGCACATTGAGTGGGATGAGGCAATTGAAGTAGAAGACACCAACATTGTTTTTAACAGCCACCTGCAAGTTGTTCAGAGGTTCCACCCTCATGACTGGGCCCAAGGTGTTGAGAGGCAGAGAGACATCAATGCTCTGGTTTGGCATCAGTGGAGTATGGATGGCCAAGGGAGTGCTTGGGATGACACCAAAACTATTCTTGTTGAACTGGATGGCCAAGTCCGTCATGTGCTGCAGAGCTTTGTTGGTGAAGTTCATTTCCATAGAGATGTGCCCTTGGCGGTGAGTGACCGTGCCTGAGATCTCCAAGCCTTTAGCCTTTACTGCAGGTAGCCAGACCGCCTTAGGAGCCACACATCCGCCAGGCGCCATGCCCATCCCCGTGGAAAGCTCACACAGGTCGTTCAAACCGCTGCTGACTACAGCAGGAGTAGGTGAAGGAACGAAGGTTGCAGGCACCGATGATGGGATGAAGGATTGTCCTCCTGCCGGACTTCCTCCAGTGCCCCCGCCAAGGTCACTGCCAAGCAGGCTATCCAGTCCTCCTCCCAAAAGATCCACAGCTCCCATCTGCATGGAGGACACTTGCGGCACATTCACTGAGGGACCCAGGTCAAGATTTAAGAGGTCCCCCAGAAGGTCCCCTTGAGAGGGGTAACCTGAGGCTGCTCCGGGTTGGTTGCAGTGGTGGTGCCCACAGGCCTATCACCTGCATCAGTGCTCCCCTGATGGATTGGCAGGTGTTTGCGATGAATCCCATGACTCCCTTCCACAAAAGCATTTGGAGGTTTATGGTACATGGAGGCCAAAGAACCAATGTGGCAGATGAGCTCATCAGGAGGGTAGGCTCAATGAGGTCTGTCTCTTCAGAGATCAACAGCTTCTCAGACAACACTACTTCTTTGACTGTCACAGGGTCAGTTGAAAGAAGGCACCAATAAATATAACCCCGATCTCGAAGGTCAGGGTTATCAGAATCCTGTGTGGCCAAGCTCAAGACCTGTTGGACCAGCTCCTGTGTTTCTGATGGCTTCTTGAGAAACAGCTTCACTATGGCGGTAAGCAGTGTGAGCTGCACCTGGGTACTTTCATCATGAAAGCCCTCCAGGAAGCTCTCCAGTAATTCATCCGCATTATCGATTCTTTCGGCGTATTCTCCTACAATCCAAATCATAGCTGCTCGAGCATCGGGCTCGTCCAGGGAGTCCAAGTTCTCACAGAGAGTGGCAATGATACTTTCATACTTGTTGGGGTATTTGCAGAAGATGTCCCTGATGACAACAATTGCCTCTTGGACCACATAATTTACTTTGGTCTGGATTAGATCAAGCAATGTGCTTACACAGCGTACTGCTGATTGCTCCACTTTGATGGCACACCGGCCAATGGCCCTCACGGCTTTGCGAACAAAGTCCACGTCGACCTCAGTGGCATATTCCTTTAGCTCTGCCAGGACCTGAGCAATATTGGCTTGGGATGCAAGACGAATCATGATGTCCAATTTCTCTAGTTTAACATAGATAGGATCATTGTCCTTCACAAAGAAGACTTTGATTTCCTGCTTCAAGATTTCAGGCCTTTCTGGACAATTAGATTGATGTTCCTCAGGGTGACATACTCCACTTCTGGCTCCCCAGACAGCAGAGTGACCAGTGGAGGCGCTAACTTCTTCAGCAGCATATTGCAGTAGTCAGAGTCCTTGGGTAACAGTGCTAGGAACTTCATTAGAACTTTCACTGCTGAAAGCACCACTGCAGAGTTGGCATGGGATAGCCGAGGAGTTACTCGCTCACAGATGCTCTGAGCTTCTCGGTCATCTTTAGGGTTGTAATTAGACAGGCAGTCCAGGATGAAATCTGGACCCATTCTGTGCACTCATTCAGGGCTGTGAGCAGCTTATTGATATTCTGAGGGTTCAGATCAAGTAAATTGCTGTTTGGGTGAGACTCACTGATCTCAGACAATGCTGCTACAGCATTAGCCACCACCATTGGATTTGAATCTGCTATGAGATCCCACAGAGAATCCAGAAATCCCTGATCTTCCACCATCCAGGCATTGATATCATGGAGTTTTGCCACACACACTGCTGCCGTTTTCCGAACATAGGGGTCTTCATCCTTCAAGCACTTGCAGAGGGGTTCACAGAGATATTCTGTAATCTTGTCCACCCGGATGCACCCCATGGTTCTAACTGCCAAAGCTCGAATCAAAGGATTAGGATCTTCACAATCCTTCACAAAGCTGTTGACAGCCATGATGGACATGTCTGGCGGACTCTTGGCATAGTTCATCAGATAGAGGTACACAAGCTTCTTTAGTTCCAGGTTGTCAGTCTGCATACCGTTCACCACATCCGGGAAGAGAGAGCTGACATCCTTCCCCACGGTCACAGCAGCAATCACCTTCTTCACAGCCTCCTTCCTCTTTTCTTTCTTCTCATTGTTGAGTTCAGCTTTTAACTCAAAGATTTTTCCCTTCTTATTGGTTGTGAAGTACTCGGAGTCAGTCATGATTCTGGATCTTTAGAGTGTACTTCCCCCAGGTCAAGACCCTGGAGATCTGTTCAGTTTTCACCAGGTCGGGAGAGAAGCCTGGAAACCCCAAATACGGGCGACAGGAGAGGTTTCAATGGCCAAACCGAGGGGGGAATCCTTTCTCCCTTTGCTTTGCTGGACACGTCTCGGCTTTTCAATGATTATACACTCTTTTTAAATTAAGAAATAAAGACATTTCAATGGTAAAGTCCATGTTTTGCCAATGAAAACCAGGGGAAGGGCCAGATTTGGCCCTGCGTGGGAGCTTTCTCACCCCTAGCTTTAAACCTATCCCCAAATGCTTGTGGGGTGATTTCTCACGGTGGTAGCAAGGTTTCTGTGTGGGACTCGCTTCCTCCTCAAGAACTGCCTGCCTGGCCTCTGGCAAGATCCCAGGCCTGGCGTGAACTTGAGCTGCCCCAGCTTCCTCTCCCTCACCTGCTCCACTCAAGTCCTGCCAGGATCTGTTGGCTCACTTCATAAAATGGCTCCTAATTCCCCCTCTAAAAGGCCTCCTGGCAACACCTGGCCTTGCCCTGCCCCTGCCACTCTCTTAGGTAAGTACACTTCATGTCACTTCCCCTCACCTGGTCCCTCTTGACTAGCATTGTGACTATGCAGTAGAGGCTGAGAAAACGTCTGCTGAATGAGCCTCCATGGTGAAAACGAATCTCTAAGGGCTGTCTCCACCTGCTGATGGGGAGGGGGGGTGCAGGGAGGGGGTCTGTCCCTACTGAATCAGCCCATCTCACACTGGAGACTCACCCTCCTCCTGAGGTGGCAGTCCCCAGAGGCTAAAAGGGATTTTCACTTCCCTTCTGTTCAAAAGCCAGGCTTATTAAGTCTAATTTGCATTCAGTGAGTGTCACCCTTTTTAGTACAATTCTGTGAGCTTTGACAAGTGACCAGTTGGGTGATTATTTCTACAATCAAAGACTTTTTCCCCCCTGACATTTCCCCCAAAGTTCCCTTTTAAAGATGCCTTCTCTCATCCCTTGTCAACCATGAACCCGTTTTCTGTCACTACGGATGCAGTTCCAGCTGGCAGACTTTGAAAAACGGAAAAAAAGTTTGCTTTTTGAAAATTATGTACATGTATGTGTCTGTGCGTGTGTGCATGTGAGCGCAGGCGCCCAGGGAGGACCACATGTATCACATCCTCTGAAGGAAGCTGGAGTTACAGGTGGTTATGGACCACCCAACATGGGTGCTGGGACTAGAGAACCCCTCTAAGAAGCTATGCATGCCCTTAATTACTGAGCCATCTCTCCAGCCCTGCTGGTAGCCTTTGAGACTATCTTTCTGTGAAGCATACGGCACTTTTGGTACACTAATGGCTTTGTGTGTCCATTTCTTTCTCTAGCTGAAGAGTGAGCCATTGCATGGGTCACAACTGAAGCAGACATTCAGGTTGTTTTCAGTTTTTGTCAATGGTGAATAATGTCAAATAACGTCATATATAAGCATGTACACAGAGACTTTCCTATGGACATATGTTCTTGTTATAAGTTTTAACTTTTTTTTTTTAAAGTGGCTATATTTCTGTAAACCTGAAGGATATGATTCTGCTGGATGAGGGACTGTTTTCTAGCCTATTCATCTGTCTTCCTGCCCGGCTGCTACAATTTTCTAAACCGTAGTAACACTAAACTTCCTAAGAATAGCAACAGAGCATGCGTGGGGGGCAGAGTGGGCGACGTTGAACACGGGCCCAGAGTGAGCCCGGGCTGTTTCCCATTCGCCGCTGGCACCCATTTGATCTGGTCCCACGGGGACAACACGGGCTGTGCGGATGTGCACACTCAGGCAAAAACCTGCAGCGCCAGCCCGTTGGGCCATTATCTGGTTCGTATAACTTGTTAAAATCTCACGGAATGTACAGCGCGCCATTGTTTCTGTAAGTCCCTTTCATGACTTTGTGAGCTGGCTAATTCAGAGCAGACCCGCCTGTTTTCCTGCTAGAAGAAAAGACTTCCCTCAAAGACAGCTATTTAGCCGTGACCATGGCTGCAGCCATACTGAGCACAAAAGGGGAGCGGAGGCCCTCCTGCCCCCTCTTCTAGGGAGGCCTCCCACAGCCACACTGCTTATTCTTGGTGCTGGAATTCGCATAATTATTTCTCTTTTCATCTGCCGGGTGACCTAAGGTATCCCAAGCCAACTGTGGGAAATGGCCTCACAGAGATCTGAGCCCCTGGCAGACTAATGTCTACAGACTTAGAAGACCCTCTGGGAACGAGCATTAAGCCCACAAAGGATGGCTTTCTCAGCCTCTTAGGACTCCTCTAGGCTTCCAGAGGAAGTGGAGGGCTCTGGTCCCCGTTCAGCACACCAGCTCCAGGGTTGTGACCTTTCTTCTAACCTGCAAAGCAGGCTTAGACACTGCAAGTTTTTATTAATGCTCACAAGTGGGCCACAAGAAGCCACCAGGGCTGATGACTAGGAACCCAGCCAGGAACAAAGGCCGAAACCCCTCCTGACACTTGCTTTATGTGATCTCTGGAGAGCAGGCCTTTGTCTCTGGCCACACTGTGCTGTCCACATCCCACCCACCAGAGGACACTTGCCTCTCCACTCCTAACTTGAAAATGCAGGCAGCCCACGCTTCCTGCTCCACCAGGCTTTCTAACTTATCTTTCTTAAAAGCAATTTATTTCAAAATGGAAAACCTATAATAAACCTTTTTCCCCCTAGGAAAAAAATCACCTAGCCACGATGCCCTTGCCAATCACATCCCTCCTCAACTTTAAAACATGCCCAGGAAATAGATTTCACTAAAGTAACACCTGTGGGAAGAAGCTAGAGAGACTCCGTGGCATAAGGAAGATGAGCCTACATCTACAGCTCGGGGAACATCTTGGAAGAGAGGACTGAAGGTTGTTAAAAGCCGGGGGACCAGGAAGGCTGCTGTGAGATTGTCTCCTGGAAATGACAAGAACACTCGTCCAGGATAATTCCTCAACATAGATGCCTAACCGCGACCCAAGCAGTGCTGACATCAACAGACGTGCGAATGAGCAAGCGGGAGAACGGGAGAATCAGCCTCTCCCAGGGATGAGCCCCCTGATTGGTTAGCCAATACCAAGTGGTCAGCCCTGAAACCATATACACACAAGCCATGCTAAACAAACCCAGCAGGCTGTATTTATAGATTTATGCCTGTGCGTCTGTCTAGCAATAACAATGGAAAAGAAGCCATCCGTTTAAGAGGGAGTTGGGGGAGGGGTGGGAAGGTCAGAAAGAGACGAGGAAAGGAAGTGATGTAATTCTATATCAATTAAAATTTTAATTATAAAAAAGAAGATGAACTAAAGAGACAGGAAATAATAGACGCCTATGGAATTTAGTGAAAGGAGATGGACAACTGTTGAAGCTTAACCAAGTAGGGCCAGAAACACAGTGCAAAGACTGACAAAAAGTGAAAGTAAAAGTAAGTTTATAAAGGGGTTACAGAAGTGAAACACGGGGCCCTCGACGTGGCTTAGCCAGCGAAGGTGATGGCTGCCAAGCCCCACAGCCTGAGTTCCATCCCCCCGTAAGGGTGGAAGGAGAAAACTGACTCCAGCAACTTACCCTGCTTTTCACACATGCGTGCGCGCGCACACACAAAGCAAATAGATAGACTAGAACTCTAGGGCTGGCAGGAACGGCTTTTTACAAAGTGCGGCATAACGAGTCATAAAGCAAGTATAGGGGTAGATCTCCACTCTTCAGAAGGAACAGAACCAGTAAGCGATCATTGTCGTCACGGCCTCGGTCCTAGTGTCTGAGATACAACTTGAAATGCTTCTTGGGGTCCAAACAGCATGGCAACTTTATAATCAAGAGTGCCAGCGCAGTTGGCAGGTGGTGTCTATAACACAGGCTCTCAGGAGGCTGAGGCAAGGGGATTACAGACTCCAAGCTAGCCAGCCCAGGCTACACAGTGAGTTTGTGGCTAGCCTCAGCTACTTAATCTGCCTCAATCAACAATGAAAACAAACCACAGTGACAATGTAAGAACTCCTGCCACTTACGGGGGGGGGGGGGGGGGGGAGGGGGTGTACGGGACAAATGTCTTTCTCTTCGTCTCTGGTCTGTCGTAGACATAAAGATCCCTAAAATGTTAAAATTAGAAGAACAAAAACCCTTCCCAATCTTCCCAGTGATGAGGAAGACAGAACCCACAGAGAAAGTGCTAAGTTCCAGGGCAGACTGGGTTTGTTGTTTGCTGTTGTTGTTTTTAATTTTTATTGACTCTTTGTGGATTGCACATCATGCATTCCAATCCCACTTATCTCCCTGTCCCGTCTCGTCCAACCTCTGCCCTTGCAACCTCCCGCCCAAACCAAAACCAAATTTAAAAGAAAAACCAAAAACCAAACCAAACAAAAACAAAAAACAAAACAACAAAACAGAAGTAGGAGAATCCTGCCATGGAAGCTGTGGTGTGGACCCATGAGTCACACAGTTTACCTTTAGTCCATTCATCTTTACTTGCAAGTGTTCACTGCCTGGAGTCATTGGTCTGGCTCGAGGCCTCTGGCTTCTGCTTCCCCACCAATAATGGGCTCTCACTGGGCTCTTCTCCAATAGCCTGTTGTTGTCCTGTGTCGTGGAGATGCTGCCGCTTTGGATCTACAGGTTCGTCCCCTTCACAGGCTCCAACAGTTCATAGATTCAGTGGATACCGGGGCGGACCATCAAGGTCACACTGTTAACTAGAACTCGGGTGTGGACCACACTCCCCACGGGACACGTGACTCAGCTTCTGTGGGAAGGGCAACACACTGAACTACTACCAATGGTTTTAGCCTCAAATTTCCTAAGCAATCACCTGACATGTCTAAGAAACTGGACACAGAGTAAATATGTCTTGATAGGTCTGTGCATATGACAAGACCAGGCAGGAAGGAGGTGGGCACAAAAATCTACCACAGCTATGCTCAGGGCAACCACCTCTAACTTCTGACCTCCAACCACGCTGCTTACTTCTACCAAAAAAAAAAAAAAAAAAAAGTTGGTTTTATCTAGCATCAGGTATGCCAGATATGCAGAGGAAAATTCCAGAACAGTTCAGTTCTAAGCCAAGTCAGTAACTACATAGTAGGCAGCAGCAGGGAAGGTGGCCAGGTAGCCACTGAGCCGTCTGCATTCCGGTCTCATTGAGATGCAGTGAGAAGCAGTTATATTTGACTACAGAGAAGGCTCTGGGATTACATAAAACAGCTCAAGTCCGACCTTCAAGATGACAGCCTTCTGAGGGTGTAGGAGGGAAAAAAACTGTGAGGGGAGAGTACAAAAAGAAGAAAACAGACCCAATACTCTCCAAAGGCAGATGAAAGAAAAAATCAGTAAGGAAGGCGATGCCAATGCCACCCTCCTCTCCGCCATAGGTATGTGTGTGTGTGTGTGTGTGGGGCTACTTCAGATCTGCTGTTAATTCTCCTGTCCCATCCATACATCAAATGCAACCTTTAGGGTCTAGGTAGGAGGTTCAGCAGGAGGCCAGCCCCGTGGACAATGTGAAAGAACACATCAACCACCCCGGGGCTTCTCAGCCTGGTGATTTCCTTCCATTCCATATGCAAAGAACTTAGGTAACTAAGCAATGGGCCCTTCAGTGCCACATTAATGTGCTGAGAATACAACCCCTCAGGTGTGAGGACAGAGAACTCAAACTGGGCAGAGCTGAGGTCCCGATCCTCTCTCCTCCAGCACTGTCTTGTCCCCGACACTGCAGTCCAAGCTATGGGGACAGCCTCAGCGCCTTGCTTCCCTCAGGCCTGGGAGGCAAAGGGCCGCTTCACAACTGGGAAGCGAGGGAGACTCTGTCTTGCCACAGTTGGGTGCTTCTGTTCAGACGGGGCTTGGCCACAGAGCAGACCACTCCTGTTCTAGGGCATCCTTAAATCCTTAAGCATCTGACCCCTCGACTCGAGTTCATTAGGTCAATGGTGACCCTACCAGAAGGGTCCTCGTGGCACAACAGACTTAATAGAGAATTTTTTTTTCTTGATGCCCCAAAGACTTGAATGCACCAGGAGGTTGTAGGGAAGAAACAGCTCAAAGTCTAGGGGCTAGACTGCACCTCCCTTTACCCATGCCTCTCATCTGCCTTGATCTCTCCTTAGCCACCACAGGCACCGGTGACCCTGACTCGGGTCTTTCTGACACCATCGGTCTGGCTGAGGGACAGTTCCATCAGAGGTGCTGTGATGGGCAAGAAGACTGACAGGGAGGGCCCTTGGGACCTGGTGCTCAGAAGCCTTTCCTGATGTTATTTTGGAGCTTCCTGAACCATTGAGGCCATGAAATATTCCACACTGGCCCAACCCTCTTCCAGCCTTTGCTTTAGACCAGTGGTTATCAATCTGTGGGTCGAGACCCCCTGGGGAGCCAATGACCCTTTCACAGGGGTTGCCTAAGACCATCAGAAAACACGGATATTTACATTACAGTTCATAACAGTAGCAAACTTACAGTTATGAAGTAGCAACAAAAATAACTTTATGGTGGGGGGGGGGGGTCATCACAACATGAGGAACTGCATTAAAGGGTCCCAGCATTAGGAAGGTTGAGAACCACTGCTGTAGAGCAAGGACAAAGCAAGGAAATAAAAGCTGGGGGCTGGAGAGATGGCTCACTGATCAAGAGCAATTGTTGCTCTTCTAGAGGACCCATGTTTGGTTCCCACCACCCACATGGTGGCTCAAAGCATCTGTGCCGCCTGTCCCAGGGGATCCGATGCTCTCTTGGGCCTCCTCAGGACACGGACACACACACACACACACACACACACACACACACACATACACACACACACACACACACACACACACACACACACACACACACGGGTGGAGGTGGGGGAGGAAAAAAAAACAACTTTGCTCTACAGTCAAGAAGGATGCAGCCACAGTTTAAAGCTCTGACTGGATTCAGATCAGGGAAGGGAGAAAATGCATACCACAGAAGAGCAGAACCACCCATCCCCTCTCCCACAAACAATCCCTTGAAAATAAGACTCTCCAAGACTCCAAAGGGCAGCTCTATGTATCAACCTTGCCGTTGGTAGGAGAAGGTGGGGAAAGCCGGGGTAAATGGAAGACAATGAAATTCACTGCACCACTTCGACATGGTCTAGACAGTTCAACTCACCATGGCTGACATTCATGAATGAGTCCCAATAACTCAGATAACGCAATAGTCCTTCCCGTAACCTCAGGGATATATTCCAAGACCCTCAGTGGATGACTGAAATCACAGATCACATCACAGTCTATGGATACCATATTACGTTTTATCCTATGTGCCCTGCAGGGCTGCCACGTGGAAATAGTCAATCCACCCTTTCATGTTTAACGCCCTAGCGCTGCCTTCACATCCCTCGCCTGTGCTTTGGAACCCGTAAGTAAAATGAGAGTTACTTGAACACAAGCCCTGCAATTCAGTGACAGCCAATCTACTACTGTGTGACAGACGGAACGGCAGCATATACAGTGTGGACACACCGAAAGGATGAGCAGGACCCAGCAAGATTTCAAGATGCTACTCGGAAACACGTACAATTGAAAACCTATGAACTGCTTACTTCTGGAACTTCTGATTTAGTTATTTTTGAATCATGGTTGCTTGTAGGCAGGTAAAACCACAAAGAAGTGAGGGCTGCTGTACTAAAACAGACCGTTCTAACACGGCCCATCTTTAGCAGATTCATCAAGGGATTCTTGGAAAAGAGGTTAGAGTTTTGTAAAAGGGAGAAACGAGTTACTGGAGCAAGGATCAGGGCTACACTCGGTGAATAGAGAGGGTCTGAGCCTCTGGTGGGAGACAGCCAGCCTCTGAACCGTGGAGCGGAGTGACTTTTAGAGTGACCTGCATCGTTGTAGCGCACTGTTCCCTTGCTATCGTTGAGTCAAAACACACCCTGTGTGGGTACTATCAACGCTCGGCGGTGCACAACCTGGGTGGAAACAGATGTGGTGCGTGCAGGAGGGGTGCAGACACAGTTTACAGACCTCTGACTAGATGCGGTGTGGAGACCTTGCTGGCTTTGGCTCACACACTCGCCACAGTCCCAAAGCTCACACACATTATTCAGGATTAAGAAAGGGGAAGAAGGCCCATGGTGGTGGCACCTGCCTCTAATCCCAGCAACTCAGGAGGCAGAAGAAGGTAGGTCTCTATGAGTTCGAGGCCAGCCTGGTCTACAGAGTGAGTTCAAGGACAGCCAGGGCTACACAGAGAAACCCTCCGAGAGAGAGAGAGAGAGAGAGAGAGAGAGAGAGAGAGAGAGAGAGAGAATGAAAGGGGAGGAAATTATCCCCTCCTCCATCACCACACACTCCATCACCTCTGCTCCACATGACCAGGCAATTTGACTGGAACTTTCTCCACCTCCCCATCTCCCCTCTGGTCGAAAAGGAGGGAATTCCAGAACTATACGAGCAGCAGGCCTATATGCTCTGAATACGGAATAAAGAAGATAGGCCATGGGTCCTCAGGAAGAGATCAGACAACCTAACTCCTGCCCTGATTCCAACAGCAAGAGCCTTTGTCACAAAGCCAAGTGTGACAGACCACGCCTCTCCTCTGTAGGAGGAGGGGAGAAGGAAAGACAGACAGTCTAGAAGGACTGGGCAGCCAGACAGCACTGACTGTGAGCCCCACTGAGGGGCAGGGTTACTGCTTGGCCCCAAGTTAGTTCCTGAGGAGAGAGGGCAGGGCTGTTGCAGCAGAAAAGACCAGAAACTCTAAAACCCAGGGCCTTCCTCCTCCCACCCAAGATAAAGCTTGGTCCACAATGCCTTTCTACGCCCTGCCCAAATCCTCCAAATCTGAAAACTAAGAGATCAAAAAAAAAAAAAGAATCCACTCAACAACAGAACAAATGACTTCACTCGGTGGCAAAATGTGATTTGGACACATCAAACCCTCTGCTAGCTGTTTATCCAGTGTGAGTATTATATCAGTGCCACGATAATGAGTTTGATTATATGGTGCTGACTCCAGACCTCTTTGGAGGTATTACTGAGTGTAAGCCAGAACTTATAAAACAGAAACAAAAACAAACCCGTGACTCTGAATTTTAAGACGTGGGGGAGAGACCAAAGACTCTCACAAAACAACAGAGACCCTTCCCAAGCTTTCCAAAGGCTCTTGAGAGCCAGTTTCCCTCTGGGTGTTCCGGGTGGTGTGGCCAGCTCTCTACATAAGCCAGACTGCAGGCAGCGTCTGGCAGGGCCGTTAGAGCGGGAAGTCTGTTACCCACAGTCATAACTACATGCTAAGCTCTGCTTTCCTACCTTCACATATTCCAGAGTTGGGTCCAGAAGATACGGATCCCTGAAAGGAGAACAGACAGAAAGATATGAGACAGTTAGAACAATGCACGTTGATGCTGAGGGAAATACAGCCAACATTATTGCCTCTCTTCATTTAAGTTGGTGAGCTGCCCCCAATTCCCAGATGGTATGCCCATCACACAAGGAAGTCAGGATGAAACCAGATTCTTCTCATGAGAGAGAGAACAGCCATGAGCTTAGTCCAGATGTATCATCCTTTCCAGCCAAATCCAGGTCTCAGGAAATTACTGTGTTTTATATATACAGTGGTGACTCTAAGTGCACACAAACATTTAAAAGTAGCCTCAAGTGTGAAACCAGAGCCCCAAAAGAGCAGAGGAGAGAGAGGGCAGCATCGGATGCTCAAACATGCAGCCCTTTCCAGCATTGAGGTCCTCTAGGTTAATGCCCAGACAACCACAGCAGACCACTGTGCTGCCCCGCTGGGACAGTAAGAAAACGGAGGTCCTGGCAGGCGGGCAGCTGGCCAGCCCCTGGGTCCTCATGCACAGCTCTGCTTCTCAAGAACATCTTTCTCTTCTTCTTATCACTAATCCTTCCCACCCACTTGTGTAAACCTGAGTGACTCGGCCGCATATCTTTTAGTGCCCTAGTACGTCACTCGATCTAATGTCCACTTTGTGTCTGTCAAAATCCTCCATAAGGGTTGGGCAGATATCAGAAGTAGATGGCAGGGGTGGTGCCGGGGAGGGTGACTTACTACAGATGGGGAGATACAGGAGAAAAAGGGGAGACATCAGATCTAGCCCTTTCTGAGCTCGTGTGGTTTTAGTGAGACGCATAGTGTGAAAAGGACAACCGCTTCACAGACTTCAGCTTCAACAGAGCAACACGTTTGGACAGATGGGAGATCACTTACGAAGAACCGGAAGGCTCTACAACCTGCAAGGCCAATCTCTGAAGAGCAGGCAGGTTTCTTAGCAGAGACAGAAAGACCGCCCTAGGAACACAGGGAAACCCATGGGCAGCTGCCACCTTGGGAGGGTGAGCCCACCCCTGAGGCCAAGGACATGAATGACTGCCAGGCCACTGCTGGGGACACAGTGTTCCATCCTACAGGTCAAGGATATGATGACCCTGCTGTGATGATGGATCCTACTCCTCACACACTGCTGTGACTGTTCAGAGCATGTGGCACAGAGACAGGATGCTGTTCAAGGTGCTGCTGGGCAGGCAAATAGGTTCCGACGTGAGTCCTTTGTGGGTTCAAAGGATCCACGCAGGGCCTAAGCTTTCAGTCACAGGGTATGTTCCCATTGAAGACAGGCATGAACCCAAACCTCTCCAAGCTTTCAGCGGAGGAACACAGTCTGTGGAGAGCTGGGGGCGGGAGGGGGAGAGGGGGGCTCTCTTGCCAGACATCTGGAGTCTACCTGCTGTGACATCACTACCTCCTTCTGCAGGTGGCTGAGAAGTCGGGGCCAGACTCACTCTGGAAAGTGTCATGCTCTGGAGTGTGGTCATGTCATCAAGCCTTGCTTCCATGGGAACACCCTGCCAGTGACCAGAACTGTCAGCATCCTTTTGCCTGCCCTCCCCCATTTAAGTTCTTAAAACTTGGGGTTCACTCACTTGATATCTGGAGCTTACAGGCCCAGTGGCCCAACTCTGGGAGTTGGTAACTACAATGCTAACTTCCATCCTCTCCATCTTTCTATTCCATGTATATTTAAAACTTACTTCATACACACACATGCCCTAACACATGGATTAAAACATAAAAAACAATGATATGTCCTGTTGAAATGGATGGCTTTCAAACTTTTTAGTATTTATTAATTATTGATATTAGAAATTAAAACTGAGGAACTTCAAAATATCTTATCAAATTGAGAAAGCCCATCCAGGACAGCCAGGGCTATGTAGAGAGACTCTGTCTCAAAAAAAAAAAAAAAAGAAAGAAAGAAGGAAGGAAGGAAGGAAAAGGAAAGGAAAGGAAAGAAGAAAAGGAAAGGAAAGGAAAGAAGGAAAGGAAAGGAAAGAAAAAAAGGAAAGGAAAGGAAAGAAAAGAGGAGAAGAGAAAGTCCATTACAGGACTGGTGAGCTAGGGGGACGTTGTAAAGGGTAAAGGTGCTTGCAGCACAGGCCTAAAGACCTGAGACCTGAGTTCAAGGCCAAAATGAAAGGAGAGAACTGACTCTACAGAGCTGACCTCTGACCTCTGTATGTGCACTGTGGTGTGCATACACACACACACACACACCATAATAAAATAAATGCAAATTTAAAAGCTACTCTATTTACATTAAAAACAGGCATGTTTACACCGTAAAGATTTAGTGAGGATGACATCATTTAGTTTTGTGGATCTTTTCATGGGCTTTGTAGGATTCAGCTGAATTCGAGTCTACTGCATTCCATGAATGATGTGATATGTGCTGTTTTAAATGAAGGGAGAAAAGCCAGATGCACAGATATGTAAGCAGCAAAGGAAAGGTCACTTTAATAGACCCCGAAGAAATTACAGATATTATTACAATTACATAATTACAATTACAGATAGTATAATTACAGATATCTGCTCTGATACCAAAAGTCAGGCAGCTGAAGCCGGAGAGTGACCACAGGTTCATAGCCAGCCTGGACACCTTAGTGAGCCCCTGTCTTAGAAAACACAACAAAATCAAAACACGGCAGTGAGTGATAGACACCACTACAGCTTTTCTCCTCCTCTTGACGTTTTTAGATAGTCTCACTTTGCATCCCAGGCAGGCCCTGAACTCATGACAGGCTAGCTAGTGGTATTTTTGTATGGGTTAGGTGTAAGTATGGAACCAAAGATTTAGCATCTTACTCTCATGCTTTGAGCATCCTTTATCTAGTATGTGTGATTCTGTGACCAGTAACTCTGGGAAGCACTGGCTTTTTTGAATGAATTTTGCAGATCTCCCAAATCTTGACTCAAATATTCCAGCAAAACCACCACCACCACCACCAACAACAACAACAACAACCACACACACACACACACACACACACACACACACACAACATTTGTTTGTTACCATCACCACTGACCTCACTGGGGAAGTTATTAAGTACCAGGGACTGTCAGTTTCATGGTGAAAGATACAAGTTTTCAAAACTCCTAATTTTCACTCAAAGATTAAGTTCTTGTTTTTGTTTCTTTCTCCCCTCCCCCACCCCCATGATTGGCAACGAACAGCATCAGATATTTTCCTTGGGTGTCATTCATTTTCAGGAAAGTATCTGTCAAATACCAAGGCCATAATGTCATGATTTGTGACTGCAACTTTTTTTTTTAAGCAGTGCTGTGACAATGGAATGTTTTAGGCCCCAAGTCTTGATTTCATAATTTTGCTTAGAATTTTGTCTGGAATCTTTGCCCTTCTTACCTCCTTGGCTGCAATACGCCCTTACCCTTGAAAGCTACAGCACTTCTCTCTCTTTCTAGAAGTGTATATGTGTGAAAACTCACTTCACTTGCCCAGTCAGGTCTCAGGCTAAACCTCAAACTCTATTGAAAGAAGCTGTCTGTGTAACCAGCGTGGCTGAGTGGTATGTGGGGCCTCGGTGACCCCTGAGGCTCTGCTGGCTGCAGTGAGCCCCATCCCTGAGAAAAAGAGCCCCTCACATGCTTTCCACTTCCTGTCTCAGAAGTATGAAAAGGCTATTTAAGACCTGAGGTCTAGAGGCTGGGGTGATGGCCACACTTCTCTTCCAGAGGACAGTTTCCCAGCACTGGGGCAGCTCACAACTGCCTGTACCTTTGGCTTCAGGGGATTTGACAATCTTTTCTGGTCCCCAAGGACACTGCACACAATGAGGCGTACACATGCGCATGCGCGCGTGCATACACACACACACACACACACACACATACACACACACACACACACACACACACACACACACACACAGGGGCACGCACCTGTGAATAAATATTTTTTAAAAGAATGAAACCTAGTAATAAAATTCATAAAGTTTTAACCTTTTCATCCGACATTTTAAAATAAAAGCAGTCTCGTGTAACTGACGGCACAGAAATGAGGACTATGGTGAGCTCTGTCCTGAGGTATCAGCCATTTCCTCTACCATGGTCACTGCGAATGTCGTCACAGAGAGGAAAGGTCAGTGGCATCCGATCCGAGTACCATTATGAAAATGGACTAGCTATTATAGAAGCTCTCCCAGCTCAAGATCACACTTCAAGAACTTTCATTCCAAAAGGAGTGTGTGTGTGTGTGTGTGTGTGTGTGTGTGCACTCATGCACACAAATATGCACATATCAGCCAAGTGCTCAATACTTAGATTTCTCTGCTGTAACACCAGGCCTACAGATAATAAAACTGGACTGCATCTGGGATTCATAGTAAATGAAGGGTTTTTTGTTTGTTTGTTTGTTTGTTTGTTTTTGCTGCTCTTCCCTTGAAAATAAAGAAAGAAGTTAAGGTAACTATATGAGATGATGATGTGTCAATTTGCCCGATTATATTAACCTTTTAACTATCTATATGTATCCCATCATAACATACTGCATACCTTAGATGGCTGTTTTAAAGTACCATCAGGACTCTGGATACCCCACTCCCATGGTGCTCATCAGTCTTCCTCAGCTCTCACTGGACAGCATTGCACACACACATCAGCTTCTGTCCTTCAAATCCTGCTGCTACTAACCGATCTAACACAGCTCCAGCTCCAGTATTTCCTCAACACTTTCGACTTCTTCTCACTCTACTTTACCTTACAGAACTCTCATCATCTATGACACACGTCACACACCATCTTCAACGTGCAATGGAGCCTGTCAACGGCTCTACAACCCGTTAAAGGCAGACATCATGGAAGGGGGTATCATGACGGCCAAGACCCAAGCCATCAACAAGTCCTGGGTGGAGCCAAGTGCAGCTTCATGGGCTTAGCAGAACATCCTAAGTGAGAGGTCTTCTGTGCTTCTCATTCTGCAGTAACAAGCTGGCATTTTAATCAGGCACCAAAAACACCTCAAACACCTTTAAAAATACAACTGTTGCATGGCTAGCACCATGCACAGGGATGCTTGTTCTCAGGACACAACATTCATCTATTCAAGATTTATTTTATATGTATGAATGTTTGCCTGCATGTATATATGTGCACCATGTGCATGCAATGCCCATGGAGATCAGAAGAGGGCACTAGACCCACTGGAATTGGAGTTGCAGATGGTTGTGAGCCACCATGTGGGTGCTGGGAATTGAACCTGGGTCCTCTGGAAGAACAGTAAGTGTTATTAACCACTGAGCCATCTCTCTGGCCCACTAAATTCATCTATTTCATATAAATTTCTTTCCTTTCTCTCTCTTCCTTTCTTTTTTATTCTTTCTTCCCCTCCTTTTTTCCTGCCATTTCTATTTTTATGGTGCTGGGAACTGAACTCAGGATTGGGTTTACTAAGCAAGAGCTCACATCAGTGCAATATGATGCGCTCCACATCACAGGTCAATGGCCTCCTTCTAAAGCCTCGCTCTTCAATGTGGTTGTCACTAGTCCCAGTGACCATTTAAAGTTGAGTAAAATGACCAAGTGCTCAATGCCATGTGTGGTCACTAGCTCTCATCCCACACATCCCAATCACAGATCGTTTCTGCCGCCACATATCCCAAGTTCTACTGCAGTGAGTGATGGTCTACAAAACACTTCCAAAGAGAAGGACACCAATCATACCCATCTTCCAAAGAGACCCTTCCTTTGTTATTTGGCCATGCTCTACGGACTAAATTGGCAAAGGAAATTTGAGGTGCACTTACTGGTAAGGTCCCCCCAGACACAGCTTCACAGGCCAGCACTGCAATAAATGTATGCATTTTCAGAAGTCATTTTTGAAATTATCTGCTCAAGACCCTGAAATATCTTTGTGTCAGTAGACTATTTTTGATGTGAAAACTAGCACAAGTCATCCAAACATTCCATAGCAGTGCGTGAACAACTTTGAGTCGGTAGAAATCATGCATAAGCCATCCAGAGCCACTCCCTGCAAATGTCAGCAATAAAGTTAAGGCTTTTGGGGTTCCAAGTTCAGTTTTATTGACTGTGAGTTAAAAGAGGGGACAAGATGCACAGTCTAACTAGATACTTTGTGTTGCTAAGTCGCTCACCACAAGTGGAGGATCCCCACTAAAGAGTGAAGAGCGGGGAATGCTCTTCCAGGAGCCTCACTGCAGAGAACCCCAAAGGCTCTCCCGGGAACCTCACTATAGACAACCCCAAAGGCTCTCCCGGGAACCTCACTGCAGACAATCCCAAAGGCTCTTCTTTAATGACCAAGGCTTCAAGCAGAGGAGACAAGGAAAAAGAAAACAGAAGCATTTTCCCATGAGATGGCTAACCAGCTTGGAGGTTTGATTTCCTCTCATCTCTGACGCATCAGTGAGCGCTTGCTTCGATTTCCTCCACACCAGTGACTAAAATTCCTAATTCCTAATAGAATCTCTAGTGTCTCAGGGGCAGAGCTAAGGATCAGCTATTTGGAAACCCCAAAGTACTTAAGGAACCCCATCTTCCTCTCCTTCCTGAGGAAGGCAGTCGTTATTCTGGCCAAGACTGTTCTTCCCCAGGCGTGGTTCATCTGAGAACCGGCCCCTTCTGAGTCCTTCCTCCAGGAAGTTGGCCCTAGTGGAGCCTGGCCCCAGGTCACTCTAGTCCACACCACTGCTGTGCGCTGTTCCAAGTGGCCGGTCAAGCTTCCCCCTGAGACATTAAAGACACATTCTCACTGAGGCCTACCTGAGGGAGAGCAGAGACCACCCAGCACCTGGGTGACCCTGCAGCTGGCACTGGCTTAGGAGCCACGGGGCATAGCACCAGGTAGAGAAAATTCTGGATATGTACCCCCTTTCCCAAGGTTTGAGGTTTGGAATGCAGTGAATATCAACACGCATTGCGGGAGACCAGAGCAAAGAACATTCCAGCTCAAAGGGGGAAAAGGGAGGAATTTTATACCCAGATATGGTGGGAAGGGCAGATCTAGATTACAGAAAGTTCCATCTAAAATAAGAGGCTTCAGTCCCAGCGCATGACTGTATTTCCCCTTGCGATATGCTAAACAGCTGAGCTGGTCTGAGGAACGCAGTAGCTAAATTTTATCTGGATTTCAGTACGAGAACTGAGAGGTCATGATATTGCTACGGCAAAACAACTTTATAAGAAGTCAGTAAAGTAGTTTAGTTTCAAACTGAACCAACATCACCCCATCAAAGGCAAAGCAACCCCTGATGACCTAGAAAGCCCTGATGAAGCGCTCCAGCCCAGCCGCCATGCTGGTGACACTGTTACCATGGCTTGACAGCACAGTGATCAACGGGCACCTGAAGGGAACCTGATGACAGATTGTGTACCCTAATAAACTTCGCCCGAAGATCAGAGAACAGAACAAGCCACTAGATTAAACATAGAGGCCAGGCAGTGGTGGCACACACCTTTAATCCTAGCACTCGAAGGCAGAGGTCCAGCTGAATCTCTGTGAGTTTAAAGCCACCCTGGACTACATGAGATTGATCTAGTCTAGGAGAGAAACAGAGCCAGGCAGTGGTGAAACACACCTTTAATCCCAGTATTTGGGAGTCAGGTGCCTTTAATCCCAGCACTAGGAAGTAAGTAATACGGTGGGTGGAGAAAGGTATATAAGGCGTGAGGAGACAGGAACTAAGGCTTTTTGGCTGAGGAAGCTCATTCGGCTAGAAGCCTATCAGCTGAGGCTCTTTCAGGCTGAGGAGAGGTGATGGCTGGGGCTTGCTCTGCTTCTCTGATCTTGCAGCTTTCACCCCAATATCTGGGTCCAGGTTTTTTTTTTTTAATTAAAAGATCATTTAATATTCGAGTTACAGAAACCCAGCAGGGCTAGTTCATGGGACAGGCAGCCATGCTAACGGATGCCATGCACAAGCTATGAACCGTGAGAACCTGGGCCCAATTTGCCATGTGAACGAAATCTCTCTGTGTCTTGATTTTGTCCTCTGTAATGTGGGAATAATAATAGCTCCTAGATCATAGGAGTAGTGAATACCAAATAAGGATGACATTAATTTATCAAAATATTTTTAAACAGTGCCTGATACACAAATTTATATATAGTACAAGTCTGAGCAGTGCATCAGATAACATTAATTAGGTTGCCTGTCTTCTCCCCAAATAGTTCACGTGAAGGATAAAAATCTAACCAAATAAAATGAATGGATACAATTTTAACCTGTAATTTTAAAAATGTACTTATATAAATAGATGGTAGGAAAGATGGAAAGTTTATGATCATCAGATTTAGATGATCATATTTACATCATGAAATAGAGAGATGAGATGATCAAGGATCTGGAGGGATCCTAGGCCAGATGAAAAGGAGGTAGGGGCTGCTTGTTGGAACATATCTGGAATATTTACTAATATACTAGAAGTGATAAGACAGGAATAAATGAAATGTTGGCTCACTGAGGCCAGCCAGAAAAGTCAGGACTGAGCAGAAGGGGAAGAAGGTCTTGACACGTAAGATATTTAGCCTGTAAAGAATGCACTTGAGGAGAGAGTGGACAAGACCGTCACCTCACAGCTCAATGTCTGTGCAAGAAAGATCAACTGTTCTGTTTAGACGAGGGGGCCGGGTGGGCCCACAGGAAGATGTCAGCCTCACTTAAGGGAGTGCTTTCCACCCATCAAGACCATCTGAAGATAGGGAAAGCACCTTCCCAGGACACAGGAGGGAAGGGTGGTGGTCATTTGTCAGAGTCGGGCGCTGGGCAGGTCTCTCCCAGGCAGAAAAGCTAGGGCATGAGGGTGGGGGCTGTCTTTCTATAAAACAACAAAACATTTAACGTGGGCTAAAATGTTTCAGGGGAGTCAGGCATAATGACTGACACGCTCATTTCAGCACTCTGCGAGGCAGAGGCAAGCAGATCTCTGAGAATTTGAGGTCAGCCTCGTCTACATAGGGAGTTCCGGGAGGTCAGCCTCGTCTACATAGGGAGTTCTGGGGCTAGCCAAGGCAACAGTGAAACCCTGTCCAAAAAAAAAAAAAAAAAAAAAAGGAAAGAAACTGTAATATTTAATCATACTCCTGGGAAGCAAGTGGTAGTTCCCCCAACTTACAGATTAACAGAGAGATAGGGGGAGGATTAGTGTTTGAAGCTCTAACTGACAATATCACATGGCCTCTAGCAAGCGATCGTGTCCAGCCCCACTCTCAAAAGCAGCAGCTGCACACTCAGTTGTGCAGCTGTCTGGACAGCAGAGGCCAAAAGACAAGCAGAACTGTCTGCCACTCCGCTTTCCCGATTCTCCTACAAAAGGTGAAGCCAAGAGAAGACACTTGGTGTTCAGGGAATCAGAGCAAACCTCCCCAGCCCTTGTCAGCACGGCTCTGAGCTGGCACACGGAAGACATCAGCACGGAGCATGTCAGCTCACGCTTCTCTGCATGGATGGACGGGAAGGCGCTCTGAGCAGGATGGGAAGGAAATCCTGGCAAGCTGCTTGGGGGATCTTCCAAGGGGTGATTTGGCAGTCCCTCCGATTATTCTGTTTTCCTCATCTGAAAGGCCTTGAGAGCAGAGAGAGAACACAACCAAAGTCCCCCTTGGCCACATCCTCAAATGAACCCAGCGAGGACGATGACGTTCCGTCCTGGGAGGGGAACACAGCAGCTCATATAGTCAATCAAGCATCAAGACGCCTTAACTAGTCTCCTAGTTAGACACAGATGGGGTAGGGAATAATTAAGGATAGAAACAGAAAACCAGGCTGGTTGGGGCTGGGACTATAACTCAGTGGCAGTATGTACGAGACCCTGGGTTCAATCCCCCATCCAAATACTTTAAAACCTAGCACTCCAAAAGAAATTAAAATAATTTTTAAAAAGATACTTATTTAGACACAGGAGATTGTGTCTACTCCCTTCTCAGCCAACCCCTTGCACTTAGCTCACCAGAAAGGAGCGAACATTCTCCTACACAAATACCCTTCCCAATGGGCCAGAGAGCACAGCAGTTGGCCTTAGAGACATGCCTCTAAGTTGAAACAGAATACCCAATTATTCACATGAGACTGTAGCCAGAAGTCTCAAATCATAGATTTATATTCTCCAAGCGAGATCACTAGAAAACAAACCGAGGGTCTTGGCAATCTAAGCGAAGGAGGCAGGGGTAAAAATAATATTTTTGGCTTATGCTAATTATGACTCCCCACTCCATGAGTCCATGATGTGGCATCTCTGGTTACAAATGGGGGGTCTGGCAGGCGCCACAGCCCTTCCTGGTGGGTGGGCAGGCTGGTGTACCAAGGAGGTCAGCAGAGATGACAGGAGCTGAGACCAGACTCTTGTTATTTTATTTTTAAGTTTATTAAATCGTGGGTAACGTCACTCTCTGCTCAGGCTACGTTATTTAAAAAGCATCTCACTTTTTACAGTTTCAACTTCAGGAATGTCTGAGTCACGGAAATGATACACTTACAATTTACTTTCTCATTAGGAACCAGATTGATTATTTCCTTCCTCTTAATAGGACACTTGATCTGAGTGTTTGCTGTTCTGAGTTACCCCTCTTAAGCGGTATTTCACTGAAAGAGGCCTCCCCATTGTTCTGGAGTGGTTAGAATACAAACTGAGAAGTGCTCTGTCCTAAATCACAGAATGTCTTTTGTTTGTTTGTTTGTTTGTTTGTTTTAAAGGTAGGGTCTCACTATATCGTCTTGGCTGGCCTGGAATTTTCTATGTAAACCAGGTTAGTCTTGAACTCACAGAGCTCTACCTGTCTACAAAATGTCTTAAGGATTGCTTTTTTTTTTTTTAAATAATGTATAATTAGTGGTTATCAGTGTCACTAGAAATCTTTTGAAATGTAACAGCAACAACAACAAAATAAGTCATTTTTATTGGGATCATTATTTTATATCATAGAAGAGTGTGAGAAATCAGACCCAACTGTTCCAGACTGAGATAACGCCACACGTACTCAAAATCTGCAGAGCCAGCACCCCATCCTGCACGGGTCACTGTATACTCCTCCATTCCCTGTATATATCCATTTGTATGCTTTCTTCCCCCTCCACATGACCAACCCCTAAGAGGAATGCCATACCTGCTTCATGCTCAGCATCTCCCACACGTCTTGAATCCATCCCACAAATGTCCTTTGCACCTTCCCACGGTGTGCCACACACAGGACGGACGGCACACAAAGTCCTCACTTTCAGGGAGGTCTCTGGCAGATGGGAAGGACAGATCAAGAGGTCCAGCTTGGCTTCAGTAGGTGAGAGGGTGTGGGTAGTGGGTGGGGTACCCTGTAGAGCCTTCCAACAACACACAAGCTGTACTGAAGTCACAGGATGAGCGGCCATGAGAAATGTTCCAGACAAGAGGAGACGCATGCACAAAGCTGAGGGCATGGATGACAGCGTGTTTGGGACACTGCAAGTGTTCAAGAGTTTACAGCCCTTAATTTTGTTGGGCTCTGGCAGTGACCTCCCTGCATCCCCCTGGCTCTGCAACCTTCTCCCCACATGGTAGCAGAGATCCTTCCCAACTCGGCATCCCAGACTGCTACTACCTCAAAGGAAGACCCTCCTCTGTCATACTCATGGCCTATAAACCTGTTTGTAATGGCACCAGTCAGCTCAACAATCTCATACCAGAGGGCAGAATTCTAAAGACACCACCCTTCCCACCAAGAGTCCCATCCTATAGTGATTCAATCAAACACCGATCTGGGTACTGCTGCGAAGGGATTTTTGAGGGCAGAATGAAGGTCCCAATTTGGTTTTCTTTAAAATATGGTCATTACCCAGGTAAGCTAGATGAGGCTGGAGAATGGGGCTACGCGAGGGATCCTGCTCTTGATGTGAGATTATGATAGAGCCTATGAGGCCCATGGCACAAGTACCATATGCCAGTAATGAAAATCCCTCTTTTCAGTTCTATATATACAGCTCTATATACACTGAAAGCAAGATCTCAGGGAAATATTCATGTATTCATGTTCTTAGGAGCATCATTTACAAAAGCCAAGATGTGCACAAGACCAACACAATAGGGCATAGACATCCAATGGGATATAATTTAGTCTCAAGAGGGCATTTCTGACATGTTACAGCATGGCTAAACCTTGAAAACATCACGTTGTGTGAAATAAGCCAGTAACAGAAGGACAAATAGCGTATGATTGTACGTACATGAGAGACCCAGGGCAGGCAAATTCAGAGAGAGACAGAAAGTAAACTGATCCGTGCGATCATTCTGATCGGGGAGGAAAACAGGCTGAGTTAAGAGTGTGCAGCACACATACTGTAAGATGAAGAGTCTCAGAAAAAACATCCTGAGTGAGGTAACCCAGACCCAGGAAGACAAACATGGCATGTCCTCACTCATAAGTGAATATTAGATGTAAAGCAAAGGATAACCAGGCTACAATCCACAACCCCAGAGACGCTAGGTAACAAGGAGGACCCAAAGAGGGATGCATGGATCACCCTGGGAAGGGGAAATAGATAAAGTCTCCTGAGTAAACTGGGACGGGGGCAGAGGGAAGGGGATGGGGGATGGGAACATGAGGGAACAGGATGGTAGAGTAGGGGGAGGGACAGAGAGGGAGAGAAACGAAAGAGACATCTTGATAGAGGGAGCCATTATGGGGTTAGGGAGAAACCTGGTGCTAGGAAGATCCCCAGGAACCCACAAGGATGACCCCATCTAAGACTACTAGCAGTAGTGGAAAGGATGCCTGAACTGGCCATCCCGTGTAATCAGATTGGTGACTACCCTAACTGTCATCATAGAGCCTTCATCCAGTGACTGATGGAAGCAGATGCAGAGATCCACAGCCAGGCACTGGGCCAAGCACCTGGAGTCCAGTCAAAGAGAGAGAGGAGAGATTGTACGAGCAGGGGGTGGGGGTCAAGATCAGGAAGGGGAAACCCACAGAGACAGCTGACCAGAGCTAGTGGGAGCTCAAGGACTGAACTAACGGCTAAGCGACCTGCATGGGACCAAACTGGGCCCTCTGAATGTGGGTGACAGTTGTGTGGCTTGGTCAGTTTGTGGGGCCCCTGGCAGTGGGACCAGGATTTATCCTTAGTGCATGAACTGGCTTTCTGAAGCCCACTCCCTAGGGTGGGACGCCTGCTCAGTCATGATACAGAGGAGGGGGGCCTGGTCCAGCCTCAACTTGATGTGCCAGACTTCGTTGACTCCCATGGGAGGGCTTACCCTCTATGAGGAGTGAATGGGGGGATAGACTGGGAGGGAGGTGGGGGGCAGCAGGAGGAGGGGATGGAGAGTGAACTATGGTTGGTATGTAAAATGAAAAAAATTAAAATAAAAGAGACACAAAAACAAACAAGCAAAAAAGAGGTAAAGCCATAATGAAAAGAAAGAAAGAGAGAGAGAGAGAGAGAGAGAGAAAGAAAGAAAGAAAGAAAGAAAAAGAAAGAGAGAAAGAAAGAAAGAAAGAGAGAAAGAAAGAAAACAAGATGGCTGCCCAGCACTGTTAAGGCCCTTACTGACACACTTAGAAATGGCTAAGATCCAAGGCAGGCACAGAAAGACATGTACCACGTGACCTCACACAGACTCAAGAAAGGGTGTTGTGGGAAAGCTGAGAGCAGAGCAATGGCTCTCCGAGGCTGGAGAGAGGAGGCTGGAGCAAGGGACAGGGCCAGGTTGACGAGCAGATACTAAATTACACACTGAGAACAGTGGGATGGTCCAGGGAGGTAACCGCAGATGACAATAACCTGCTTTGTATTTCAGAAAGCCAAAAGGATTAGACACTTCACTGCAAGGCAACAATAAATGCAGAGATGGCAACATTTAACATGGGGTGGGTGTGTGTGTGGTGTGCACGTGTGTGCAGGTGTCTGTGCCTATGGAAGGTGTTAATGTCTTTCTCCACTGTGCTATGCCATGGTCCCCTAGCACAGTCTCTCACTGAACTTGAAACTCTTCTTTCTCATTGGCCGGCTGGCCACTGGGCTCCCATAATCCACCTGTCCATGGGCTCCCATAATCCACCTGTCCATGGGCTCCCATAATTCACCCGTCTCCGCCCTCCCTGGTGCTACAGTGCCAGGGACACACAGCCATACCTGGCTTTTCTTACCTGGGTGCTGGGGACTCAAACTTAGGTCTGTGTGCTTACGGAGCAAGCATCTTACCCCCTGAACCATCTCCCCAGCGTTAGTGTGAAATCAGATTCAAACACGACACACTGTATACATGTATCAAAACGCCACACTATTCAATTCATATGTACGATTCTCAAGTTTTTAATGTGTGCATTACAATAAACACAATGCTATACTAAAATGCTGAATATGTTATGTTTTGCATTGTATTTTCACATGCTTTTTACAAATAAGCACCCCTAAGATATGGGACAACAATGATATAAAAGTTAAGAGGAAAGTGACCAGGGTTGGTATTTAAAGGCTCAAGACAAGTACAGGCATCACTTGCTGCTGTTCCACGGTCTAATCCAAAGGTGTTTAAGAGTACCCTCTAAACAAACAGGAGTGGAATTTATTGTTTGTTTGTTTGGGGTTTTGTGGGGTTTTTTGGTTTGGTTTTGTTAGGGCGCGGGGGGGGGGGGGCAGTACAGGGTCTCACTATGTAGCTTTGCCTGGTCTAGAACTCCCAGAGATCCACCTACCTCTTCCTTCCAAGTGTTGGGATTAAAGGCAGATGCTACCATGCCCAGCCTTAGACTGTTTCTTTTAAAATTTCAAAATAAAGTAGTAAAAAAAAAAATCCATGTTTTTAGTTCACAAATGTTATAGGGGTCTAGAATAAGAGGTAGGTATAAACCCATTATATTACAAAACACAGACACTGGAACGAAGTTGAACTCACAACTACAAGGCATATTTTGGAACACAAGATATGGTAAGAGAAGGACCCAGTTCAGAAGGAAGTATGTGTCCTTAAGTGCCTGTTTTTGGAAAGAAAGACTGGGAATTCATTAAGGGTTTGGTTTAAGTTAATACAACAGAATAAATACAAAATGGAGATAAAGATGGGCAGAAATCAAATGGTGAATCATGAGAGCATGAACGAACAGACAAGCTTGGCTCTTGACAGAGTCCGCTGGAACAACCCCTGACAGAGAAAACAGGGAGAGGAGGAGGCACACACACCGCAGGAATGAAACAGCAGAATTATAAACGCGTTTAGAAACTTAGGAAAACCAGACATGTGTGGAGGGGAGGACAAACACAGCACTAAAACAGACTCCAAGAAGAAGAACACCTACGCCCACAACCATCTGAAACGCAGCGTTAGCGGTTCAAAACCTCCCAGGAAGAAAAGTCTCTGCTAGACAGCTTTTACTACACAGTCCGTTCTACCAAACTGAAATGATCTATCCTTGAAAACTATAAAACTCTCCCAGAGACCAGACAAAGAAGATGCTATTATTTTGATAGCAAAAGCAAAGTCAGTAAAAGGAAAAAAGAAAGAGGAAATACATATGCCAGATTTCAAACATTCTATAAAAAAGAAGTCCAAGCAAAATGCTGATAAACCAAAGCTAAGAGTACATGAAAAATATAATCAAGTCAGATTTGCTCCAGGGATATTGTCAATTTAATAAGGGAAGTTCTAATAATACAACTGGCCACGTTCATGTATTGAAAGAGAAAAATAGTTGGGGGCATCCAATTGATTGGGTATATACTTTTAAAAATATCATTTCATGGCATCTTAGGTAAAATGTGTAAACTAGAACTATCTGAGGGAAGGCTCCTATCAGCTAGTGTCAGTCTCACATGTAAAGTATTAGAATTAGTAAAATCAGTCAGTCATTGCATCAACCAATCAGAAACAAGGGAAAGACACCCCCCCAGTGACCGCTTCTGTCTCCCACTGTCTGGCAGGCCTTAGACTAGATAGCTAAGGGAGCAAAGGAAATAAAGGTACAAGAGCTGGCAAAGGGAGACTCAAACTGTCACAATTCATAAATGACGTTAGGATGTGAATGGGAAATGTCCCCCACAGGCTCTGGGTTTTGATACTGGGAGGCTGTGGAACCTTTAGGTGGTGGGGCCTGGCTGGCGCAAGTAAGTCACTGGAGGCAAGTCTTTGGAGGCCATGCTGTCCTCGGCAGTCCATGGTGTGAAAACCCAGAGCCATAAGCTCTCCTGCTGCGAGTGCTGGACCATGCTTTCCCCATCCTGGTGGACGAACCCCCTCTGAAGCCATGAGCCAAAAGCCCTTTCCCTTCTGAGGTGTTTCTGTCACAAGTATGAGAAAAGTGCTACATTACTGTCTGCACAGAACCCAGAGGAAATCGACAAAGCTCTTGGAAGTAGGGCAAGGATCTAGATAGTAGAGTAGTATAAGAAATCTTAGAATAAAAACTTCCTGAGGGCAGGAGCCAGAAGGTTTGTAAGTCTGGGATACAGGCTTTGTGGGCTTATTGTGGAATTGCAATCCAAGAAGACTTAAGTGTAGCCAGTAGACTGGGTCTGCGTACCTAAAGTAATGGGCCCCCCAAAAGGAGCAATCCTGCAGACCTGGAGTCTTTCTTAACCAACCCCTGCACCAGGGCATGCCACAAACATCAGGAACTAGGACAAAGCCTGCCTTCCACTGGTAACTTGGGGGCTTCTGCACCTCAGGAATAGAATCTCTGATTCTCCACCTGAAGCTCCATTGAGCTCTGAGTCTTGGCTGGGATGAGGAAGGTGAGATGGAGGAAGGGGGAGATGGCCAACAGATTCTAAACCTACTAATCTTCCTTCCACTACAATAGAATTGTACCTTCATGTCACTATATAATATACTTAATTGTAATGTTCAATTAGAGAAGAGTAACGTACAGAAAAGTCCAACATCTTCTTTTCTATTTCATTAGAGGCTACCTATGGTTCTGAGTTCCTGTCTACCCTGCCAGCCCTATCTCTTTACAACTCCAATCAATCCAAATTCTCTGAATCAAGTCTTGATTCTCCAACTTATTAACATTTGTACACACACACACACACAACACACACACACACACACACACACACACACACACACACACACAAATTGTGGCCACTTTTTCTATGCTGTCATAACCACAACTCAAAGAATTAGTAGCATCTCAGTTCACCTCTTTTACTAATTAGAAAGTTTTTAATCCTTTAGATTTATTTATGTATATGAGTGTTTGCTTCATGTATGTATGTACACCACATGCAAGCCTGGAGCCCACAGAGGTTGGAAGCAAACATCAGATCCCCTGGTATTGAAGCTACAGATGGTTGTGAGCCACCATGTGGATGTTGGGAATCAAACCTGTGTCCTCTGGAAGAGCAACAAGGGCTCTTCACCAGTGAGCCATCTCTGCAGGCCCCAAATCTGAAGTTTTAAGGCAAGAATAATTTAATACACACTGTGTGCCCTGTCTCTTTTTCAGGACTATGAAAATACTGAGCACAGGCTCCATAATCTCACCATCCTTGCATCTCTAGGGCAGGACTGCTCAATAAATGTTAGTTGGTTTGTATGCATGTGTATATGTGTGTGGCCTGCATTATGCAGAAGACCCAGGCCTTTCATCACAGACCCGAGACTGAAGTGTGGCAGCCTCAGAGAGCTCCTTCAGCAACAGAACACCCATCCCCAGTGCATGCCAGAGGACTGCCTCCCTCCCTACACCACAGACCAGATGCTTCTGAAGTGATGTTGACAGGCTGGCTGCTCCTGCCGAACAGGAAAATCTCTGGGCATGTTTGAAATGCCAGGGAGGAAGTTAACTGGGGCAATAACCCAGAGGACAGAGTTCACCACGGGACAATTTCCGTCGGTTAGCTGGGAAAGTAAGAAGAACCAGATGTTTCTCAAAGGGCAGGTTCTGCATACGGTGATGCATACTTGTAATCCCAGCACTCAGGAGGCTGAGGAAGAAGGATCGTGAGTTGAAGTCCAGCTTGGACTATAGAGCAACTCCCTCAAACAAAGAACACACTCCAGCACTGACCCAGGGAGTGAAGTAGTGACATCTTGGGGGGAAGTATTAGCTGTGCCCAGACTGACAAGGTTGTTTTTTTATTTTTTTGTTTGTTGTTTCTGATACTGAGATTAATTATACTGGGAAATATTAATGGTACCGGGAAATACTGTCTGAATTTGCCTTTGCTACCTTCAAAAGGGATGTGGCTGCTGGCAAAGGACGAGCACACTTGAGACACACGACGTAGGGAGATAGCTTTGTCACATCAGCTTGTTTGAAATGAGAATCATTCTTCTATATCTCAACATGCTTACTGATGATGTCGTGGTGTGTATCACCGGCTGTTGGCCACTACCACCCGGCCAAAGTGAGGACTTTTTAATATTCTCACAGGGTGAACACATGACAGCAGAATTACCTCGTAACCGATGCAGAAGAATGTAAGGTCTATTCCTTAAAGATTAAATCGGCAGGTCTTCACACCAGAAAGGCGTGAAGCGCTGGGGCACAGGAATCATCTTGCGTTTCTGAGGTCAGAGTTAAAACCATCCACCATATGTGATCTGTGCAGTCATGTGTGACGACCTCCCTTGGTCTGAATACTGAGCTTCAACTAATGCCCCTAAAAATCACAGTAATTTTCTTGGACAACCGTAGCATGCCCCTGACTCATTCTGAGGCTACCGTGGTCCAACTCCTAGGATATTTCTCACAGCAAGCAGTTAATCTGAACGCCATATTTTTACTTTGTAATTAATGTTTTTGGACTTCTGGTGTAAGTCTTTGTCTCTCCCGACAGTCTTATTTAATTAAATTTGGTGTGTTGTTTCAGGATCTGAACATCCTTTTCTGGGGCTCATGTCTGTTACTGGACATCCTTCTTATGCCTCCAAGATTCACGGCAGGCACCCAGGTGATTGCTATGCCCGTATTGTTGTCTAAACAGCTTTTTTTAATTGATAATAAGGGGTTTGAGGACACAGCCCCTTGCAGACTTCATACACCATCCTAGAGCCCGAATCTCTCACCCTAAAGATGGCACCAACAGCTGACACTTGCAGGCACGCCTTCTCAACATTGCTATAAACTTTCATCCCAGCAAGCACAGGAAGTCAGGGATGGCTTGCTCTCATTAAAGCTCTGCTGGCTTTGTTAAAAGGAAGTCCCCTGAGACATGTGTACATCTCCAACTTGTCACACCCCAAACATTAAGTCTTCATTCTCATAGACCAGATACCACCATCTCCCCCAAGGACATCACCCACAAAAACAACGGCCTCTCCCTCTTTCCATTCTTCCCTTCTCAGTCATCGGCCCACCCCCAGCTGCCAGAGCCACACCTGGAATGTTCCTCTTCTACACCCCACCATATCGAAGCCTTAGCACATTTTGTAGACTGGTTTTAACGCCTGCCTTCTTTATAAAATACAAAACAAAAAACTATCTGTAGATTCTTCCTGCAGTTTTTGTCACCCCAATATTCCCTCCAGTAACAGTGCTTGTGAGTGGCCTCAGCACCGGTTCTCTCGGTCTCCGTGATCTCTGGGCCTCTTCTCCTGGCCTCACCCACTCCAGGCCAGCAATTCTGACTGTACACTTCCCACCCACCCCCTTCCCAATGAGAGCAGTTGTTTCCTGTACCCAACCCCCTCAAGGGAGCCGAACAGAAGCCCAACGATTTGGTTTCTCTGGAGCCCCCTCTGTGCCCTGATGGTTCCAACCATAACTTCTGAAAGCCCTTTTGTTACCCGTGGCATGTTTCACAGTCCCGCTTGCTGGGCACGCTGCTTCTTTCACAGACCGGTGACATCCCCTGCTATGGTCCTCGGTTGCATGACCTGACCTTTCCTGGGGTCTATGCCAGAGCGGCAGTGGGCAGTGGAAGCCCCGGAGAGGCAGGCCCCGAGGGAAAGATTATCTCCACACCATGTTGGGGTATGTTCGGGTGATACACCTGGGCAGGTGTTAAGGTCAGAGGTCAGAAGGATTAACTGAGTGGAACAGAGGGCTACGTGGTGGTCGTGGGAAGTTAGGAGCATGCAAAGATGGAAAGAACAATGCTGGGAAGACCAGATGGTTCAAAGCGGCATCTTTCTCCATGACCTATGAACTCCTTAGGACAAAGCCCGGCCTCTCTCTGAGTCTCCAGTCCCTGGCACGAAGCCTCACACCTGAGGGTGGGTCAAAGTTCTGTGAATGAAAATATGAAGGGACTCTGGCTGTGTTCGTGTGTGTGTGTGTGTGTGTGTGTGTGTGTGTGTAGTGTAGGGGAGGGGATCCTTTAAACCAGTATATGCGGGTTGGAAGCGGCCTTTTAGACAGCTCCTTCAATGGAGGAACCGCCTGGAAGGTCACGCGCCTCCTCCCCTTCTATCTGGGTCAGACGACTCTATTTTAGTTTTCCTAAGTTTCCCACATGGAGCCTGAGTCCATGGGGTCACATCTGCCATCCCGTTCAACTTTGAGAATCTTTCTTTCCATAGTCCAGAGAAGCTGGCGATGAGGACGCAGGTCCCTCCTTGGAGGGGTAAGAGGGCTGGGTATTTCTAAAACTGCCTCTTCCTCTCAAAAAGCCAATTCTTACTCGTCAGTCTCTAGCTCATCTGAAAATGAAGCAATGTCTGAGTTATAAACAAAAAACAAAAACAGCAATCGGCACCACGTTTCAACAGCGCCCTCTGTGTTTCTTGCCCCCTCTACTACACAGGAAATTGACACAGGAATCCAAGACTGATAGGAAGCAGGGACTGGTTGGTAAACCACCAAGCTGGGGTTAGCTTGTGCCCAGCAGAATCCCAGTGACAGCATTAAGCTAAAGGTCACTGCTGAAATTTTAACTTGGCGGTCTCCAGACTGAATAGAGTTAGAACAAGAAAAGCCATATCAAGGCCAACGTGTCTCTTGGCAGGCACACACCGTCTGGCATCGGGACCCGTCGGGCTGTTGAAGCCCAAACACAGCACCTTTGATGACAGCAGAGGCATTGTCTGGCTGGTATCTATCTGTCCTCCCTCCGTCCCGCCCTGGCCCATTCACCCTGCCCCCCTCCTTCCCTCTTCCCCACCCCCTTCTAAAAGAGCATATTTTGCTAAGGTTTCTTCTCAGGTATCAAAGGCAGAATAACAGTGCTAGGATTTTAGTTGCCGTCAGGGCCTCTCAGAAAAAGGGTTCCATCTAACCAGATAGGAAGACATAAGATCTGCCTTCTGGGGTCCACAGCCATTCTCAAGGGGGCTGCCCGTCTAATATTTGGAAAAGCAGTTATCACTCTTTATGCCAAAGCCTGACTGCCAACACAGACTTGTCTAACCTTAGACAATACATCATGATGCTGTTCATCTGCAAAGCTGATGCTTAACCACACAATCTAGTCACCAAAACAAACAGAGCCACAAAACAACAACCACCACCACCTCAGTGTTTTAAGTAAGTTTATGGCTTTATGTCAGGCATAGTTGTCCTTGGCAGCAGTATAGACACATCTGGATCAGCTGGGGATAGCTGGAGCCATTAAAGCATAGTCCCTGAGATTCGGACACTGGTTCATAGGTATGCTGGCCCCTGAAGGTATGTCTGCTTTAACCAGATAAAAAATGCTCATTGAAAAGAATTTAAAAAAAAAAAAAAAAAAAAAAAAAAGTGTGTTTTGAGCTGGCCAGTGGTGGTGCACGCCTTTAACCCCAGCACTCAGGAGGCAGAGCCAGGCAGATCTCTGTGAGTTCGAGGCCAGCCTGGTCTACAGAGCGAGATCCAGGACAGGCACCAAAACTACACAGAGAAACCCAGTCTTCAAAAAACTAACAAACAAACAAACAAAAAAAAGTGTGTTTTGTTTTGTCAAAAGCTTATATGAGAAAGTCTTGAGCCAGGCATGGTGGCACATGCCTTTTATCCCAGCAGAAGCAGAGGCAGGCGGATCTCTGTTGTGAGTTCGAGGCCAGCCTGATGTACACAGCAAGTTCCAGGACAGTCAGGGCTACATAACAGAAAAGATTTCATCTTTTCCTACTAAAATTTTTCTAAAACATAAAAAAGTTTCCCTTTGAATGACCCTTTCCAGATTCAAATCCATTTCTCTGCCCACAAACTCAGCTTCCTTTGCTGACCCCAGGATGCACTATGCTGTGATTCCTCAGGGCTGGATCCCAGGATTTCTCCCCTTCAAGAGGTCTTTCCCTTGGGGACAGCGTCTACTCTCATGGCTTTAATTTCAGTTCAGTGCAGACTTTTTATTTTTTTAGACCAGACCCCTCTCCACAGCTCCAGGTTCATGATGCCAACTGCCTGTCTATTAAGGAAGTCCTCCATCTCCACACCTCCAACTTGGCACACCCCAAACAGAAGTTTTCATTCCCAGAGACCAGCTACCACCTCCCTCAAGGAAAAGCACCCAACCAAAATGACACCTCCCTCAGTCTCCTACTTTTACCGTCATAGTAATGACCCCGCCCCTCCATTCCCACCTCCAACCCCCCACTGCCAGAGCCACACCTGACCATCCCCCCCAACTCCACCACATTCAGCCCTCAGTACATTGTCAGACTCTACAGACCATTTTTTTTCTAGATAGATTTTTTTTTTAACCTTCTACTCATACTGTCTTTAAACTTGAGATCCTCCTGCTTCGGCCTCCCAAGTGCTGGATTACAGACAAGTACTAGCTCTTCTGGCTTCCAAGTGAATCTTGAATCCACCCCCTTTGTCTCCTCTGTCGTCATTCAGGAGCAGAACCGGCTCCTGTCCCCCCCTCACCCCTAAGTCAGTCCTCCACAGAGAAACACGGCATCTTCTAAACCCCGGTCTGATCGTGTACTCAAAGGCTCCCCTCTGCATACAGAGGAGATCTAAACTCCTTAAGGAAGGTCTAGACTGGCGCTGTCCAATGGGAACGCACCATGAGTCACTCAGGTGAATCAAAGTCTCCTAATAACAGTCAAGGGAAAAAGGGCCAACAGGTAGAGTTCATTTTAATACTATATTTTATTTGAGGTAGAGTTCATTTTAATACTATATTTTATTTGACACACTTTGAAGATATTACCCTTTAGGTACACAGTAATGTAAAAATTACTAGTGAAGTATTTCATGTTTTCTTTAAGTTTTTAATCTGCGAGTGTCCCCAACCCTAGAGAAGCGGTCACCACCAATCTCAGTCAGGGTCCTCTGAGGGTATCTTCCCAACACTTCCTTTTGTATTTAGCAATGCATTTATCCCAGGGCCCCTAAACTGGGTGCTCCCTAAGGACAGGGGCCACCTCTGTTCTCCACTGGTCCCTGGTATCTGACACGATACCTTAATAAAATGCACAGAAGAATGAACAGCAGACTCACATTAAGCACAAGAACAATCAGGCAGGGCTGCCTCAGTCCCCGGGGGACAGCCAGGCTCTGTTTAGTGTGTGAAGGCCAAGGTGTGCTGGTATTTCTCCACCACCCTGGATGATGGTTATACCCCCACACACACTGAGTGCTGGCTGAGGCACATTGCTGTGGGGCAGACCTAGATGATGGAATCCTAGCCAAACTCCATCAACACGTGGGAAACTTTCTCCTACTGTAGCTGCAGGCCTAGAACGTGATCTCAGCTTACACAAGGGGGATTAGGAGCCCCCCTGCTCTGCCTTCCTGGAGGAAGGAAGGAAATCTACCAGCCTGGGCCCCTCCTCCAGACCTGCTTTGAGCTACCCTGTAAGAATGTGGTAATTCAAAAGAGTCAAATAATGTGCCTAATGGCACAAAGCTACCAGGTTTGGCTGTTGGAATCAGTGTTAAGATCCCTGGCAGCTTTGGTAGTTACGGCAACATGGACTTCCCAGTGATCCTCAGGTGGCCCGGGCTTAGCTGTGAAAGTTAGCGACACCTTCCTCTCTGGGGACCAGTTAATCATCACAGCACTCCTTAGGAGAGGTTATTTTCAAACCAATTTTATAATTTAGAATTTCCTCCAGTCACTTGCCTGAGTGGCAGAGGCGGGCATCTGAACTGAGGCCTCTAGTTCATCTGTGTTAGGAGCTATTTTGACAAGAGTCACCCTAATCTGGTATCTATTTGCAGGTGAATCTGGAACTATAGATTATACAGACCAGACGGTGCCTCAGCCCTCCATAGCTGACACATAAAAACACAATCCTTCAACAAGACAATGTGAGCTTGTCTTGGGTCACCTACGGAGACGGTTTGATATTCTGCTTCCAGATCTATAGGCGAGGCTGGATGATGACCATGACATCCCACAGAGTGGCTGTGACCTGAGGGTGTGGAGGTCATCTAGTCCGCATCCCCGGAAGACAGTCTTTCTTTCCACTGAACAAAAGCAAACTGCAGATTCTCCGGAGTGCATATCCTGGCTAGACTGGGATGGCTGGCAGATTCACTGGCGTAGCTGTGGATCTATTTACAGTGCACCTTAGCAGATACTGTGGGAGGTAAACAGCTAAGATTAAAGCATGGCCCTTCCCAAATAGCACGGGTGAGTCTGGAAGAAGCCTGAGTTAGAGCAGGTCTGCCCCGGGGGGAGGGGAGGGGATTTAAGAAGTTCAGTTGACAAGGACTGGGTTGTGTCACTCTCTGGTCATTTTCTTGGTTGTGGTTTACAATCAGTTTTTTTTAAAATCTTTTCCTTTCTCCCAGGACAGCTGGGAATGCACAGATCCCATCCCCCCAGCTCCTTGTCAGGACAGGATTTAGGGCTACCATCAGGCAGCTGGTAGACCTCTGGGCAGCTCATTCTCCGGTCTCCTTCAAGAGAGAAGCAGTGTAAGCTGAGGGACAGGTTCACCTCTGACCCAGCTGCCCTAGCCTCAGCACACCAGGGACTACCAGGACCAGGCCATACACCATTTCTGGGAAACAGTAGCCCATCCACAACAGCTGCATCTGAACATCACGGGGGCATTTCCAAACGTTAGGAAAACTCAACCCACGGGCTGTTATTTTCTATGCTCAGAGTTATTAAAAAGCCAACGTTACCCTAATCACCCAATAAGTGAGCTTTTTATTAAACAGCATCTACTAATCTACTAGACACATTTTTAAAACTCAAAAGTCAGTTTTTCCTCTACATATGAAAAGTCGGCAACTGGTAGGTGGCAGGTGTGACATGCACAAACTATAGACACCGAGGTGGCCCCGTGCACTGCGGATCTTCCGGTTATCTCTGAGAGGAAAGGGTGGTTTACTGGCATGTCTGGGACAACATCTTGCTTTGTCAAGGAGAAGGCCATAGTTGGAGAATTTTCCAGATGAGGGCACTGACAGCCCAGAGTCATGTCTTTGAAATGATTTTCGGAGAAAAGTCTGCATGGATCAGGGGCCTGATCCCCCAGCTCCACCTCCCTAAGGATCTGATGTGGTGGTGTGGTAGGTTACTTACTGTCTGGGAAAGCAAGCCGGTTTTCACCAAGAACAATTGCACATGGACTTTGCAGCCCACTGTCAGTTACAACACTTGTGCCGAGTCAGTCAGAACGCTTCGTGCAAACTAATGAAACCCCACATTGTCCCGCCACATGTGCCCACAGCACACGATGCGAAAGGAATTAGCCCCTCACAGCTGTTCCCAGGAATGCATGCCTTCACATACCCACGGGCAGGAAAAGGGCCCAAGCACTGATCGCTCGGTGATCCTGACAACACAGACATCCCAGCAGGAACTGGGCTGCCCTCAGCTCAAGTAGGGTTCTAGATTCAAACACAAATCCATCCCTGAAGATAAATGAATCAAAGGGACAGCAACCAATGACGCTAATATCAAGAGGAAATCCTGTCTGGAGGCCTCCTGGAGAAGCCCGGCTGTGCGTGTGGAACAAAGGCTCCCCTGTAACATCAAGCAGCAGGCTTAAGAACTCTCTGGCTTCTGGCTCTGGCCACTTTTCAAAACCACAAGTACATCCAAGGGCGGCCAAGACAACAAGAAAGCTAAGAGATACGGCCCCCGAAAGAGAAGACCAACTCCCTTCTCCAGGCGGGCCCTCTGACTCTTGGCCGCTGAGGCTCTACTCTCCCCAAAGGTGTTAGGGTGTTAGATGGGAGACTCCCCTCTTCCATTCAAGCAGACAGTTCAGGATGCCCACAGCTGTCACCATCGTTCTTGGAGGCTGTGGAGCACAGTGTCTGGGGAGCGGCCAACAAGCACCATCCCTTCCCACCAAATTCAGTTATCCACTAGGGTGTATGCTTAGATGCCTCAAGAGCTCTCAACCCATTCCACACTGATGATGATGGTGATGTTGATGATGATGAAAAGGAGGAGGAGGGGGGAGGAAGAAGAGCAAGATGGGAAGGGAGAGGAGGAAGAGGAGGAAGACAAGGGGGTGGGGGAGGAGAGAGAGGAGGAGAAGGGGAAGGAAGAGGAGGAGGAAGAGGAGGAGAAAGGGAAAGAGGAGGAGATCTGCCATGCCTTATACAGGTTTTGATGTTCCAATAAGATATACCCTTTAAGATTTTTTTTTTGGTTTTGAGACAGGTTTTTTTCTGTGTATCTCTGGCTGTCCTGGAACTCACTCTGTAGACCAGGCTGGCCTTGAATTCACAGAGATCTGCCTGCCTCTCCCTCCCAAGTGCTGGGATTAAAGGCGTTTGCCACCACCACCCAGCTCTTTAAGGTATTTTAAAGCTATAAAATGTAAGAATATTAATAGCACCCTTTTATATTGGATAGCTTTCTTTGTGCATGGCTTACTTATAAAATGGAGCATATGATCTGTGTGGATATGTCAGCTTCAGAACTGTACACATTTGGGTCACAAGGGAGATTGACTACTTTGTTCAAGGCCTCCCGTGGGATGGATGCTCAATTCGTTTGCAATTACAATAACAGTCACAGTTTAATGATTAATAAACTAAGCATGTCCATTGTAAAAACAGCAAATCTGCAACAAGTCAGAATACAGTAGTCCCCTTGTCTCCCAACAGTGCTAGAAGATGAGACAGTTCTGGACCCTGTACATGCTGTTTTGTCCTAGACACACAGCTATGACAAAGTATAATTTATAAATCACGCACAGTAAAATAACAACAGCAAAAGGAAACTATAATAAGCATAATAATATTCTGTACATCTTGGCAACTTCAACATACTTTTTTTTTTTAGTTGAAAACTTTCAATTCTCACTTTTAAAAAAGTTCTTTAGAGCTGCTCTTTGGCATGTTTGAATTGCCAACATCACTACTCCTATGATTTGAGGCCATTATGAAGTCAAGCATGCCTATCTGAACACAAACACTGCCCTACCGTAACAGTCAACATGGCTTCTAGGTGACTAATGGGAGCTACCATATATAGTTTGGGGACACTGCACCAGAACAATATTCTTGTCCTGAGTGGAACAGAACAGAATATTGGGAGATTTTTTTTTCATGCTACTTAGTGTGGCCCACACTGAAATTTTGTAAATTATTTCTAGAATTTTCCATTTAATATTTTAGCTAACAGCTGATGGTGGGTAACTGAAACCCCAGAAGTGCAGATGGAGATTTACAACACAAAGAGGCACCTGTCTGGAGTGTCGCCTTCTGTGTGTCAGTGGGGTACACGAGGACCCGCCATTGCCAGGGCAAGGCCAAATGTGATGGAACGTGTCCATCCTCTGCATCTGGCCCGGTCACTGCAAACTGAAAGTAACTGTAGGTGGCTGCCGTTGGCCCGGCTGCCTTCGGCTGTCAGCCGGATCAGATGGAGACGTTCTACCGTTCACTGAGTTTCTGTTGTGACATTCTCCTCCAGGACCTCGGGTTCTCATTTACACTCCTTATCTCTAACCACCCATGTACAGAGTCTTTCCTCAGACCATGGTTTATTACAAAAAGGAACTGAGGTAGTTCATAATCTTACTGGAATATTTTTAAAAGAAGAAAAAACATCATGTACTCTGAACTCTTAAAAATCAAGGAGAGATTTTAAAAAAAAAATGGAAAACAATTCTGTTAATAATGAATCTCAACGGGTCGAACTTCAAGGGCCTTTCACACACAACCCATGGCCTTCCCGCTCTCGGTGATTTGTGTGGGAGATGCACTTGGTACTTCTTGTATTTATGCTAAATAGTATGATTTTTTTGAGTGAAGAAAAGAAGGTATGAATGTAGATTACCGGAGCTGTGAACAATACGCAAACCCTAAGTGGGCAGGACTTGCTAAATCTGTAGCCAGGACTTGAAACTCAGGATTTGTGTCCGCCCTCTGATAAGATCTTTTACAGAGCTCTGACCTCTGTCCAAGTCCGTTTTCAAATAAGAAAGCTTTGAACTCCAGGCAGGTTGGCAGTTTGGACCTTGGGTGTTTATTGAAGAACTTCCTGGAGGTAGGAGGCGACTCTACTGCCACCTCCTCCTGAGCAGCCCCGCTCTCCGCCACCCCCCAACCCCACCCACTCCCACCACCCCTGAGCTGGCATCAGGTCAGGGAGGACCTCACAGTTTTAAGGTGTGGCTCTGAGAACTGTCTGTGTCTGGTACATGGCAGATAGCTAGCTCCAGAAGAGATGAGGCAAGAAAACGTGCTCCCCAGTAAGCCAATCACAGCAGCCAGTTCTGCCTCTGCGTCTTGATTAGACACTGATTGGAGCTTGTGTCTGGCGGTCCTTCTCCATCCTTGCCTACTGGATGCCAGCAGTGCCTTATTAACAATAATGTACTCAGGTACTTGCTCATTTCAGCAGCAGGCTGCCTGCAGGCATGTGCCACCACCTCGTGGTGATGCTCCACTCTTGTCTGCCCATTCCCCAAACCCCAGTATCCCTTCTGTTCACCTCTCAACTTAACCCAGTCCAGTTACAGGCCACTTCAGCTTTCTTTGGGCTTTGCAAACACACCGATCTTGCTCTGAACTCCAGCTCTTTGCCTTTGGAAGAGCCTACACGTGTCAAAGTAAGTAGTCCTCTTAGATCTAAAGTCATCTCCTAATGGCCTTTACAAATACAAAGCAATGACTACCTACGTCCATCAGGGGCCAGCATGTCAACTGATTCCTTCCACAGCGTTTAGTATAATCTTGAGTTGTCTTATTTAATTACTTGCATCTGATCTCTCACTGAAATGCAGTTCAGAGAGGGCGTTGCTTCAGATGCAAGAGGACAAAAGCACATTACTCCAAGACTGTGGCTGCTAGAGTGTCTGCAATGCTGAACCAGCCCTTTAAGTACTCACCGGGACTGGGGAGAACTTTCCTGCTGAGACCCTGGGGCCTATAAGATCAATATACTCTAATGAACATAGGTGTTTAATATATAGATGAACCAAAAAATGAGCCAGGATCAGAGTAGCTTTCTTTGCTACAAGGTGGAACAAGAAAGATAAGGGAGGAAACCGCCCTTTCTTTACCTGATACCATCACAGGCCACTCATCTACCGGAAAAGAGCCCAGTTCCCGAACCGGCTCGAAGGAGCAGAAGCCAATCCCAGCCCAGCCACCAGGAAGCTAGAGAAGCAGCATTCCCAGCTGTGAGGTTTCCTTCCCAGAGCCCTGGCCTCAGCAGAGAGAAATCCACCCTTCCACAACACTGTCATGAGCGGAACCGGTAACGCAGCCACACAAAATTTAATTTTGGCGTATTAGCAACTAAAGGAAGTCTGGATCCTAACTTACATATACCTTGGCATTGCTACAGAATTAAATGTAGTTTAATCCAATGCTATGATTTTTTTAAATGTGTTTTCTTTTAAGAGTCTTAATGTAGCAAGTTAGATTTTTAAATCCTTTAGATCTCAAATATTAGATGATATGAAGAAATGATTTTTTTTTTTTTTTTGGTTTTTCGAGACAGGGTTTCTCTGTGTAGCTTTGCGCCTTTCCTGGAACTCACTTGGTAGCCCAGGCTGGCCTCGAACTCACAGAGATCCGCCTGGCTCTGCCTCCCGAGTGCTGGGATTAAAGGTGTGCGTCACCACCGCCCGGCGAAGAAATGATTTTTTAAAAGCTGTTATATTTAAGTTGTGGTTAGTTACACTTTAAATCAGAATCCTTATCCTTAAAAGGCACATTCGAAAATATACTTAGGTTAAGTAAGTTTATTAGAAAATGAGATTTGCTTCAACAGTAGCCGAGGAGGGGAGACAGGGAGAAATCAAGACAAGACAGGACTGGTTGTATCAGTTGTAACAGCTAAGGCGCAGTGAGAGCTTCAGAAGTTACACTAGTCACCTGGAGTAGGGAGGCAGTTCCGGGAGAGAGCACTTCCTCACATGTATAAGGCCCTGGGTCCTCTAACACTGGAAGGAAGGAGGAAGGAAGGAGGAAGGAAGAGAGATAGGGAAGGAGGGAGTCATACAGCTCTGAATATGTTTAACATAAAGCCCTCTAGACAAATAATTTTCACTCATAAAAATGACAGGAGTTACCTGAAGGTGAAGGTTTCCCCTTTCCAGTCTTGCAGTGGGTTTTCCTGGATGATGTCCTGGGTCAGAGGTGAGCTCTGTCGTGGTGATTTGGAGTGGGGGAGGGTACCTATGTGGCTGGCATTGTCACAGGACCGTATGGGAGGAGGGCCTTTTTTCTTCCGTGGAAGAGTGCCGTGTATAGACACGTCTTGATAGGCATCTGTGCGATGCTCAGCGAGAGGGGACTTGCTGCTCAGAAGGTCCATGGACGAGGCCAAGGGGAACTGGTGATTCACAACCATGTTTCTGGGAAGGCTTGCAAATTTTCCCGCCGCCATGATTCTCAACTCTGCCGAGGGAAAACAGAGGGAAGGATCAAGCTAAGATAACCATCCACGAGAATCAACCTCAAGCGTATGGAAGAAACTGGAAAAAAACCATGAAACATCAAAAGGTAAATAATGCCTGAAGGCATCACTACTGGAACATCGTAAGCATGGATAGTTTGTTCATCTCTCTCTTTCAGGATTCTGTAGAGAAATTCAGCTGGGTGGGCAGCAAATCCAAATAGATGAGCACATCTCAGAGTTGTTAGAGGCATGTGGGCCATCTTTATCATTATTGCAGTGGGGGGATGCAAATAAGGAAAAAGACTGTTATAGAAGAACTGATAGGTTCAGTAATAAATACCAGGAAAAATACTATAAATTGTTAGATGATGGCTACCCTGATTTCCACCACCCTGTAAATGATAAGACAGGCAGAGATGGCTGGAATTCTTTAGCTGCTGGGATTTTCTACCATGCCAGACCAAAACTGTGCTACCCACAATGATAGGGCAGCTTTTCTGGCAAAGACTGGATGCTTTATAAATAAATCAGTGTACTCTAATTAACCAAGGCAGGGACAGGGGTCAGGGGTCAGGGGTGGCTCTTTCTTCCACACATCAGCATGCTCAGTTGTACCGGAAAGCCATCAGGTGGTAACACCCTGTAGATTCTTTCCAAGAGGAGTCAGGAACCTGCCAGCCACCAGCAGGGTTAAGCAATGCCCACAGGTGCATGTAAAGTCAGGGAGGAAGAAAAAGGGAAGGCAGAGATAATAAGAAAGGGATGGGGGGCACAGAAAAAGAGGAAACTTTCCAGGGAGAAGGCAATACCAGCTCCAACTGTCCCCACGTGGCTGGAGTATCACTGGCCTTGAACAGTACTAAAGCTCCAAACTATAGTTTTGACCTAAGCCAAGTTGTACAAGACCCATCAAGGCCAACATACAAATCCAACTGTAACAGTTCCCTGGATACCTAAAGTCCCAGAAGATGTCCTACATGGCCTATGGCATCCTACCAGGATCTGCACATCACCGCGGGACAGCTGAACTCCACAGCCCATTCTCAGCTCCCAGCTCCTACCTATTCCTCACTCACCAGCCTTCTACTGCAATCCTCAGGGGGGAGGAGCTTTGAGTGCAAAGTGCCCCTGCAGACTTGGCTCTCTATGGAACTGTAGACTTGGCTTCACCAGTGACCACTCTGTGAGCTCCCGACTTGGCTTCACCAGCGACCACTCTGTGAGCTCAAGGAGGTGGCAGTGGGTAAAACGGAGTTTGCAAAGGAAACCCACTTTGTATGCGAAGCCACACAAATCTACTGCCCCGTGCAACAGAGAAAAGTTCACCAGTGCTGGGAACTGGGTAGGATACACTCAAGAATACAGTCCTAACCCTGTCCTCTGTTCTTTCTCATCCTTGATAATTCAGAAGCTTGTCCGCGGCACGTGAGACCACATAGAAGGCTTGGCTCACAGGGATGGAGAAAAACAGGGCGGTGAGTCCTGGGAGAGGGCCCTCCCATCCTGGCCAGTTCCTGGCACACTGTCAGCACTTACTCAATGTTAATCATTGTTATTAAAAGAAAGAAATCGAAATTCCCTAGCCCTCTACCTGACCACCAGTGACGCACACCAAGTAGCAGTCCCCACCCCTCACAGCTGTGACCTCCCTCTGGTCATGCTTCTTTCTTCTTCCTGGACAGGCCTGCATCATCTCAGAGAAACTGGTGGGGTGGGGGTGGGGGTGGGGAGAGACACAGCACACACCATTAGCACCACACAAAACATCTTCATGTGTAAAGGCCACGCCGTTGGCCAAGTCTATTTCCATGAGCCAAGAAGAGCAAAAGTGACTTTAGCCCCAGTGACTCTGGCACGTGGCCTCTCTGGACATCCAAGTTTGATTTGGAATTTGCCATCACACTAGAAGGCTCTACAATGCCCTTGAGTACCCCACACCTCAATATATCTTCTGATAACAAAGTATTAACATCTTCCTTTCCTATTTCCACTTCAACAGACGCTTAAAAGTAATATTCGACATAAAATACAGAGAGCCCCAACCCACAACTCGTAAACAGCAGCCCTTAAGCTGGAAGGAACAACAGTTAACATTGACAGAAGTCCTCCTAGAGATCCAAAAGACGAGAGACAGAATTCTGAACGTCTCAGGAAAAGCCTTCTGAGAGGACACTGAGACACCAGGCCCATGCAGGTGTGGAAGCAACCCCACACACTGGGTCACTGCAGACCAAGTGCTATGGCTTGAGAGGAGAGGCTAAGAAACATTTCCTGAAAGACCTACAGCTTAGGACAAGGCTGGTGAGCGCCAGGGAAGCCCTGCACAGGAGGGGTCCAGACTGCACCTCAGCAGGTGACTCTGGTAAGTCTGGAAAGGGAAAAGGAAGCCAGACTGTCGCTCAGGCAGATGGCAGTAAACCAGGACGAACAATGAAGGATTCTGACCTCAGGAAGTGGCCAAGAGAAAGGACAGGACAGAGCAAAGGATTATTAGAAGCTCAAGGTCTCTGGTTGGAAGGAAGGAAGCCAAAGCCATGGCCATGGGGGACGGCATGGTGCCTTAGCACAAGTGGTTTCAGAAGGGGTCCAGGCAGGAGGAAGATAAGGTCACCAAGTGGAGCTGTGTGTGAGACACCAGGGGACAGTTCAGTGTAGGTCAGATTCTGCTATGTTAGACATGGAGTCAGATGGAATCATCAACACAAAGGGAAGAATCCAGAGCACTTAGTGTTGTCACCTACGACAGCGGATGTGAAAGCATCTCCCATGCTACCAGGAATCATCAACAAAACGTGAATGACAGCCCTACCTCTCACTATGGCTGTTGGGGCCAAGGCAGAGGGTGAGCTCTGAAATACCAAAACCTAGGGCTGGGTCTGGCTGCATGTTAAGAATCCTATAGGGAATAGTTACAGTGTGGCTCAACCACAAACCAGACTCTAAAATCGGAATCTCTGTGGGCAGGACACCAGCATCAGCATTTTTAAAGCTCTACAGCATTGCCCAATCTGAAGCCAGGATTGAGAAGCACTACACTGGGGATTCTCCTTGGCAGAGAGCACCTGTCACTCAAACTGTCAACCTGGGTAACAGAATCAAACGGTGGAAAGCCTCAAATATGGCTGACACTGTGCATGGTCTTCAAAACAAAAAATAATAATAATATAGAAATGATCCCTGACCTTGCCAGGTTAAAATCTCTATAGGAAGCTGACAGTAGATGTTGGTAGTTCAAGCTCATTTTTCCAGTTTGGAGGAATAACATTCATCCACTCAAAATATTTTCTATGAGGGCTTAGAATATACCAGGGATGGGACTATAATAACACTCTGCTCTCAAGACACCTGAGCTGAGATGTAGGGAGTCCAACCAAACCACATAAACAAGAAAATAAACCAGGCAATACCCAAGTTGTAAGTACTCCAAAGAATTCAAAAGAGAACAGAGAGAAATGATAGAGGATGCTGGCTGGAGGAAAAGATAACTTTATGATGTGATGGTCTGGCAGGACCTTTCTGAAGAGTTAACAATGGCATGAGATGTGAGAAAAAAGATAAGGGACCAGGCAAAAGGAGATCTGAAGGCAGCCCCAGGCAGGGAAAGGATTCCAGTCCCACAAAGGCAGAAGCCTGGGACTAAGGAGCTAGAACAGTAACTCAGACTCCCGTGTATTCTCCACTTGCAGATATTTCTGTGTTGATGCCATTAAACACTCTTGTGTACCATTTGGCCTTTGAAAATCAAAATGATATGACTCAGAACCTGGGTCTTAGAGCCAGTATTTACTCCTTCAAACCTCTACCCTGCCTCTGCCTTAGTAGCTATGAGGCTTGGGACAAGTCACACCCCTCTCTAACAGTCGGTGGTCATTTGTTAAATGTGTTAACAACCATGGGCTGTTGCGAAAATTAAATGTGATCCTGTATAATGAAGTCCTGGTGCACAGCAAGCAAGAATACATCTCCTCCAATCAGGGCAGGGGCCATGTCTGCAGAGCTTAGTCACTGTTGTCCCCAGTGAAGCTGGAGTTCACAAATGAAAGCACCCACCGCCGCTGGGGAGGGTGAGCTGGGGAGGGTAAGGAGTGAGATGTTTCAACCTAGAACAGATGTGAACACACCAAGCCGAGAGGACACAGACACAAAAGGGCCTAGGCACCAACTGAACCATACGCCGCCGCATGCTTTCAAACAAACACCAGCAGAGACTTTGACCATCGGCTTGACTGCCAGACCCTGAAATACACACAAAGGTCAGCTGCTCCATCTTGATAGGGAAAGTATGGAACTCTGGGAATGCTGAAACTATGAGTGAGCCTCACAACAAACTCCTAACTAACTGCCTTGCTGCCTGCCTTTCCTGGTCAGCCACCGAGCTTTGAAACGTTAATGAGCTGGGTCCAACTCACTTTGCTCTAAAACAGAACAGTAAAACCTGATGATCTGGCCAGCTGAGGCAAAGATAAACAGCCCACTTGCTTAGATTTTTCTCTGGTTCTGAAACGGGGCATACTTTCAAGTTTGAACTCACATGACAACCTGATAAAAGGGCCTCAAGAACGTTTATATCTCAAACTGGAAATGTCACTGCCTCGGCCGCCCTTACCATGACAGAGAATTTACAATTCAAATCAGCGACCCTGTCTTCTGCAAAGTCGGACAGCAAGGGCAGACGGGACTACCCCACAGACAAAATTGGCTTCTCCACTTAGAACTTTGGCTTGGCTTTAGGAATCGGGGGTATCCTTTTCTTTTTGAAGTAAACTCATGAAGTCTAGCCAAATGACTGAAGTATGAATAATTCTTCCACGGATTGTATTTCAGGCAATACAGTGAAGGATTTACAGAGCAAGGTTCTTAAGATCAGCACCCATATGACAAAGCAGCTCTTTCTTATCCATAGGAACTGAAGTCTTGGTTACTCATCTTGGAAATGCCAGGCTTTTTAACAGCACTTGTGAGGGAGTCGGTGCTGGGCGCTGAGGGAGCGTTTGGCATGGTAAACTGTTTTCTTTATACTCAGGAGGCTTCCTGGCACACTCGTGGGTGGGCAAACGGTTTAGCCAGTGGGCTTCCCCCGCTCGGCCTTGCAGAGCCTCCTTCAGGATCTCACCTCCACCAGGGGGAACACAGAGTGAGATAATCAGCTCTGAAACCGACCTTCCCTGGCCCAGTGTACTTGCCATGGAGAGGTCGGTGGAACCTTGGGAGATAAGAGTCAAGGTTTAAAAGAACCTCTGAACTCGGGGCTCTACTTTTCCTGCCTAACTGCGGTAGGCAAAAACAGACTCGGGTCGCTCCCCTTTCCACCTCGCCTCAAGCGACTGTTAAACCTGAGTCCTGTGATGCGCGGTCCTCCAGCACTGGCTGCCCTCGATGAGTGTCTACACCTGATCAAACTTCCTAAGTGGCAGTCGACTAGACGGGTAAAGGAAGATGGGCTGCGACCCGTCCCTCCCTCCTTTTGCCTTCCCCTCCCCGACTCAAGGGGAGCCACACAACCAACTATTCATTCTTTCTCAACAAAGGGAAGGCGAGGGGAGGGAGATGTTGTCAACGGTTACAGGGCAGGCTCCTTCACTTTCTTTGCAAACTTCCCAAGAGATTAGCGGAGAAAGCCTCCGGCGTCCAGCAGAGTCCTCTTGGCCACCTCATCTCCCCAACTTAGACCGGCCTCGGGCAGGACGGGACGGGACTGGGAAGGGGGCCGTCCGGAGGGGGTCTGGAAGCCAGCGCCCGGGATGCTACCGTCAGGGAGCCCAAGAGTGGAGATGCTGGAAGCACATCACCACGGCGCTCCACTCCCGGGAGCTCCGGGATCCGACGACCCCGAGGGCACAAGTCTCATCCCTACTTTGGCCACCCCCTACCCCCACGCCAAGTCTGTGGGGACTCAAGGGGGGCAAACACGCGGGCTGCGCCCTGCCCCGAGCCCAACTTTTCTCTAAAGAACTCCCCAGTCCCGTCTCAGGACGAGCGAGGGAGCCCGGGAGCCTGAGCAGGATCGCACGGGGCACACTCACCTCCCGGCGCGGCGCTCGGGGTCCCGGGTCCCGGCTCAGCGCCGCTCTGCCCGCCCCGCCCCGCAGCTGCTCCGGGAGCGCGGGCGGCTCATGGTCCGCGGGCGTCCGCCCAGAGGCCGGCGCGGCTGCTCGGTGCGCACCGCGGCTCCGCTCCGGCTCCCGCCCGGCCCGGCGGCGGCAAGCACGGCTCTGAGCCCGCGGCGCGCTCTCTGGCCCTCAACTGGTGATTTGCGGCTTCGCGGCCCCACCCCGCCCAGCCGATTCGCCGGGCTGGGCCGAACCCCCCGCGACATTTACATTCGGTGACCTCGTCTGGCCCTCCTCCGCCTGGATTTGAGAGTTTTGACTCCCCGGTGTCTTCCCCGAGAAGCAAGACTTCAAGTGTAGACGGAACTCTTCCTTACGGAACTCCCGGCTTCGCCTACTCCACTCCCCCCCCACCCCCCACCCCCGCTTCCCGGCGTTATTTAATTACCCAACAGATCTGCGGCTCTGCAGACACCTGGCTGGTTTTCAATTTAAAGGGCTTTGAAGGGACAAAGACCGAGGTAACCACAGTGAACTAGCCTGGAAACAGGCAAATCAGTCACTCTCAACACTGAAGCTTGGAAAGTCGAGTTGGGGGAGGTGCACGCAGTACTAGATGGTTTCTTGGGGCTACCCATACTAGCAGTTATCAAACCTATTTATAAAGTCACAGAAACACACACACACATAGACTAAAGGACCAGTGGACCAGAATCCAGAGACACATCTGCACTACCTGGTGGCTTGACCTATGGGAGACTGTACACAGTCCAATAAATGATGCTAGGTCTTGGAGTCTTGATGCCGACCCCATACCACACCCCAAATCAATAGAATCCTGATAGATTTTAGATCTAAATATAAAAGGTAAAACGGTAGTAACACTAAAGAAATTATTAGAAAATACCTTGCTGTAAAGATTCCTTAAATACATGAAATATTAACTATAATGGGACACACTGCTCATTGACATAATTGGCATTAAGAGCTCCCATACCACGAATGAAAACACAAATCACAGACAAAACATAAGCAGTACATACATCTAATAAAGGAAATGTATACCGAATCTATAAAGAACACCTTCAGATCACATGAATAAGCCAGAAAGTTCAACTGAAAACAGGCAGGGTGCTTTATTTAGGAAGTGTCCTATTTCGCTTCTCTGTTGCTGTGATGAATGCTGTGACCAAGGGCAACTTGGGAGAGAAAGGTGTTTATTTGGCTTACAAGTTACAGTCCGTTGTCAAGGGAAGTCCAGCAGGAATCCCAGCAGAGACCAGGGAGGAATGGGACTCACTGGCTTGCTCTCCACGGTGTGCTCAGCTTTCTTACGCAATCCAGGCCCACCTGCCCAGGGGTGACACCACCCACATCAATATTGATCAAGAAAACACCCCACAGACATGCCTACAGGCCGATCTGATGGAGGTAATTCTTCAACTGATGTCCCGTCTTCCCAGGCGACTCTAGATTGTTCCAATTGGCAAAAACTAACCGTCATAAAGGGCAACTGGATGGACCCAGGAAGGCAATATGTGGGCACAACCAGGAGTTCACCAAGGATAAATCTTTAAAATGAGCCAAATGATTCTGCAGCTAAAGAATGGCTGGAGTGAGAAATTCCACAGTCAGCTTTAACGACAGACTCAAGAATAATAATTAAAAAAAAAAATCAGTAAACTTGAGGAACTTGGTGTTTTTTGAAAAAAGAAAGGAAAACCCTGTTAGTTTATGCCACGCCAATCTAGTGAACCAATCTATGTATTGCATTGTGGGTATTCTTGTAGGAGCAGAGAAAGAGGCAGTGGAAGGAAACGTCCTGAATCTGGACTGAGAAAGGAACATCCCGATCCATGGAGCCCAGAGAATGTTAACCAATCAAGTAGAAATATAAGCTGCCTTACCCTCCAACTTTACAGGCAGAGCCTTGACCTTTATTGGTATACGTATTACCTACACAATCACTCCTTTTAACACCATGTCCCCCACCCCACCCCCATGTCACTGCTGAAAGAGCCACTGGTTTGGTTTTGCTTTGAAGTAGCCTTTAAAAGGTGACCTGGTTCCAGAACATTAAGTTTGTTCCAGTAGATTTTGAGGCCAAGTCAGCTGAAGGCTTTATAACACAACATTCAAAGGCTCTGGCCTTGTCTCTGAGTACAAGATCGTAAACAGCCACTTGTGAGAGCCCAGTCATCACACTTCACTCTCCCAAGGTTGCTGTGAAGCAGTCAGAGTATGCTATCAGCTGCCCAGAATGGGCAGAAACCCTGGTCAGGTCTACTGAACTCCGGGGTCCACGGGAGCAGAAACCCTTTATTTGTGTACTGTTTACTGCTTAATGCGAACCGCAAAACATAGGGTGAGATGTAGACTCAAATGGCCACTGACTGCTGTGTCAAGTGACAGTCCTCAAAGATGTGAAGACCATTTTGTATGACTTTACACAGGCCTCTTACCTTCCTTTGTCAAGTTTAATTTTCCCTTCAAACTGTGAAAACATATTATTGATGACATGCTTATGGTGATATTGTGTCCCCCAATATTTTGTGTACCTTAATAAACTCATCTGGGGTCAGAGAACAGAACAGCCGCTAGATAGACATAGAGGCCAGAAAATGGTGGCGCTCACACCTTTAATCCTAGCATTCTGGAGACAGAGATCCATCATGAGTTCAAAGCCACACTGCAAACAGTCAGGCATGGTGACACACGCTTTTAATCCCAGGAAGTGATGGCAGGAAGCAGAAAGATATGTAAGGTGTGAAAACCAGGAACTAGAGTCTGTTAAGCTTTTAGGCTTTTGAGCAGCAGTTCAGATGAGATCCATTCGGATGAGGACACAGGCTTCTAGTTTGAGGAAATGAGATCAGCTGAGGAATTGGCGACGTTAGGTTAGCTGTGACTGGTTCTGTTTCTCTGATCTTTCAGCGTTCACCCCAATACCTGGCTCTGGGGTTTTTTTTATTAATAAGACTTTCTAACAATTCATGCTACCTAAGCTTCCCATTTTCATCTAATGTGAATATGTGTGGATTACTACACAGTAATAAGAATTAATGAGAGTGTATTTTAATGGAGTAAAAATATTCAAATTTAATTTTTGGTTAGATAATAGTCACATAATTCACAAATTAAAACTATGTAACACACACACACACACACACACACACACACACACACACTGTTCCTCATTACCCATGTGAGGCTCAAAGAAAACCCACAAAACACCAAAATCCATAGATACTCAAGTTCCTTATAAAAAAATGGTATAGTGTTTACAAATATCTGTGTGCTCCATATTCTCTAGAGTTTGTAGTGCCTACTACAATGCAAATGTTGTGTATATACTTGTTACGTTGTATTGTTTAGATAGAGACACATTCTCATTTATTTTATTAGTGCATATTAATTACATAAAGTGACTTCATTATGACATTTTCGTATGTGAATATTAAAACCACATTTACCTTCCTCCTTTAATCCCCCACTTCCCACTTGTCCCTCCCACTTCCCAACTACAGATTCTTTTTTCTAAAGACAGGATCTCATGTAGTTCAGGCTAGCTTGGGATTTACTATATGATCCTCCTGCCTCCCAGTCAGTGCCAGGATTACAGACGTGCAGCCCCATGCTTGGTGCATACAAGGCTAGGAATTGAGTGCAGGGCTTTGCACATGCTAGAGAAGAACTCTACCAACTGAGCATAACCCTAACTCCCTCAGATGTAGTTTTCTTAAATTTTAAAGATGTATTTATTTTATGTAGATGAAGTCTTTGCCTGAATGGATGTATGTGCTTCGTGTTCATGCCTGGTGCCCCATGGGTCAAAAGAAGGCACTGGGTTTCCTGGACAACGATCTTGTTTCCAAGCCTTACCTGGTACAAGGAACACCACAATGAATGAAATATGCAAGTATACCCGTACGACAAATGTCCACAATTAAAAATTACTGATTCAAAGAGTATATGCTTTTTTAATTGTGATAAATAATGGCAACTTGCTTTCCATAGGAATTATGCCAATTTACAAATGTCAGCCTGATCAGAGGATGTTATTAAACTCTGGGATTTTCATCAGCTTATCAAGTAAAATATGAATTCTAATTTGCATTCCTCTTTTAAGAAATGAGGCTACATACATTTCATGTTTACTAGTCCTTTGTTTTTCTATTTTTGAGCTTATATTTCCTTTTGTAGAGTTATTTTACTTTATATGTATTGAGTGTTTTGTCTGCATATATATCTGTGCACTATGTGCATGCCTGGTACCCAAGGATGTTAGAAGAGGGTGTTTAAGCCCCTGGAACTAGAATTGGAAGCCACCATGTGGGTACGGGCAATCGAACCCAGGTCCTCTGCAAAAGCAGCAAGTGCTCTTAGCTGCTGAGCCAAGAACTCTCTAGATCCCCGTATTTCCATAAAAACAAAATCCATCTGTGGGTTCTATTCCTATCAATTTTTAGGGTCTCTTTCCATATTAGGAAGCTTAGCTTTTCACGGTATGAGCTGTAAATAATTTTTCTATCATACCTGTTTAAAGAGGGGATGGAGGCACAGCACTGTTCTTTTAGGAAAGCACTTGGAAAAGTAAGCCAAGTTGTAGATGCTGATTGGAAGGCTGTGGCAATAGTCATTGTCATATGACAAGTACTTTCTCTTGGCTGGTGGCAGTGGGAATAGGAGCGAAGGACCAAAGTCATTACCAGGAGATAAGGTGGCAGGACTCAGTAATCTGTAGTGATAACAGCTACAATGGACGTAGGAGTAATGACATGTAGATGCTGTCCTGAGTGCTCCAGGAGCTTTGAGCTCTTCCCGACCCACTCGAGATTGCAAAGAGGTGAGTTTTATGAGTTAAATGAGTTGCTTAAAGTCACGTGAGAGGTACGTGGCAGAATAAGGCTAACCCCTGGTCCGTCCAGCCCTAGCTGCCTAGCAGGGTAAAGGAAAATGATCAAAGTCTTCAGTCCACGTGAGTAATGCCTAGCTTGATGACAGATGCAGAGAAGCCTGGGAACAGCTGCCTCTGGCCGTGGAGACATATGCTCAGCTTTAGGATCACCGGGTGTTTTTCAAAGTCTGATCTGTGATCATTCTCCCTACATCTCTGTGGGTCAGGAGGAGCGGCATTGCCTCCTTGTTGCTGATGCAGAAGCAGGTTAAGCCATCTTGGCTCAGATGTCCTGCTGGGCAGAAAGCCTTCCTTTGCTCTTCTCACGGGTCAGGTTCTCCAGTTACACATGCACAGAGTTTCCTTCTCCTCCTTGTATTTGTTGCTGTTGTTAATTCTACGTTTGTTTTTGTTATTGCTGTTTAATATTTATTGCTCTATAGAATGTATGGTCTATGTGTGGATTGGCCTTTGTTTTGTTCTTAGCAAGAGGCCTGGCATAGGATTACTACTCAGTACTTGTTGGATGAAGAGATGAACTCCAGACGTCCAGGTCCTTTGGCCATTTATCCTTATACTCTGTCCTAAAGCTCCCTGCAGGCTAAGTAAATGGAATGCTTTTGGGTCACGCCATAAACAGTCTTAGTATTCATCGTTCTTCAGGCTGCGTGCTAGCCTCCTCTTGCAGTTTTAGACAGGGAAACCCTTAGCTGCCTGGGTCCAGCAAATGTCTGAGAGGACAGCAGTCTGATGACTTCAGGGCTCAGCAGGATGCTTGGTCAGGGAGTACTCAGCCTGGAGTTGACCCTCAACTTTGTGGATCCACAGGGGAATTTGTTGAGTCCTGTCCTGTGACATCATGTGTTGACTGGCAGCTGCAGCAGGCACTGGGCAAACTGCACATTAAGCTGGAGTGATCCCTGAGGTTTCAGCTCTGCAGAGTCCCGACCAGAAAAAAAAAAAAAAAAAAAAAAAAACGGAACAAGAGATGCAGGCAGCTGTGATGAGGCCCAAATCGAAAACCCGAACTTGAACAACTGTAGAAAGAGGGACTGAGAAGTCCCTGAAGTTAATATATAGCAAATCAGTGACACAGGGAACTGTCAGCTCCAATACCGACCACGGCAGCAAGGTTTGCAGTATTTTCCAGAACATTCCCCTCTAGGTTCCTGCCATGGACTTGGTGCCATGGCAATCCCCAGTCTACTAAGCTGGGCAGTCGCTCTGCTTCCAAGAGGCTGGCAGAACAGCTGTTTACTCGTTGCCACATTGGCTAGAGAATTCATGGCATGAGGGCTATGGCTTAATGGGCCTCGCTCAGTGCTTACTGAATAGCGACAGGGCGAAAGAAATGTGCCCAGCAACGCAGGCTCACTTTCTATTCAAGGTCCGTTTAAACCTGCTTGTCCATATTTGACCCAGCCACTTCAGGACATGTCCTCATCGCCAAAGTCTGCATTCTGTCTCTCTCTGTCTCTCTCTGTCCTTCTCCCTCTCCCCCATCCCCTCCCCTCTCATTACGGTTTGTTTGATTCTTGCTTTGTAGCTCAGGATGATCTAAACACACGGCACCCCCACACCAGGTCGTCATTTACTTGCTTGGTCTCATCACTGTTCACTAATTTGCTTCTTAACTACTTTGACACTTAGAAGGGAAATGAAATAAAATGTCTCTGGGACACGACGGAACTCCAAAAGCTTGAAACTTTCTCCTCTACTCAGCCCTCCCTTTTGTTCCTTCTCTTCTAGCGAGCATTTGCATTTGAAACATTTCTTAAGAAGCACATTCATTGTTCGCCTTCCATCAGGAAGCATTTCTAATCTGGGAGATAGGAAGGCGAACACAGTACCAGGACTTCCTCTCTGGAAATAGCGCAGACCCTAAGTGGGCAGAGCAGGGCGACAGCAGAGGGTCCCCGGACTGTGGGGCTGGGAGAGACTGCTGGTGCTCTGAAAATGAAGGAGGGGGTGGAACCTCAAATGCGCAGGTAATATATGTGTCTATGTCCACTTAACTACGGAAAATCAGAGGAAACAAACATGTGTAAAATCTAGTGGTGGCCACTTGGCCATTTGATGGGGAAGGGCTCAGTGTAAGCCCCGCATTGCCCCCATGGAGAGACAGGGTGGGTAGCGTGAGATGAGTGACTTTGTCCCAGGACAGAGGGAAGTGGGGGCGTGGCTGGAGGAATTGCAGCCACCAGCACCCCAATACCAGAGGGCCAGACTGACCTGTGCAGAGGCAGAGGTACTAAACAATTCTCAAGAGCAAAGTTGACTTTCGAGGTTTGTCCCTCACCTGAACATACTAAGGTTTAAATGTAAAGAAATGTATGGCCCCTTCATTGGCAGGGCGTCAGCAATTATTAAATGACCGCTTGTCCGCAGGACGGCGCGGTGCGGACGGTGCTGACAAGCCCAGCGAGGAAAGACAGCTGTGAAGCATCGAGGGAAAAGCAAATGAAACAGAGTGCCATTGCCCTTCCAGACCTGGGACTTAGGCCTGTAATCCCATCTACCCGGTAGACACAGGCAGGATGGTAGCTCGAACCCAGCACTTCGAAGTACACCCCGGGAATACAGCAAGACTCTGTCTTATTTTTCTTAATGTCTTTGCAATATCTAAAAACAAACTTCTGTATCAGTGTGCATTTGTGTTGGAGTGTGTAGAATACATCTATATAGCCACATAGTCTGGGAAGCCTTCCCATCAGCTAGTCTGGGAAGGCATAGTTAATGAGTGAGCAAAAGGGACTTTCCTATTTCCTCCGTGTTTTTCTAAGCTGTTTGATTCCTCCCCACGACGGACACCGATTGCCTTCATAATTAAAAATAACGTACATAGCACTTACTATCTACAGATACTGTTCCAAGAGCATTATGTAAATTAAGTCATTGGATTATGAAAATATCCCACCAAGTTGGCTATTCAAGAGCTTTACTTATATACAGAGCTCTTTTTTTTTTTTTCTTTTTCTAAATGATGTGGAGTCTCACCAAGTTGTCTTTGCTGACCATGAACTCTCTCTGTAACTGGAACAGACCTTGAACTTGTGATCCCCTGGCCTCAGCCTCTCAAGTATCTGGAATTACAAGCCTGCACCCCCACTGGTCCTGGGGAGGCGGAACTATTCTTCTCCCCTTCTCTGGGTTGAGGACAGTTTCTGTCCAGGTATCAGAGCAAAAGGCAAAGCAGCTTAACTTTGAACTGAGACCATCTGGCTCAGACTTTGTGCTCTGAATGGCAAGGTTGTAACGCCTCCAGATAAGTAAATAAGCAGCCCTGCTTTCAGAACTGGACACATCTGGTTTTCAGTCCTAGTCTCTGCTACTTAACTGTATAATCTTTAGCAACTGTCTCACTTTTCCTCAGTTTCCCCACCTATAAAGTGGTGATAATAGTCACATCCTTTATAACAAGGACACATGACATCTTCAGTGCCAGTTAGTGAGCATTTGACAGTCTATTTTCTCTGCTTAAATTGAATTATCACCTCTTTAACACATTGTTTGTTGACTTTTTTCTTGATGGACAACCTGACAGCATCTGGTTCTTCAAGGATAAATGGAAAGACGGAGTTGAGAGGCAACCACATGCCTGAGAAAACAGAAGACACAGAATCAACACCTTGCGGGGGTCTGGGAGTCTGGGAGTCCTAGAGTTTTCAGCCTTCCCCCCCCCTCAACAAAGCACGAATATCGTACATCTGACTCCGACTAAGTGCCACAGGATGTAACCCCAGGACATGGCTATCATCCCACCACACCTTTGTCACTCACTCATAATGCTCTCTGATTGCTGAAATGTGGACCAAAGTCCACACCTATGAACATGCCTGTGCATGCTCCATCCATGTCCTGCCATGGAGGAAATTCAAGTGGATGTGGAGAGCTGAGGTTTCTGGCCACTCAGCACCCCTCCCCCAGCACACACTGTGTTTGAAATGGTTAAAAAGGTGAATTTACAAATGCTGCTTTGGGTAAGAGGAATATGGCAGAGAGAACAGAAATGTCAAATGAGCCCATTTCACAGTGTGATCTAAAACCAATCTGGTTAAGACAGTAATGCGAATACATAGTGAGTTCTAAAGTCATTCTGGGGACCTGGAGAGATAGCTTCACACTTAAGAGCATTTGCTGCCCTTTCAGAGGACCTGGGTTCGGTTCCCAGCACCCACATGGTGGCTCACAACTACCTGGAACTCTAGTTCCAGGACATAATATACCCTCTTCTGGACACTGCAGGAACCAGGCGTTGGAATGATACACAGGCCTACATGTAGACAAAAGACCCACAGACATAAATAAAATAAAGTCCTCCTGGGACAAAATGTTTGCTGAACTCTTTTTTGAGTATGCTTTAAAAACACCATAATGAAAAGTTAACATAAATATTTAAAAAGCCCTTAGGGGGCTGGAGAGATGGCTCAGCGGTTAAGAGCACTGGCTGTTCTTTCAGAGGTCCTGAGTTTAATTCCCAGCAACCACATGGTGGCTCACAACCATCCGTAATGAGATCTGGTGCCCTCTTCTGGCCTGCAAGCATGCATGTAGGCAGAATACTATATACAAAATAAATAAATTAAAAAAAAAAAAAAAGCCTTTAGGAACACAAGTGGGTAAAAGCGGCATCGGGATGGAGACAACCTGTGTCTCCTAATTCATTTTTTAAAATAAGTTTTCACTGTATACATGCATGGAATTCTCAAAGGTTAACAAGCTTTAACCTGTGGCGCTGTGTGTAAGCGCCAATATTCCCGGGCAAATACAGCTGGGACAGCTAGTGGGAAGCCTGGGTAAGGTTATCGGTTTGATATTTTCCTCTCTGGTTTCTTCCTCATAGGAATCCCTCCCTTCTCATCACAAGTGTGTATGAGTGGATGTGCGAGTTAGTTTGGGACACTCCTCTTGGGTGGTGGCCATTTGGACAGTACTAAAGTCTCCAAAGGATGACACAGTCCAATTCAAGGAGGGAGCCCCTTAGAATCCAACACTCTACGTGTGTGTAACGAGGGGCTGAGCGTTAAACGTCCTGTGGGAGGAAACAGCCTGATTTTGAATAACAGCTATGTGTACCATCAGTGGGCTCAGCCCTTATCACGTATCACTTCATGAATCTCTCCAGATATCCAGAGAAGGGCAAAGGAGGAGTTATGAAGCCAGTTTCAGAGTTGAGAAAACACAGGCACAAAAAGGCAGCGTAACCAGCCACAACATAGTTGGGATTAGAGAGGCCTCAAATCTGCACCGCCCTGCTCTGTGGCCTGTACCATCCCTCTGCGGGAACCCTTGCTCTCCAGAGGGAGCAGAGGTGTCCTGGTTAAGCTGCCCGAGTAGCAGCACGTAGCGTGGCGTGGCAGAGTGAATCTTGCAAGAGGCTAGCAGAATGGGACACAGCTCAGAATGCGTGCCTCTCACACACAGTGACAAGACCCAATCCCAGCACTCCAAAATAAAAACAAGGTGAGTAAGAGAGCATTAGCAAGGTGTATAATCCTTGGAAAAGACTCAATATTTGCGAACAGAACCTTTCAAAGGCGTTTTCGACACGGCAGTGGGGTGGGGGTGAAGGGGGGATGCTCTCTCTGATGGTCAGAACCTCCCTCAAGCCCCCTCCGTGGCAGACACCCCAGGTGGTGCCGTAGATGGTTCACAGAGGGGCCTTTCTTTTCCCCCAAGAGCACTGGAGCAGCTGCCTCAATGTCAACCCCCATCACCCAGGAACCTGTCAGAAATGCCAAGCCTCAACCCCACCCAGGGCACGGCCCGAGAACCTGCACATGAGCAAGCAAGGCAAGTTATGTTAAAGGGCACTGCCAGGGCTCGGCAATGTTCTGTTCGGTAAAGGAATGTCCCCGTCATCACCCCAGGCAGCGGGAGGGAAAGTCCTTCTTCCCGCACTTGGGGATTCTGAGTACCACCACCCTGGCCTCTGCCCCATCACAGAACCCGTCCCTGTGAGTGTGGGAGGCAGACGTCTCAGTTGTCAGCATTTCCAGGAAGACTGAGCCGTGTGTGATCTGCATGTGACCTTGTATGTCTCAGGTTCATGAACACAGGGGGAGTGAGAGCCCTGCTTCCTCACTGACAAATGGACGGAAATCAGCACATAAATCCCCACACATTCTGCAGTGAGTCACGGAGCACTGGGAGTCGGATGAGTAAATCTCTAGTTTCTGTTTCTTGATTCCGAGTATCCAAGTCACAAACACTTAGAAGGGTCTCCCTGAGTGAAGGGTGGTCTCTGACCTTGAAGCTCTCCATACGAAAATATACTGTTACCGCACTGCTCACAAAATCCAAACACAAAGACAGGCAAGGTGCCTCTGCGGACGTTGACATGGGCCCCGCAACTCTCCTGCTGCCTTTCCCCTCCCATTTACTCTGTGCTCCCAGGGCAGAGTGTGGGTAACGATGACTCCGTGATCATGGCATTGCTTCAGCACACATCACAGGCATCTCCATGTGCTTTGCCTACTTTAATCCCGGAGATGGCTCTTGAACTGGCTATTGCTATCTCTGTCTTCTGGATGAAAACTGGAGCTCTGAGAAGTTGGATGTCTAAGCAGTGTGAGGTTAGAATGCTGATCAGACAAGGGTGCTACAACTCAGGCCTGTCCCTCCACACTTGGTCATTTCAAGTCCAGGACTTTAGGTGTATGAGGGATTGTATATGGAGAGTAAAGGAATAGACGGGTTTCCTTGGTCACATTCATGTCACATCACACTGGTGACTGTCTACTCCATGTGTGTGTCAGTCTACTGCCAGCTCTAGATTCCTGAGACACCCTTATGAATCCCTAGGAGACAAAACTGAAGACTGAGGCATTGGCCATTTGTTCGTGGGAACCATGAGCAGGAAGACACAGAAAAACAAGGCACCCAAAGAAACAATGGCAATGGAGTTTGACCAAGCGTGAACTCCCCTGCTCACACACGAGACAGCGCATCAGAGAACAAAGGACCCAAAGCCACAAATAACCCAATGCTTACTTGCTCAGGGGCGTACAGGCAGCCCGCCCCACAAGAATACCATGCAACTGAGTGGTCTACAGGGTTTTCACGGCAGAACTCTCCAGGGACTGACGGTGTCTCTGTCATCATTGGAGCCTGGGCTGCCCTGAGAGAGCCCAATCATGACCCCAGAGTGCCATCCTTGCTCCTATCCTACAAGCTAGGCTTCTGAGCACGGGTACCCTCTATAACCTACCCACGGCTCTCCTGTTCATCCTTCACTTCCATTCTGCTCTATCCATCCTTCTCATGGCCCAGTTTTCCTTACACGGAGGCTTTCCTCTTTCTCAGAGCAATATTCTCACACTTGCCTGATCATGGCAGCCAGTGGCGAGCTTAAATATGCAGATTCCAGGGCTCCTCTTCTAGATATCTAAACTGAGAGGTCCAACTGGAGACCCTACTGGACTGATCTCCTGTTGTTACCCACTGAACAACTGCTACTATTCAGTCACCTGGAGGTCTTCAAAGGCATCTCCTCCCTGCCCGTAACGATATTACCCAAAGTTCCAAATAAACTCACTCCCAACTCCAGTGACCTATACCTGTGTCCCTTTCCCCTGGCCCCACCTGGACCTTGCTATCACCTGGCTCCAGCCTGACATTCCAATCGCCTCCTTCTGCCTACATGACACCCCCCTTTTGATATTCTTATCCCCTCCCCTCTACATGTTGTCCTTTCATGCATGGGCATCTTCATGCTCTATCGGTCCCTTCATGAGCTTCCTTATTCCCTTCCGGGCCATTTGGAACTCATAGTTGGTCACACGAACTAGTCTGTTGCCAGTCTGAGTCCATCCACATCCTTCTCTTCATGTCTCCAATGGCCTCAGATTCCTTCATCTTCTCCTGAACTTTAGAATCTTCAGAGTTGCTTCACAATCCTACAGGCTTAGTCCACCATGAACCCATGATCTCCAACCTCGGCTGAACTCTACTTCATCTAGAAGTTGAGTGCAGCAAGCCTTCGACTCTTCATCCTCTCTTCACCTACAGTAGACCCAGCAGCTCAGTTATCCTCACCACAAGCTCCTCCCACTTTAGAGGACCAGGCCGGCGTCCTCCTGTTGCACATCCATGCATCCACCTTATCTCCTACCTCTCCCTATCAATCTCTCCCTCTCTCTTTTCTGTGTCTATGGCTTCTCCTCAGCTAGCTAGCCCAGCTCAGGCGGGTATGCTGCGCAGGATCCCCATACCCTAAGTGTCTGGCTTTAGTCGCTGTTCCCCCCTCCGCCTACTGTGTCTCTTTCCCATCTTCTTCTTTCTGGTAGAGGCCCTGGAACTCTCAGCTCTTGGTGAGTCGATTAGTGCAGTGCAGACCGGTACCACCTGGTCTTTTAGCTTCACTGAACACCGCTACTCACTTCCTCCTTTGTGAATCTTCCTGATCTTGTGACCTCTGAGACACCGTTTACTCAGGACACTCAGGAGTTTCCAGTCCGGTTTCCTTGTGAGTCTTCTTTCCACAACCAGTTTGCAAATGAGCATATCTGATTCTGAGCTCAGCCTGCTGTCTGTGGTCACCACATACGTGACCACAGTGTTAATGAAAATTGCTTTCCGAGCTTTAGGTCTTAACATTCAAATGGTTTTGGGAGATGTTGATTATGGCATGGTCACTTCAAAATCAGCACATCCTAAGCTACCCAGCTCACCCCAAACTAGTTGTATTTCCCTATGCTAGGATGGCTCCTCCATCCAGCTGGTTCCAAGATGGAACCCCAGGAACTGTCCTAGACCCTGCTTTCTCTCTATCTCTGCATGCAAGCACATGAACGCGCACACACATACCCACACCCACTCCACATGTGCCCCCCTGTGCTCCCTCACAGCCCCCCATATACACATACACACACACATACTCCACACATGCCCCCTCCTGCCCCCCCAAACACATACACACACACTCCACACATGCCCCCACTGCCCCCACACATACACATATACATACACACACATACACACACTCCACACATGCCCCCCACTGCCCCTCCACAATACACATATACACACATACACACACACACATACACACACACCACACATGTCCCCCACTGCCCCCACACACACTGTTCACTGAAGGCCTGGGTCCTTTATTCTAATTAGCCCTTGAAATCGGGGTCTCTCCCCTTGTTCCTATTTCTCTTCCAGGCCTAGTGTTCATCTTCTCCCACCTCGCCGTCCATGGCTTCCAGCTCGTCTCCTTCTCTCCTGTCCTGTCTTTCTTCAGTCTATCTTTCATTTAGTCGCCTGAGCGATGTTCTGAAATGCAAACCCGGTCTCCACCTCTCTACTGTGTAAAGCCCGCCAAGTGCTCCTTAACCCCCCACTCCCCCACCCACCCCCCTCCATGTCATGGATGCCAATGTTTCTTCTGTGCCTCCTCCCTCAGCTGGCAACACCCACCCCAGTTCCTTTTCTGGCTCCGTATATCTGGGTTTGTATTCCTCGGAGGTGTTTTGTAGCTACCTCCCATGACCGGGTTCTTGTGGCAAATTCAGCGTGAACTGAAGTCAGTGGATTTTTTCGTTGTTACATCTTCCCCCAGTCCAGGTTGCTATCTGTGTCTAGAGCTGCCTCCTCCTTGCTCCTATGGAGACGGTGTCTGACACCAAACCTCTCCTCCCTGGGCCTCTCATGGCGGCAGGACCACCCAGGAATCAGCCCAGCTCTAGCTCTGCTCCTTGGGGGAGTGGCCCCCCTGGTTATTGGCAAAGCTGCCAGAAACTTGGCTTCAGATCGTTCAGGTCTAAACAGGTGGTCTGGATACTCTGACAGGAACTGTGAATTTCAAAGCGGGAAGAGATAGAATCACACAAATGTCATGTTTTCAGACCACCCTGCGCCCCAGGAGCCAGCCCATCGGTGAAGGAACCATCTGGGTGGGAGGGAGAACTCTAATCTATTTAGGCACCTACCTTAGGAATCCTGAGCGGGACTTCGGGGGACGGGGGCAGGTTACAAACCACCTCAAAAGCTCCTCCAAGGAAGGATGAAGACCCGAGGACAGATAGCAGCACCGCCATGACTCTGGGACACACTCTATGCCCATAATAGAGGGGATGCTGCTCTCGGCCTCTGGGTAAGCAGAGGACTCTCAGGGGGCCTTCTGATAGGAGTCCAAGTGGACCTTTATCTGGCCTGGAGTATTGACTGATGTCAGAAAGAATATTGTTGAGTTACATTCTGTGGGGCCCTTCAGATGCCCTTTGACCAACTCCTGGAACGGATCACCAGCCGCTTCAAAAGCAGGCTTGGGAAGTGGCAGCGTGGGGCTAACTTTGCAACCTATTAAGCTGGCCCTGCTGATAGGAAGGATATCAGTGGGGTCAGGAGCAGGGAATTCTGGGAAGGCAGCTCGAGAGCAGTGTGCATAAATCATAGAGTGGGAAGCGGAGTTGTGCGCAGTGCTGCTGACTAGATGTGGGTGCCCATCCAAGGGAGCAACTGGGACTGAAACCCAACCTGGACACCCAGTTGGCAAGCGGGGCAAGATGCATTTCTAGGAAAAGAGGGTCCCTGTTTCTAGTCTGTAAAAGGTGCCATTTGAGACGATCACGACTTTAACGGAGAAGATATTGGCGGCAGCGGTGAGGAGAACGCCCAGGAACCCAGTAGCCAGCAGAAGGTAGCAAGGGCCTTAGGGTCCTTGGGGACTCCACCAGATGTGCTTCATGATCTTAGCCTGTTGAGATACCGAATAGACTATTTTATACCCACCTCCATTTATCCTCTCCACTCCATCCAGCTCCCGCCCCCAGCCCTGAGGCCTCTGTGACCAGAGGAAAGAAGGGAACTATTCATGACACTGGCCCTAGCCACCCCAAATCTAATGACCCATTTCTAAACAGGGTGAAGATACCTGTGTGGAGAAGAGTCATCCTGTCTGCCTGTGACCCCTTCCGTTGTTCATTCCCTAGCCAAGACCTTAGCCAAGCTAAGCTACCACGGTGTGGCTGAAGCCAGGTGAGAAGGGTCTGTTGAGTTCTTTCCATTGGGCTCTTTCCTATTTATAGCTTCTCTTCAGCAGCGTCCACTGCTGGTGGCAGCACACAGGTTCTAACCTGCCCGAAACCTCTAGGAAGATTCCAGCCTTGTCTGAAAGAGAGCAGCGTCCTTCAGGAGGAATCCTTGCTCCCTGCCTCTACTGCTTGGTCCAGAAGGCAGACAGGGAGGCAGAGCACCCTCTCCAGCTCAAGCACGGAGGGGAGGACTGTCCTGTGCTGGATGTGGGGATGGTCAGTCCACAGCAACCCTGGGAGAGTCTCCTATCTCCATTCTGCAGACAAAGATACTGCACTTTGCTGGGAAGAAACGTCCTTGGCCAGTTTGCCAGCCTGAGGGACTCCCCATCTGAAATCCCTGGACCGCTGGCTCTCGCTGGTTTCTGGGTTGTTCGTATCTGTTTGTTTGTTTTTTTTACCCAGACTGTGTCTCATACAAAGTATCTTCTTTGGGGAGAAAGAGACTCAAAAGAGTTAGAAAGAGCAGAAAACATCTGTGGAGTTCTGTCTGAGTAATTGAAGCCAATCTTCCTACAATCTTTCCCCCTTCCTGATCATTGTTTCAGGCTAATCTCAGGGAAGCTAGGCTCTAGGAAATTAGACTCCCTGCCTCTGACCCTGTCCCTGAGCACTCCCATACAGGTGAAATTATAGCGCTAAAGATGTACCATGGGAGGTTGAGAAGGGTGGGCAAAAGACGCCCGTGAACAGATGACCTATGGGCCTCATTCATTCTTAGCCCTCCCCTCTCCATTTTTAAATCCCTTTTTTTTTTCTCCAGCCAGTTTCTCCACCCATTGTTCAAACAAAGCATCATCCTTGTGAGAATGACACCCAAGCTCTGAACTGCAGTCCATAAAATGTAAGAGTGGGAAGGGCCATGATAACAGTTCACTGAATTCTTGTTTCATGGTCAGACACCACTTTCGAGACAACACACACACACACACACACACACACACACACACGTACATGACATGTGCACAAATGCAAAGATGGACAGTGAAGCCCATAATGGGTCTTTCATCTCTTATGAAGGGGAGCTTAAACAACCAGACTCCTAGAAGCTTCCCTGCCACTCAAAGATCATCCCTCCTGCTACCCCCTCCCCATTCCACAGGCTAGGCTAGGATACAAGCTCAGGTCAAGGTCAGAACCAGTAGAAATGTCAGAACTCAGGGCTCTTTACTGTATCTGGGGTCTCAGTACCTAAGACTCCAGGAATATGCTAATTACCACACTCGGAGTTTGATCCCATCTAACGCTTCAAAGGAGACAATTCCTAAATGCACATTTATCTGGATGTGCCAGTGGCAGACATCTGCACTGCACTGGAGCATCCCTAATGGGCTCAGAGGCTAAATATAGCTTCCACCTATGGGTTAAATATAGTCTTCACTCCTCGGCTCCTCAGCAGGCGGATGCAGACAGAAGCCAGGAGGAACCACGGCGCCGTGCACATCCAGCAGAGCTCCAGCAACCACTGCAAATGCTCCCTGTGAGGATGGCAAATATTTTGATAATCTTTCCCCCAACAGGATTCTCCCGTGCTGAACAAATGGACACAGTCGGGAGCCTTCTCTCAGAATTCCACAGGAAGAAACATTACGTCAGGGGAGGGATCCGAGTCTCTTGACTGTGGAGGAGGGAAATGGACTACTCTCAAGTACACACAGAAGACAGCAGAGGACTGCCCAGAGGTCCTGATGCAGGGTGGGGAGGTGAGGAGCCTTCAGGGGACAGCATCCAGGGAAAGGTGACAGCAGGGTCACTGAGAGCATAGCCTTGGGACGGCTCCACCCCGGCTGTGAGGGCTGCTTCTGCCGCTTCAAACAGCGTGACCTCAGCCACATGCTCTGGCTTCCTGCCATCTCAGGACCAGGATCCTCTCCAGCCCCCAAACCCCTTCAGAGACGGCAGGAAGAGGCCTACATGACCTGTGCTCCACGGCACAAGTCTCCCCCGTCGCCGCTGGAATTAGGGTTCATTCTAACCAGATGAGGATGCTGAGGACATTCCTTTACAGGTCTGGGCAGTGGGGGAAGCCCCAGATTCCTTCCTCAAGACATACGTTCACAAAGACAGATTATTGTTTTTGAAAAAGACACAGACAAATCAGAAAGCATTTGCAAAAAGTAGAAATAGTACAAAGCCACTAGGTGGGGGGGGGGGGCGTGGAGGTGAGAGAATGTGACAGAGTGCTGGGTTCCAGGGCCACTGAAGATTTCTCTGTCCCCACGTTATGGACTTTCAGGCCCCGGCCCCAGGGCTGACAGACAGACATGATTTTGTCTTTGGCCATGGCGCCTACAGTCCTTGTTAGACAGGCTTGCCCTGGGGCCCAACATTCTCTAAGTGACTCACCAGTGAGGCAGCAGGTGCCTGCAACATAGGAGCCATTTCCTGTGTCTCTGAGCAGTCAGGCATCCTACAGGACCCCACCTTCATTTTTTTCCAAAAGGACCTGAGGGTCAGGGTAGAACCTGGACTAAGTCTGTAGACAGTGGCCTGGGTGCCGGCAGCTGATGAACGTGTGCTATGCACAGTCCCATAGACAGAGTCAGAGTGGGCACAATGGTCCCGACGCTTTCTCCAGAAAAGCAGTCTCACTTTCTTAAATTAGGCAGGGACCATCCCACTGGCCCCCAAGGAGAGAAATTCTAGCCAGGATATCCACTCACAACGTGACATTGTCATCAACAAAGTTTACACTCAAAAAACTCCCTGATTGAGTTACAAAAAGAGCTCATGTTTTATATAAGATATTGTTTGGGGCCATATTTTTAGCAATCTTTAGCTGCATGTGGCCCCTGGGCTGCAGGTTGTACACACCTAGAAGAGCTAATATACCAACCTTACACACGCCCTTCTTCTCAGACAATTTCACCCCAGACCAGTTCCTGACGCCAAGCCCCCCACTGCTTCAACCTTCCCAGGATTCCATCTCCGGTTTAATGTTATAGAGGAAAAGCCTATGTCTAGAGGTGGAGGTGGGGTAGGTGCACAGGAAGAGGAATGTTGACAAGACATTCCAGCACACTGACCACAAAGGACTCTTCAAAACAATCTCAACCAGTCTGTACCAATGACTTACCAGCTTGGGCGCAGGACAGCTGGGCACAACAACCTGATCCAGACACAACACCTACATTTCATCAGTGGAAGTAGCTCCGCTGGCCACAGGTCCTGTTCCTGGTGTCGCTGTGCTCGGGTTGAGAATCTGCATAGAGGGGTGATCTGCTGCGCGGTGGGCATACCCTTTGTGTCTGACTTGATTCCATTGCTCTGGCACTGAAACAGACTTGAACCCAAAGCGTGTCATTAAGACAGGAGGTCAGGTCACAACTAAGCCCCCTCTAGAAACCACGCACCACCCTGTCTGTGACTGGGAATTAGCAGGTCCCAGCCTTCCCGGGAGCACCAGCCTTGTGTTTCAGGACAACTGTGTTGACATTTTGTTTGTGCACTAACAAAGTTTGCCTGGAGATCAGAGTGAGGAGCTAGCCACTAGTTAACCATAGAGGCCAGGCAGTGGTGGCACACACCTTTAATCCCAGCACTTGGGAGGAGGAAGCAGGAAGGTCAAAAGTTCAAGGCCACCCTGGGCTACATGAGATTGATCCAGTCTACAAGAGAAACAGCCAGGTGACAGAAGCTCAAGCCTTTAATCCCAGCACTAGGGAGGTGGAGACAGTAATACATGGTGGGAGGAGACAGAAGTTCAGCCCCTTTTCCATCTGAGGAGTGGTGGAGGTAAGAGGTGATTTTGACTGCTCTTTCACGTCTCTGATCTTTCAGCATTTACCCCATATCTGGCTCCGGGTTTTTATTATTAAGACCAATTAGAATTCGCACTACACACAACTCTACTTCACTGTCCCACAGGACAGAGAGTCACCCTGTTTCTTAATTCCACAGTACTGTATTAGAAACACTCATGCCATCACGGTAGTCTGCGAGGCAGCTCCCTGGACACTGCAGGCTTAGGACCTGACCCTGGCCGTGCCCATTGCTGTACTCTCTAGGCAGCAGATAAGTGGGTCGAGACCAGAGAAGGCGGCTGCCCTTTGTGGTCTGATCTCGGGTGTGTTGCCTCAGTGAGAAGGTGGGCTGCTTAGAGTTACCTAGAAATGGAACTGTGGCCAGGCCAGGTCCAGGCCCCTTTAAGATTCTGGAGGGGAGGTAGGTTGTATGTAAAGTCTGTAAAGTGTGGAGTCTTATTGGGAAGAAATGAAAAGTGCATTCATAAACAGGAAAAATTAGAGGAGCTTTTTATATTTTATTTTTTATAATTATAATTTTATAATTAATGAACTTCTCGTGTAGAGAAAGGGGATGCCCACATGGCACAGTGCATTTGTGGAGGTCAGAGGACAACTTGCTGTAGTCCAGAGGTTCTCAACCTTCCTGATGCTGCAACCCTTTAGTACAGGTCCCCATGTTGTGGGGACTCCCAACCATAGAATTATTTTCATTGCTACTTCATAACTGTGATTTTGCTACTGTTATGCATTGTAATATAAAGGTCTGATCTACAAGATATCTGATATGTGGCCCCCTGTGAAAGGGTTGTTCAAACCCCTAAAGGGGTCACAACCTACACATTGAGAACCACTGCTGTAGCTGATTTTTTTTTTCTTTCCACCATGTGAATCCCAGAGAATCAAACTTAGGTTGTCAGTCAGACTTGGCAGCAAGCATCGTTAGCAGCTAAGAATTTCTAATACTCAAAAATGATTAACAACCAGAGTGTGTGTGTGTGTGTGTGTGTGTGTGTGTGTGATTTATTATTACAAAAACCAAAACTCCTCTGTGAGCTTTCTAATTATACATATGTAAGATGAAAACAAATAATACAGGTATATTCTTTGATTTTCTAAAGTGCTTCTACAGATGCATTCACTTGTTTATTGACAAAGATCCAGACATTATTCCAGCTCCAGGATATCATAGCTATGAGCAACAAAGGTAAGATGACAGCCCCCCCCCCCCCAGCCACACACACACACACACTTTTGTTGGCTAGGGTGGATAGAGATTGGTAAATGTCATGAGGACCAGAAAGTCAGGCAAGGACCAGCATGGTGACTGTGCTGTCCTCCAAGACAGCTGTGGGAGCTCACTTAAACTCAAGTCTAAATTACTGAAATAAAACGAGACAAGAATGTACCTCTTAAGTTCACTCCATCTGCATGCCCAGTGCTAACAACCACACAAGGCTAGTGGCTGGTGGCATGGGTACAGAACGCTTGCACCCTTGCAGAACTAATGGCAAAGAACTAAGAGAGACGGGGCCAATTCAAACTGGGTGGCAGGAAGGCCTGTCTGAGGAGGGGCCTTGAGCAGGAGTCTGAAAATGAGAAGAAACCAGTGGCTGGCTGGCAGGGTGCAGAGTCTGGGTGAAGGGGGATGGTGGTTTGGATAAGAACGGTCCCCATTGACTCATATTTGAATGCCTGGTCATCTGGGCATGACACTACTTGAGAGGAATTAAGAGGTGTGGCCTTGTTGGAGAAAGTGTGTCACTGGAGGTGGGCTCTGGGCTTTCAAAAGCTCAAATTAGTCCCAGTGTCTCCCTCTCTTCTTGCTGGCTGTGGCTCCAGACGTAGAACGCCCAGCTACTTCTCCAGCACCATGTCTGCCTGCACCATGCTCCCTGCCATGATGACAATGGACTAAACCTCTGAGACTGTAAGCCAGCCCCAATTTAATGCTTTCCTTTGTATTCACAGCAGTAGAACACTGACTGAGACAAGGGGGCAGCGATGACAGGCAGGCACATCCAGACTCTGCACAGAGAAATGTAAGAATACATTTGGCAAAGTTGAGGAAGAGAAATATTGGCGTGGTTGAAGTGTGACCTTGGGGTAAGAGAGACAATAGCAGCAATGAAGTCAAAAGTAATAAGTAGAGGTGACAGCCATGCTCACCGCGTGACAGCGGGATCATCGAGGTGGGTACTACTATCAAGTAAACAAGAGCCAGCAGACCCAGAGGACAGACTACCAAAGCTGCACAGCCAGTGAGGGAACAGACTGGAGTCCAGTGAGGGGTAGACCCACGTCAGTCAGCGACTACCTGTCTGTCTGAGGTAATGCCTACCCTGGTTCTAGCTAGCAGTTCCTCAGTCTGTTTTCCTTTTAAACTTTTGGCTTATGGTTTTGTTTATGAAATGGTGTACCTGTCTGTCTGAGGTAATGCCTACCCTGGTTCTAGCTAGCAGTTCCTCAGTCTGTTTTCCTTTTAAACTTTTGGCTTATGGTTTTGTTTATGAAACGGTGTCACTCAGCAGCCCCAGCTGGCCTCAGACTTACAGTCCAGTATTGGTGAAATTATTAAGGCCACTCCACGTAGTTAAAGGGGGGGGGTATTTTGTGGGGTAACTTACAAGTGAAGGGATAGGTAACAGGGTCTGGGAAAGGTGTAGCGCTGTCCGGCGGTGTTCTCTGGAGATCTCTGCTCGGTCTACCTCCAGCGTCCAGGGTCCAGGAACCAAGGGAGCCCGCACCTCCGGATCTTAGGTCTTCAGGGTCCTCTCTCAGCCCCGCCTTGTAGGTGTGACAGTTACCGAAGCCTCAATGGGGGTTGGAACTTCCAGATCAAAGCTGGGATGGCTACCCACTACAGTCCAGACATTGAACTTTTGTTTTTCATCATTTGCTTATCTTCAAAGACTACGGGAAAATAAACAATTTATAACTTCTATGAAAGCATACGCACACACCCCTAAGAGTTGGTTACTCCAAACTCAACGCATACAACCCGACTTTCCAATCATTGCACAGGACCATTTCAACCCAGTCTTACCTTGTTCGGATTTAAAGCACCATCCTTACAGTCTTTAAATGGCTATGAAATCGCGCCAAGTGTCTCCCGGCTGAGAAGTCCGACTTGAGTTGGTTCTGGCGCTACTGAAGGTTGTTTCAGTCTCTGTGAGGAGAGGGTAGACTCAGGAGAGAACCGAGGAGTGGGTTTCTGTGTGGAAGAGGGCCTCCTGAGCTGCATGGAACTTCCACATCCTGTTCTTGAGCATTTAGTAGGGCAGGTGCCAAGACTGCAGGGATAATCACGTCTCCTCAGGCCAACTCACCCTACAACACTCACTTTGCAGGCAGGGTCTGAGTGTTCCAGGCTCCCTTGTAAAAGAAGAAATGAGGTAATGAAATTAACAGACCTCCTGGAAGGAAAACCGGAAGGGTGTTTTATATTACTCTACTCCCGGTCTCTACACATAACTGACTTAGTTGCTTAAATAAAAGGTAACTTCTAGTTGGGCTTAGTGCTGCAAGCCTGTAATCCCAGACTTGGAAGGTAGAAGGATGATTCGGAGTTTGAAGCCAGCCTTAGGTACATAGAATCCAAAGCTAGACTGAGTTACATGAGACCCTGTCACAACAACTCAACCTCTAACCCTCTCTAGCCTGTGACACTTTCCCTTACCAAGTCCAAGTGGCTCGTTAGATCTCTTCTAGTAGTGATGGGCAGGCAGTTCAACTGTCATTTCTCTTCCGGCCATAACTGCTTTCCGTGGTGGCCTGCTTCTGGGTACAGGCTTACATCAAGGTTATAACTCCTCAATATTGCCCATACAGGGTACTGCTTTTCCTATTGTTTGATTGTTTGGTTGGTGTTTCTTGAGACAGGGTATCACTGCGTAGGCCCAAGTTGACCTTAATCCTCTGTAATCTTTCTCCTTTGGCCTCTTGAATGTTCACATTAAAGTGTGTATCACTACACCTGGCCACCCTTCCCTATTTATGTCAGAATATTTAGCCTCTCTAGGGTGGCCTTGCTTTATTACTAAAACGAGGATAATTGCTGATAAATGCTGTTCAATTTCTTGGCACTGTTATGGGGATTAAGGAGGTTAAAGTAGAATTAATGAGGTCAAACAACCATTATCACTGTCAACAATGATGTCATATGATCAGTACTGAAGAGGATAGGAAGGGAGGTGACCATATCCCAGCCCAGTCTCAAGGCCAGGGTGAGTAAGGATCCATGCACTCCCCAAGGTCTCCCCAGGTTAGCCAGAGGGTTTCCATAAACTCCAGATGCTGCACCAAAGTCACCCATAGACTGGTCGAGCACCGCCGCGAGCCCCGCCGACGTTCCTGCTGGCTCAGCAAAGCAGCAGCCAGCCAGCCACTTCCTATCTGTCTCCCCGGCATCCAGCCAGCTGGCTGGGTCAGAGGCAGCAGCTCCTGTGCCAAATGTAAAAGAAAACCTCTGTGCCAGGAAGTCACCCTCCGTCGGGGGAAGCTGCGCTCTCTCTGGTTCTGCCTGGGGAGAGAATAACCTGGGGGTCAAGCTGCTTGGGTCCCACACGGAGACCTTCCTTAGGCTCACCTTCCCGACACCCGTCCTGGCCAGCCGCTTCTTTGCCTGCTGTCTCAAGAGCTGATGAGTTCACAGGCAGTGAGTGACTCATAAGCGTTTTCTTATTTTCCAGGGAAGTCTTGTGTACAGCAAGCAATATCCAGGTAAGGGAAGCCTTCCAGGTAAGGGAAGCCTTCACTTTTCAACACGGTAAAGAGACTTGGAGTGTGTTCGGAGCACAGAAGTAGAGCCACATTATCTGGGTTTGAATCTGGAGCTGCCACTCTCAATGTTAGGTATGACGGGGACACGCTATTTAACTCTCTGTGACTCGGTGTCCTCGTTTGCAAAACGCTGCAGTAATAGGACTTACGTGGTAGGTATTGATGAGGGTTCAGTGAGTCGGTATCTATATGTGTCTGGAACATAGAAGGTACACATACCAGTGCTTGATAAATAAATTCCGATAATGGGGAATTGACCATATAAACTCCACATAGTCGTTAAAATCTTCATAGGAGCATGGAAATACATTCATGATCCATTATAAGTGAAACTGATTTTTTGATGTTGTTGTTTTGTTTTTTGAGACAGGGTTTCTCTGTGTAGCTTTGCGCCTTTCCTGGAACTCGCTCTGTAGCCCAGGCTGGCCTCGAACTCACAGAGATTCACCTGCCTCTACCTCCCAAGTGCTGGGATTAAAGGAATGCACCACCACTGCCTGGCCTGTGAAACTGATTTTTAAAAACTGAACAGTATATATCATTTAAGAAAGACAATAAAGCCGGGCAATGGTGGCGCACACCTTTAATCTCAGCACTCGGGAGGCAGAGGCAGGTGAAATCTCCGTGAGTTCGAGGCCATCCTGGTTTACCGAGCGAGATCCAGGACAGGCACCAAAACTATATAGAGAAACCCTGTCTCAACCTCCCCCTCCTACTCAAGAAAGACAATAAATCTAGGGCAGAAGAGGGGGCTCAGCAGTTAAGAATGCTAACCGTTCTAGTAGAGGACCAGAGTTCAAATTCCAGCACCGACACCAGGTGGCTCATAAACACCTCTAACTCCAGCTCCAAAGGACTCAGTACCCCCTGGCCTTCAGGAACACTTGCACACACATGTGTGCATACACACAGAGTCACTATACATCTTTAAATAAAGAAAGAAATCTATATAAATGAAAATATTAAAGTATATACTTTTATTCTATAGCAAAAAAGATCTTTCTGCTTTCCAAATAACCTGTAGTCTATGTATATTACTAAAGTAATTTAAAAAAACAATAAAAATTATTCAGAAAGAGATCAAATGCAATGGATGTGCAGAATCCAGATGAAATGATCATGCTTTAAAGTCCTAACAACACAATCCCCATGGTCCACAATCCTGTGAGGCTAAGTCACGATCAATATCACATGCCATAGAGAAGTCAAGCATTACCATAAAAACATCCCATAGTATTAAATGTTCCTGTGAATGCGTTGCACTATCTGCTTTCTAGAAGTAATCAAAAGCCAACTGCACCTCCAGAGTCAGACCTGGATCTTACCTAAACAACAGCTAAACCACATACATCAAATCACCAGACAGCCCACCCACCATGTAAAGCAATGGGCTGAGCAAGGTGGTGAGTGAGGGGGGGGTCATGAGAGTTCTGAGTACAGACGGGACAGGACAGGGTCGGGTGACATTCCTCTAGCCACTGAGTCAGAGGTTTCAAGGAGGAAATGGAACCTTGGGGGCTAGAGAAATAAAGGAAGGAGATAAGCATCCCATCACGATACTCATTTGTGGAGAATGTGATTGGGGACCAGTAAGGCAAGAGCTACCCCTTCAGCAAATCACTTCCCAACCTTGCAAAACAATTACAACTTCCAAGTATCCCGAATCTGGAAAGAGCCCCAAAATCCTAACCACTGGATACCAGGGATGCTAGTACACAGCATCTGGAGCCCACTTGCAAATAAATAAGACCCCACATACCCTGCATCTGGATTTCAGATGGATGAGACTAACGTTAGATGGAAGCCTGTGTGTACCAGGGATCACGCGTTAGGACGGATCCGGAAACCATGTCAGCACATGCCAACCTGCCTCCTTTGGCTTGGCCTCCTCTAACACTTGTCATTTTATCCAAACCATGGTGGGTCCTTTGAAAAATGTCATAATCTTTTCCTTCTCTGCATGTTTAGCTCATAAATTCTTTCCCTGGCATCCCATCACACCCCATAGATGGGAGGCGCTTTGGAAGAAAATTAAATGCTACTAGCAAATTCTGAAGCTGGGTGGCTTCGGGAGACTTTGGGCTGACAGAAACCGGGTTTCGTTTCCTCCTTCAATCTTTTCAAATGTCAGGGCCACAGGGCTCCACCCCGGTACAGTTACCCTATTCTCAACCTGCACTGGTAACTGTATAAAAAAGACCGTCATGACACTCTCTAAAACACACGAATTGGCCGGTGTTGCTGCTTCCTTCCCAAAGAATAATGGTGTCTGGGGTGGCCTTTGCTCTACAGGGGACAGCCCAAGGCTCAGGCTGTTCTATGTCTCCATGAAAGGTGACAGGGATGACAACATCCAGACATTTCCATTCGTGTCTGTCAGCATCTGCGTCTGAAGCTCCAGGCTAGCAAAAGCAGAGGACACAACTTTTCTATCAGGAGGATGGATTGTGTCTTTGAAGAAGGTATTTCTTCTTAAATACTGATAGTTTTCTTTTGGAAAGCGGGGGGGTGGGAGGGTGGAGGGGGGCCGTGATGAGAGAGTTATTTCTCGTCATGACATGTGGTTCATGCTACAGAGAAAAGAACAAGGGGTCTACAGAGGCCGAAATAGAACGCTTGGTAACACTCAGGCACCAGTGGTGAGCCCGGGCCTGTGAAGTGGGGCGAATGCTCCCTTCATGTGACCTCCAGTGTTCAAGGGCCACACTGCTCTCTGTCACATTGCCTTTCTTTTCCTCTGGTTCCTCCCGGTCTGTGGTCTGTTCAAAGCGTACCCAGCAGGGAAGTGGGACCAAGGAGTCTGCCCGGCCAGGAAGTGGTTTTGAGCAAATGCTAAGTTCTAAACTCTTTCTGAAAACGGCTCTCTCAAGCTTCAGTGGAGTGGGGCTGTGGTCTGTACAGGTGTTTGCCAGTGGCTCCCCGAACATGGGGGCTGTGGCTCTCAGAATCGCTCACCGTGTGCTATGGTTTGAATGTGTCCACCCAAACACGGGGTTGGGAAGTTAAGCCTCACATTCATTTGTTAAGGGTATTTGGATAAGGGATCTGTGAGAGTAGTTAGTATGAGATACATTCATGAGGGACAGGACTTCTGTGATGGCATCAGTGACTTCAGGAGACCTGTGCCAGCACACTTGCTCTCCCACCACGTGATGCCTCCTGCCCTGTCATGGCACAGCAAGAAGATGTGGCATCAGGCTCTTACACCTCCCACCTTCAGAGCTGTGAGACAAAGGAGCCTCTATTCTTTGTAAATTGCTTGGCCTCAGGGTATTCAGAGGTAGTAACAGAAAGTGGAAGGAAACATCCTGTGTGTGGACGTCTTGAACTAATGTCATTGAATTAGGATTAATGGTTCAACAGTCAACCCTTCCTTCCTTTCTTTTTCAAGGAAGAAGGAGGAAGGGGGTTATTTTCTGAACTAGAGAAAAGGGAAGGCTCTTTGACGCAAATCCTTTTGTGTTGTCTTAAATTTTTCTATTTCTTATTTATGGGATCAGAGATGAGAGAAACTCTTCCATCAGATCAGCCTGATTCTCCTCTGTTAGACCAGGGTTTCACTTCTTCTGTGACATCACCGGAGAATCTTTTTCCTTGATGGTTCATTGTGTAATTAACTCACATATCTACTTTAAATAAGTAATGCAGTTTTAAGAAAAGGAGTTATATATAAATTATCTTCCTATCATCAAGTCCCAAAATGAGTAAACCTACTTGATTCTGTGTTTCCTTTGCTTTTCATATGGTTTGGGGGGCAAGGGGGGGCATACTCATAGCTTTAGATACTTTTTAAATAGAAAAGGAAAGTTAGACCAACTTAACTGATAGGAGTCTAAGTGTCTCCGGATTCGGGAAGCAGTACATGCTTTCCTGGTGGGATAGGGATTGGGGAGATGGGAAGATAGGAACCAAGAAAGGCTGACCAAGAGCAGGCTTTCCCAATCAAGTGGCCTTTTCCTTCCCTCTTTGCTCCTGCTGGAGGCCGAGGACCTGGAAAGTCTGGCGAGCACGATTGTCCCAGCACAGCTGGAGCTGGAGAAGCCTCACTCCTGCTGCATCCCCCACCTCTCTTTGTCTCTTCCCTTAGAGACCTTGAAGGACACCCCTGAGAAGGGACCCCTGAGAAGGGACCCCGAGAACTCAGCACTCGTCTGGAACACTAGCAGGGGAGGCTGTGTCTTCTTCCAGAGTAATCCGGGAACTCAGAGCAGAGCCTCAGAGACCCTGCTGAGCATTTCCCCAAGCCCAGCACCTCCCCAGCGTCCTGCCCTCAACCCCACCATTCCTCCCCAAGGCTCACTGTCATGACTGAGAAGTCCCTAAGGCTGCCAGCTCAGAGCGGCCTCAGTGGTGGCTTGTGAGCTTTAGGCCTGACTCACAGAGGCCATTCAGTCCCATGAGTTATGACTGCTGTCTAGTTCTGTCCCCGATGCTCCTCCAACCCCACTTACTGCTTGTTTTCAGCCTGTCTATTTTCCAACAAAGTGACCGTCCTAGTTCTCCACCTCGATCACAAATGCCTGAGATAAGGTAAATTCTGGTGATCGGTATCACAGACGTTGACCCGTGGGTTGGTTGACATTATTGTTTTAGCTTTGTGGCAGCACTCTGTAGTGGAAATAGAAGGCAGAACAAAGTCACTCACCCCACAGCCAGGAAGCAAAAGGGCAGAGAAAGAAACCAGAGCCCCAGAGTCTCACAGTTCGTCCAAGAGCAAGTCCCCGGTGACAGAAAGAATGCCCGGGGGTGGGGGGATCTCACCTGCTGTGTCACCATCTCCCAATAGTGTCCAGCTGGGGACCAAACCTTTTTCTAAAAAGTTATAACACTTTTATTAATTATTTGAGACTTTCGTAAAACATACCTTGACTGAAGACCAAACTCAACACGTCACTTATCCAAAATACAGCAATGACTACCCTATCCCACGAACTTTTTTTTTCTTTTATTGAAAATAAGGTGGGTTTTTTTTTTCATGCAATATATTTTGATTACGGTTTCCCCTCCCTTTACTCCCCCAAGTTCCTTCCTACCTCTCCTCCATCCAGAGCCACCCCCTTTCTGCCTCTCTCTCTAGAAAACAAACAGGCATCTAAGGGATAATAACAAAGTAAGATTCCATGAGTGTGATGGCCATTTTTGGTTGTTAGCTTGACTACCTCTGGAACTAACTAAAACCCAAGTGGCTGGGTGCACCTCTGAAGGGTTTTCTTAATTAAATCATTTGAAGTGGGAAGGCTCACTTTTAATCCAGATCTTTTGAGGTGGGAGGATCCACCTTTAATCTGGGTCACACCTTCTGGTGGCAGTCTACATAAACGACATGGGAGAAAGAAACTTGCTCTCTTTACCTGCTTCCTCTGGGTCTCTCTGGCAAGTCCATTCCCTCATTGGCAGGAGAGCCCACTCCTTTGGAATTCTGGTTTAAACTGAAGACTATCTGAGACATCTAGCTTCATGGACTGAACAACTATTGGATTCTTGGACCTTCCATTGCTAACAGTCATTATTGGACTAGCAGGACCACAGCCTGTAAGCCATTGTAATAAAGCCCATATATATTCCCTCTTTTCCTCTAGAGGACCCTGACTAATACAAAAAGATAAAACCAAACAATTAAAATAGGACAAAGCAATCAAGGAAAAGAGCCCAAGGAAAGGCACAAGAAATAGCTACAGATGCAGAGACTCACTCGTTCCCACACCCGGTAACCCCACAAAAATACAAAACCAGGAGACATATGTATGTGGAAAACCTGTAAGATAGAGAGATGTAAAATTAAATTAAAATAAAAAGGCCTGATGCGACATTATGAGACAAGATGACGTTGAGTTTGCTTTCTGTTGACCACCTACTGCTGGACATGCGGGCTACCCTTGAGAGTAGTTTCCCCCGCAAGATTCCCTTGAAGAAAAAGAAATTGTCATTTGCAAGTGGTTATCAGTTGGAGACAGGTAGGGGGTTAAGGATGGGACGTGTCTTCACTTTCCCTTTCAGCTCTAGGACCTCATCTGGTGCACACCCGTGTAGACCCTGTGCATGCTGCCTCAGTCTCTGTGAGTTCAGATATACATCCGTCCTGCTGTGTTTAGAGGGCCTTGTTCCTTGTCCCCCACCCCCTCTGGCTCTTACTCTTTCTGCCTTGTCTTCCCTGAGCCCTGAGAGGAGGGATTTGATGGAGACATCTCATTTAGGGCTGAGTGTTCCAAGGTCTCTCACTGCATAGTGTCTGGCTGTGAGTCTCGACGTTTGTACCCATCTCTGATGGTGGCCGAGCAAGGCACTGGTCTGTTTCACTGGCCTACTTGCTTCTCTGGCGGGCTTGGCTGGCAGGTTCCAGGGTATGCCTGCTGCAGTTGGAGGCTGCTTCCCTACTGTGTGCCCTTGGACTCCTAACACTTTGTACTGGCTGCTTTTGTGTGTCAACTTAACACAAGCTAGAGCCATCAGAGGAAGGAGCCTCAGTTGAGGAAATGCCTCGATGAGATCCTGCTATAAGGCATTTTTTCAGTTAGTGATCAATGGGAGAGGGCCCAGCCATGGTGGGTGGTGCCATCCTTGAGCTGGTGGTCCTGGGTTTTATAAGAAGGTGCACAAGCCAGGGGAAGCAAGCCAAAGTGGCTCCCCTCCATGGTCTCTGCATCAGTTCCTGCCTCCAAGATCCTGCCCTGTTTGAGTTCCTGTCCTGACTTCCTTCAGTGATGAACAGCAATGCTGAAGTGTAAGCCAAATAAACCCTTTCCTCCCCAACGTGCTTTTCGACCGTGGTGTTTTGTCACAACAATAGAAACGCTAACTGAGATACACGTGCTGTTTTGTGATTCTTGTTCTCAGGTTTTTAGATCTCCAGTGTCTCCAAGATCCTCATTTCTCTGTCTCCAGTGTTCTTCAAGTGACCATTTCACAGTCTCTCTAGGCTTCTGCATGCACCTGCTCCTTGCCCATTCTCCATCCTGGCCACCCCCAACTCCTCTGCGTCACTTTCTTCCTTCAGCCATTGTCTATTTTCTTGCAGGCTCCTCTGTCCTGCCGGAGCCCCCAGCTCTCCACCTTTTTCTCCTACTCATGCCTTCTTTATGGTTTCCTTTCTTTGATGTCCACCCATTGCTGCTTCCGGGCACCCGCATGTGTACCATAGCGGGAGGAGAACAGTCTCCACTGAGGACAGCCATCACTATCCTATTACAACTTATGAGTAAGGCCAAAAGGAAATCAATTCTGTCTAGAACTGGGCTCTGCCCTCCTCTCTCCTCTTCTCACTAGACTGAGAAGCAGAGCATCCTCAGATCCTTCTCTCCATGCTGGACCCTTAATTATCTGCTGTTCTTATTCCTGAATACAAACTTCTTAATAACACGAACGAGGCCACACCCATCAGGCCTGGTCCCCATTGAACACTCAGCCTCATGTGGTACTGTTTGTCCTCTGAACTCCTGGCACATGGTTCTCTCATGCTATCATCCACTCCTTCTGAGTACCTTTGCTCTAGCTATTCCTTCTGCATGGAACACTCCACCCCTTTCCACACCCTTTGCCTGTTTGTGAGTTATCTGTTCCAAACATAACCGCTTAAAACAAAGGTACTGTTCTCTCACATTTCCTTTGGGTTAAGAATCTAGGAACAGCTTAACTAGGTGGTTTCAGTTCAAGGTCTCATAAGAGGCCACATCCATGCTGCCAGCCAGGCTTCAGGCATTTGGAGCGAAAGGATCTCTCTCCAACATCCCTCCAATGGGTGGTGGTAGACTTCAGGGAGTTGACTCAGCCTGATGGTGGAGACCTCAGTTTCTTGCTGCATGGCTCTCAGTGGTCTGTCTGAGCATCCTTAGCTGCAGATTTGGCTACTTCCTGAATGAATGGATGAAGATGCTGATGCTGACAGAGGCAAGAGATGGCAGCACCAGTCTCTTGTAATCTCATCTCAGAAATAGCACACCCCTTCTATTGTACGCCACAAAAACTAAACCCCACACAGGGGGGGAGGAGAGCTCACGCAGTGCGTGTAGAAGGAGATGCAGATCCCTGGGGGCCATCTTAAGGCTGGGTTAATTATCAATTCCTTTTCCTCATTATATGTTTTTGGGGTTTTCTGATGAAAGCTGGTCTTCTCCACTAGACCATAAGATTCTCAGGAAGCAATGTTTGTGCTACTCACATGTCTGTTAGCTTTTGCTGGAAAACTTACCAATGGAAACTTAGTAGCTCAAAAAAAAAAAAGCAAAAAAAGCATCCATCTATTATTTCCATGCATCTGCGGATGAGCTGGAGTTCTCCTGGCCTGGAGCAGGCTCAGCTGATTAGGCTGTGCTAACTCATGCATCTGGCATCACTCTTGGATAAGATGGGACTGACGGGTCTAAGATCACTTCCTTTATTTCTCCGGCAGGCAGGCGGCTGACCGTTGGTCAAAGCAAAGGAAGTGAACGACCCTTGCATCTTTCTCCATCTGGGCAGAGAACCTGGGTGTGTCCATCTGGCAGCTATAGAGTTCCAAGAATTCCAAGGAATGGAAGGGTATGAGGTCTCTTGAGACCGATTTTCAAGAGGTATAATCTTACTTCTATTATATACCACTGGCAAGCTCCTTTGCCTGATGAGGACAATTACTTCACCCACACAAACTGTGGGTGACCACTGAGTGCTGCTGAAGGGCTGTTGTGTGGTTGCATATGCTGTGTTAAACACATGCAAGTCATTACTTTTCCTTTACCCTAATGTCCTGTATCATCTTGACCTTGATCTGACCTACCTACGGTGCCTAAACTCTAATTAATGCACAATTAATTCTTGGGGCCACAGTGGGTAGGTGGGTTCTGTGTTATTTACCATTGGCACAGCTTCTCTAACCCCGAGGCCAGAGACTTCCCTCCTCGGGTGTCTGGACTCCTGGTCCACTGTCCTGCTGCTCGTCCTCTTGCCATCAGGATAGCGCTCACTGCTGAAGTCCATTTACCTTCTAGACACGCCTTCTTCCCAGGTTAGTGGTCTCATAGCTAGGTTCTTCCCTTTCTTCTTCCATAGCTTCATCTCTTCCCATCCCCCACTTGCTATTCTGACCTTTGTTTTTATGCCAGGGAGGTTGCTAAGAAATTACACAATTGTCTGATTCATCCTGACATCAGTCCTATAGCACAGGAATTACTCCCATCACCATTTTCCTGATGAAAAGACTGAGATGTGTAGAGTTCACATGCCTCCTCAAGACCACAAACTACGTGAGTAGGAGAACCAAAATTAAACTCAAGGTCTGCTCCAAAACTCATCCTTTGTTGCTCAGTTGTGTGTTCTGTGGCAACTTCCTGCTAGAATGTTTCTCCTCTCTGTCTGGATGGTCTACATGTTCTCAGCATTTTCTCAAAACTACCATCACCCTCATCCCTTGCTTTGACTTTTATCTAGGACAATAGACCCTTCTCTAAGGATATTGTTCTGTGATGTCTGTCATGATTGTGGATAGACACATGTGGCTTTAGAGCACTTGATAGATTGTTAGTATGAAGATACATGAACACACACATACAATCATATATATATGAATGAGACTGGGTCTAATGTAGCCTAGACAAGTTGGCCTTGAACTCATTATGTGGCTCAGGATGACGTTGACATTGAACTGCTGGTTGTCCTGCCTCTACTTCCAATCCTGCCTATACTTACCAGAATATGCCACCATGCCCAGCTTATGCCACAAAAGGGTTCAAACCCAGAGCTTTGCATATGCTAGGCAAGCGCTCTACAAACTGCACTGTGTTTCCAGCTCAAACCACTGAACTTGAAGTTGACCTCCTGCACTGTGAAGTACTACTCTGTGGTCTTTTGGTACAGTTTGTGATTAGAAAGAGGATGGGAGATGGAGGCCAGGAATGAGTACACGGGAGGAAAGCAACAGGAAGAAGCTGCAGAACTGTTTCTCGTGAATCCTGATGGACTCAAGACTAAACTTCTCATAAGGAAAATATGTCCAACAATGTCCAGATTCCTGGTCTAAGATTCTTTCAGAATCTATGCTTTCCACTCACCAAATCATTAACAGTGGTACCAAGAATGCCAGGCCCTACCCATGATATTGAGACTCTCCAGAGACAGCCCTCCTTAGCAATGTGTGGGATGAAATATGTTCATTCCAGCATAAAGATAAAAAGAAAGCACTCCAGTAAGGCTGCCTTTATCAGCATACGCTGCTAAAATCAGTACATAGTCCTTATGACCTTTGACCTGCAGCTTAGAATTCCACAGAGCTGTACTTCGGGTTTTCTGGACATGCATATTTAAAGTCCACAGCAATAATTCCAGAAACTTAAATGCTCTACTTTTTATCGGCTCAAGACAGCCTCCAGGACTTTTCTGCAAAGAGATATCAGAAATGGCTACCTGATAAATTTGATTCTAGTGAGCCTTCAAAGATTTCTATTCTATTTCTATTCCTCAAAAACATTTACTAAAGGAGTCTGACCTGTTGTACAAATAAATAATTCATTCTTTTGCTTATTTTTAAATTCAGCCAACCATCCATCCACACATCTAACCACTTGCCCGTCTATATTTTCTGAGCACATGGGGAGTTCTCAAATACAGCTGGCAAAGAGGGGCTGAAAAATTAGAAATACAACTTTTACCAATCTGATTTTTTAAGATCTTGTTTAAGATTTGTTATTTTGTGTCTGAGTATTTGGCCTGCATTTATGCATGTGCACTACATGTGTGTCCAACGCCCACAGAGGTCAGAAGCCCCCTTATTTTTATTGATGTGCATGTGTGTTTGCCTATGTGTATCTATGTGCACATACATGAAGATACTCAAGGAGGCCAAAAGAGGGCATCGGATCCCCTGGGAGCTCCGGATGCAGGTTGTGTGAAGCCCCTGACATGGATGCTGGGGGTCCTCTGAAAGAGCAGCAAGCATCTTGACTGCTGAGCCATCTCTTTGCCCCAATTTGATTTTTTTTTAATTTTCCAGATTTCATAATAGTCCAAATAAGATATAGCTTTGATCCCCCTATCTCAATAGCACCTTCTACCAGGTATGGATCATGCATTTATTTACTTACCAGATTTTCTTGTCTCTAATACTTAGACCTTTAGAGACTAGAATTTTTGAGGTCATAAAGGACTTTGGTCATATGTTACGAAGCTTAACTCGATAAAATGCAATGTATCTCTTCACTTATATGCTTCTGTCTGTATTCTTGAAAGCTGGGTTACTGTCTTATTTACTACTATGTTCTTGGTCCCAGGAACAATGTCCAGAAAAGAACGAGAACTCAGTAAGCATTTCTTCTCTATAGGAAATAGCCCAGTGTATGGTGGGTGCTTACAAGACATTCCCTGAAGAAATGTAAAGCCACAGGAAATAGGCTATATCCACGGTCTCCACGGCCTATGAGTCAACATGGAGTCCTCAGTGTGTAACCCCTGAAGAATCTGAGGCAACTGATTCTGAGATAAGCTTTCATGAATTCGTCAACTCCTTCTCTTAGTTATATTCTCAACCTCTAATGTCTAAAATAGAAACATTCTCCAACTTCACTAGTCCATACATGGGCTCCTTTCATGCATTCTTTTTTGTCTTGTTTCCAGATGTTTGAAACGTCATTAAATTCAAAGTTTGTTCCTCATCCACTTCTGGCAGTACAATATGGGATGGTGGGTTCCCCCCTCCCTGTGCTGGAGACACAGGGTCTCACAAATACCAGACAAATACTCTATCACTGAGCTATATCACCCCATGAAGATTCATAGTCACCTAAAGTCTAAAGACAAAGGAAGATGGCTACACCGTGGTGTGCATGTGAAGCTCAGAGGACAACTTTCAGGGGCTGCTTCTCTCCTTCGACCATGTGGGTCCTGGGGACTGGTCTCAGGTCACCCAGGCTTGGTGGCAGGCACCTTTCCCCACTAGTCATTTCACAAGCCTGAGGAAAATATTTTCAGAGTATGGAAGCTATTTATTCTGTTTGTGACTTCTGCATATTGTTCTCTTGGAAAGGCTTCATAGGATTTGATGACAAAAAATGTATAAACTATTCATCCATTTATTAGTTTACTTGAGCACTCATTCTGACAAATATCTGTTGAATATTACTGTTGAGGGAGATTTGTTTGTGTTTCCACTCCGGGATTGCCCATGAAGTAAACCATAGAGTTTTCTGGCCAACTCAGAAGACACAGAAAGACACAGAGAATACGAAGGGGCTAAAAAGATGTGTGGGCTTTTCGAGTGGAGAGGTGGAGAAGAGGGTGAAGTGGTCTTTACTCCACCACTCTGTAGATCAATCAGGTTTATTCTATCATATTTGACTTCCAAGCTTTATTGAATAATAAAACATTAAAAGAAGCCACAATATCTGGCATTCAACATGGGGTGAAATCATGTGGTAGCTTTTAAAGTCTCAACTTCCCTGCCACCAGGGGTCACTGGCTTGTCCCATCAGGGGCTTCTTCTCATTGCAATCATCCCAGCTGCGCACCCTGAGGCCCCCAAAAGTGCAGTCATAGCCACCCTCCCACCCCCAGCCCTACAGCTGCCTGAATCAGGCCTCATCTCCAGCCCCGGCATTCAGGCAGTTCTTCCACAAGGGATGCTAAACAGCCACACCTTGTGTCAATATTTTGTTCAACAGCCATTGGAAACAATTCCTAAAGAGTTTCCTCAATCTATAATTTACCATTCTATGGATGATGCCTTACTAGCTGATTCTGATGCAGATACCTTAGAGAAAAATGTTTGAAGAAGTAAAGAAAAATTTTGCCTTGTTGGAGACTACAAATTGCTCCTGAAATAAATACAAAGAGGAGAGTCTATTAATTACCTAAAATATAAGATAAATTTACAAAAATTGAACCACAAAAAGTTCAAATCAGGAGAGAACAATTACAAACTCTTAATGGTTTTCAAAAATTGCTGGGAGACATAAACTGGCTATGGCCTGCAATTGGATTAACAACTCATGAACTAAGTAATTTATTTCAAACCTTACCAGGTGATACAGACTTAAAACAGTCCAAGAAAATTATCAGCTGAGGCTGAGAGAGAATTAGCTTTGGTAGAAAAGAAATTACAGGATGCATATTGTTTGGATCCAGAGCTTGATTGTATTCTGGTTATTTTACCTTCTATGCATTCACCCACAGGAATTCTTATGCAGAGAGAAGATAATATTTTAGAATGGATATTTTTGGCACAGAAGCAGAGTGAAAAGTTACAAACCTGTGTAGAAAAGGTTTCAGAGCTGGTGGTAGAGGCTCACACCTTTAATCCCAGCACTCGGGAGGCAGAGGCAGGCGGATCTCTGTGAGTTCAAGGCCAGCCTGGTCTACAGAGTGAGTTCCAGGACAGGCTCCAAAGCTACACAGAGAAACCCTGTCTCAGAAAAAAGAAGAAGAAGAAGAAGAAGAAGAAGAAGAAGAAGAAGAAGAAAAGTTTTCAGAATTGATCCTGAAAGGAAAATTGAGACTTCGTCAATTAGCAGGAATAGACTCAGCAGAAATTGTGATACCTTTTACTCATGCTGACATTTCTTCACTATGGGCAGAAAATGAACAATGGCAAAGAGCTTGCAGTAATTTTTTGGTAGAGATGAGCAAAAAATACCCCAAAACAAGAGACTTCAGTTTGTAAAAAGAAGTAATTGAGTCCTTCCTCACACTGTACAGAAGATACCAATTTCTGGAGGCCCTACATTCTATATTGATGCAAACAAATCAGGAAAGGCAGGTTATAAGTCAAGAAATTTAAGTAAAGTGGCTCAAAGCCCTTATGATTCTGTTCAAAAGTCAGAATTATATGCTATTCTTATGGTATTATTAGATTTTCCTGAACCTCTTAATATATTACTGACTCAATATGCAGAAAGAGTTATTTTATATATTGAAATTGATGAACTTATTCCAGATGATTTAGAAATAACTTTGTTATTTATTCAATTACAAGAAATAATCAGAAATAGAAATCATCTCTTTTATGTAACACGTTATCAGTTCCCATACAGGTCTACTAGGCTCCCTAGCACATGATAATAATGAAACCAATCAGCTATTGGTAGGAAATGTTCTAGAAGTCTCAAAATTTCATAAGAAACACCACATTAATAGAAAAAGTTTAAAGAATTTTTTTTATCACTTGACAACAAGCCAACAAAATTATAAGGAACTGTCCTATTTGTTCTTTGTATAACCAAACTCCACTATCTGCAGAAAGTAACACAAAAGGTACTCAAAGAAATGAAATTTGGTAAATGGATGTTTCATTTTTGCAGAGTTTGTAAAATTAAAGTATGTGCACCATACTATAGATACATATTCAGGATTTCAATAGGCAACTGCTTCCAGTTCTGAAAAGGCCGATTCTGTAATTACACATTTATTAGAAGTTATGGCCATCATGGGTATACCTGTACAAATTAAGACTGGCAATGCTCCAGCATATGTCTCTAATAAAATTAAACAGTTTTTTGCATATTATAACATAAAGCATATTACAGTTATACCACAAATCCTACAAGACAAACAGTTATAAAAAGATCTAATCATACTTTAAAAGATATGCTTAATAATCAGAAAGGTCGGGTGGTGGTGGCACACGCCTTTAATCCCAGCACTCGGGAGGCAGAGCCAGGTGGATCTCTGTGAGTTCGAGGTCAGCCTGGTCTCCAAAGCGAGTTCCAGGAAAGGCACAAAGCTACACAGAGAAACCCTGTCTCGAAAAACCAAAAAAAAAAAAAAAAAATCGGAAAGGGACAATAAAGGCTCCCAGAGATAGATTACCCAATGCTCTATTTTAAATTTTAAATTTTTTGAATGCTAATGAGAAAGGAATGACAGCTGTGGAGAGACATTGGATAGTAGAAAAAAAACTGCTGTATACTTCAAAGATGTGTTGAACTCAGAATGGAAACCAGGATATGTGTTACTTTGGGGAAGAGGTTTTGCTTTTGTTTCACAGGAGAAGAAAAGCAATGGATACCATCAAGATTAATAAAGATTAGATTCGAACTGGAGAGACCTCTTGATTAGGAGAGGCAATAGTTCATCAAACAGCTTGGTCATTCAATCCAAACTAACTTATAAGACTAACAAACACTTTTCATTTGATCATATATAACCTGCCCCGAAGGGAAACTCCCCAAAGCTGAGGTTGGGACAGCGTTTTGTTTTTGTTTTTTCAGGAAAATAAAAGCATCAAACTAAGGAATCTGAATACTACTGGACAAATGAGACATCTGATAAAGGGAGAATCATCCAGAGAAAATACCCTGAGAAAAAGAGAAAACTGGTCTAAAGGTATAGCACACTTCCAGTAGGATAAAAATCTCATAAATCTCTTAGATGTGTGTTTCTGTTGTTCTCTATACCCATATAAGGCAAATGGTCCTTTTGTACTCCCAATCCAATTAAAAATTAAAGCTGGTTTTGGAGTTGGAGCATGGCTCTCTCCTTCTCTAAACCCAAGCATGCTTGTTATAGGAAAATCAAAAATTCTGTCTCATGTCAGAAGAGCCACCTAGTATGGGACAGAAGAAAAACCAAAATTAAGGGACTATTCTATTGCCACTAATCTCATAATCCTTTGATTTTATTTTCACTCTTTAAAACTTAAGGTATAATTATTATCTAAAAATGTATAAGATTTTTAAATATACATATATATATTTAAACTTTCTGTTGTGATATTAATGGTCATATAGAGTACTAACTAATTCTAGAAATAGGCTTCATCTAGTTCTTGTATGTGATTTCAGGCTTGAGTCTGAATCAGGTAACTAGGAACTAAGCTTGTGTACCCCAGATGTATTTAATAGATTGTGGGTCTTTAATTTCTCTAAGATCTGCTGTATATGATATTTAAAATGTTTAAGTTTTCTGCAGTGAACTGTGACCATTCCTAACAGTGACCTTTGAAGTCTCCAAAAGATGATGGAGCCCCACAATGATGATTCCACCTGGATTGTAGTAACATCACTAAAGCTGACAAATACCACCCAATGACCAACTATGAACTACAAACTACACAGGACAATTTCAAGGCAGTTAACTAAGATGGTCCAGCCTCATAGACTACCCCAGCCAGGATGTCAGACAAGCCCTGCTCTTTCCCATCACACCAAGACTGGACAACAGCTGGCTCTCCAGGACTTGACCATTATCTCAATTTTCTCAGGGTCCTCTAAAGATGCTGTTGCCCCCAGACAACAGAAAGTAATTTTAAGAACATGACACCCAAACTCAAAAAAGATAGGGTGGGTGGTTTATGGTTGTTTGGTAGATTATGGATGTTTATCATCATTTGGAGGGGTTGGTTACAAGTTGTCATGGTCAGGGAGGAAACTAAGCAAAGGAGATTAGATTTTAGGATCTTATTCAGAAAAGAAATAGGAGGATATAGAAATGATAGAATAAAAGGGTAGATTATTGAATCTACTTTCAAACTAATCTCAAATATTTTACACTGGTATGAATTTTTGTATAATGATACAAATTTAAGGTTATTTTTGTTATACTGTATATATGTTCCTATTCTTGTTTAAGGTATTGCACCTATGCATCTCATTTAAACATATAATGTAAAGTTTTAGTCCTTGACAGCTATTTAGGATAATAAAGAAAGACAGGTTAGCAGTGAGTCATCTATAACAATCAAACTTATAGTCATGTTAGATATGTATTCAAGGTCAAACAGAAATGTATTTTAAATAGATAGATGGTCTTCAAACACTTCAGAGACCTACAGAATATGGCATTTAAAAATGTTATACTAACCTAAGGCTTTTCCTGACAATGAGACACATCTGCTTCTGGCAGCACCAATTTACTTCAAAAAAGGATGATGGGCATTGAAGAACCTCCATATGGAATTTGCTTTAAATGTGTCAAAGCTAGATATTTGGGAAAGAAACTGCTCTTGCCTCAACTGCTGACAGTCTACTATCCAAATTGGACAAGCAGGACACAAAAGAAAGTGACTGCTGAACTTTGCCAAGACAAGGTAGGACAGTCCTTCAAATTCCTGCATCATAGAAAAGTCTATCAGATAGTTGAGGCCTGTAGGCCAAAAATGGATGCCCCAATATTGCAGAGGAACCTTGGAATGACTGTCCAGGCAGCCAGATGTTTCTGTCGTGTCTATAGTTTGGAAGTTGCTTGCTCTGTACTTCCTGTTTACTCAGGTAATATTATATCCGTTTTGGGTCTCTGATGGAGTTGAAGATTAGATAGGTATGGTTACAGTTTTCCTTAGTTATGATAGAAAGTAAATTAGATACAAAACTTTGGACTCACCAAGATAGGATAGATAGCGGAGTATTTTCTCTGAACTTGCCAAATACTAATGGACTGGACATTGTGAATGTATTTCTTACTTGATAATTGTTCTTAGTGTATATAATTTTATTTTGTTAGAGCTAATACCTTTTTTATTCTTATTATATAAGTTTTACTATGTTAGAGTTAAAACTTTTCCCTTATATTTAGTCAAAAAGTGGGAAATGTTTTGAAAGATTTGTTTGTGTTTTCACTCCCAGACTGCCCATGGAGTGAACTATAGAGTTTTCTGGAGGACTCAGAGGAGTTAGAAGGACACAGATAAGGAGGGGCTGAAAAGATGTGCAGGTTTTTTGAACAGAGAAGTGTAGAAGAGGGTGAAGTGACCTTTGCTTCATCACTCTGTGAATCAATCAGGTTTATTCCCTAATATTTGACTCCTGAGTTTAGCTTACTGGATAATAAAACATTAAAAGAAACTCCAATAACCTATTGTGTGTCAGACACTGGTATGTGGTTGGGTCTACTTCCATTCCTGCTTCTTTTTGAATTTTGAAGTATTTATGTCTTAGAGATGTTTTTGTTTTGCCAAGCAAAAGGGTCTTCTTTCCCTGGCTGGATGGTAAGTGTCTGGAAAGCAGGAGGGAGGTAAAGTCCCACCTTTGAAATTTTCACATGTCATAAGCAAGACTCTTGAAGGTAAGACAATTTCTAGAGAAGATCCAGCTAGCCATCCAAAACCTCTCAGCTTGTCAACGATGAGGCTGGAATCCTCACTAGAGACACCTGGCTCTAAAGTTGTCTGGTTGTCACTTCATCGGCCTGTTTCGTGAGTGCCAGAGCTGGTGGCTCATGCTTCCATGAATGTGCCAGAGAGGGGAACTCAGAGCTGGCCTCCATCAGGCCCTCCAAAGTGGTTAGGACTTGATGTAAACGGATGCAGATGGGTTGGCGGATCCAAGGCAATTAACCTGACAGCACTTATTCCCTCACGTTCTGGACAGATGGCGGCTCTGCAGGAGAAGCCTCCAGACCCGCGTGTGGTGAATCATTACCTCTGCTCTCCAGCTCATCAAGATAAAAGCTGCAAGCTTGGCCTTGAGTATACACTTTGTAGATTTCTGTCAGAACAAGCCACAAACTTTAATGTACTGGGGTAACGTTCAGCCAACTTGTAGCTGTTTGTGATGACATGCAGCAAAGGATGACATCTGCTAACCCCGCTGAGTTTCTCTGGACCAAGAATGTCAGCATCCTTCTCCAGTGAAAAGACGCTAGGTCCACCTCCGGTAGCTGCCTGTGGGCTGCCGCACCCCGAGAGAGCCCTGTGTAGACTGACACGGAGTATAGAGAGATAAAAGCAAGACACAGGGCTGGGGCCTTCTCAGGGGGTCAAAGGGAGCTCTCCTGCCTTTTAAATCTCTGAAACAATATTCCTGTGTGTGCTAGAAATAGAATCTAGGGCTACTGATAGGCTGGATAAGAAGCACTCTACCACACCTCCAGCCCTCTGCCTTGTTTAAAAGAATGGAACATCTTTAAAACAATAGCCATGTAAATGCTCCTTCAGTGGTGGGAATGATTACAAAACCAGATCTTTTGCACTTTTCTGCTTTTACGAGATATGTATTCCCTGTCTCTTGAAAGAGAAATGAACTTTGAAAAAGTCCACAGATCTCACATCTGAAAGTTGAAATGGCAGCGTGGATTTAACAGCCCTGGCCCGAAGCCAGCAGACTTGGGAATTAGGCCCAATTCTGCTACTCATTTTGTTTTGAAGACATAAATTTATTTTGCTCAAGGCCCTCAAGAGAATAAATTCAAGGGTGTTCGCTTGGCCTAGGAGACAGACATGAGCACACTGCTGTCTACATGTGTTTGTTCAATCGTCCTCCACAGCAGATCCCAAGACACAGATTTGGTCACAAATAGTGCAGGGTTTCTTGAGGAAGATGGTTCTGGAGAATGAGACGCTAACAGGCATCACGTGAGAAATGTGGTAGGGGAGGGACGATAAAGGTGGCCTAGGAGCTAGTGGCCACCAAGGGATACTTGACTTCAAATGTCCATGGTCCCTCTGAGAGACCGTGTAGAACATAGCCTAGAATTACCTGCGTAAGGGTGGGAAGGCTGCAGTTTGCCCAATGGCTTTCTTCCTCGTTGTCCCCACCCCCCACAGGGCATTTATGTTACTTCTCTTCTGTCCTTGCTGTGACCAAATATGTGACGAGAAGAAACTCGAGGAAAAATTGTCTTGGCTGATTGTGAGGGTACAGCCTATCATGGTGGGGAAGGTATGGCTGAGGGGGGAGCTCATGGCTGTGACCCCCAGGCATCACCCCGGCAGTAGGAGCATGTGGCTGAGACTGCTTACTGCCTCTCAGCTCAGTGGAACAAGCAGGTCAGAAAGTAGGGCTGGGACATATATTTTAAGACCTGCCCCTCACAGGATTCACTGCCTCTAACTATGCTCTACCTCTCTGAGGTCTCATGACATCCCAAAATAGTACCAACGGTTGGGATCCAAGTGTTCAAATGCATGAATATGTGGAAGACATTTCGCATTCAAACCTGTAGTGGGGCATTATCTGGTCGGCTTTACATAGAGGCTGAACACACCATAGGTACAGAATGGGCTCAGGCAGATTCGGGTGCTAGAGTGGTTCTGAACTTCCCTAGCTCAGTCAGCCTCCAGTCAACCTGACAGCTTACCAAGGCAGATGCTGAAGTCCAACTGGAGGATGCAGAGACATTTATGGCAGTTGTGTGCAATAAGAATAAATCGTACTGGGACCCGTGGCGAGGGAGGGATAGAAGCAGGCTCTCACCTACTTACTGTGACCAGACACTCCCCAAAAGGCCACTGGGTACCCAAGTTGAGGGTCCACTTGTACCAAGGTGAGAACATGCCAGCATGCTGTGTAGACATAGGCTGCATTGTAAGGAATGATGCTAGGAAGGGCTATGCCACACTATGTGGAGAAAAATACGGATTCAGGGTGATGCGTGAATCCTTGCTCTCTCTAATCCCAGCCATGACCTTAGGCAAGCTACTTTACACCTCTGAGCATCACTTTATTCAAGTATAAAAAGGAAAAAAAAGATAGCTGCCTTCAAAATCATCACGAAGTTTAAGTGGTACAATGGGTATCAAGCCCTATTGGTCTAACCGTAAAGGAAATGCTCACGAAACGGACCTTGTGGTTACTAGATTAAAATACCCTTTCACTTTCCACAGAGATCCAAAGCCGTCAGAAAGACAGCAACAGTGTTTCCAGTTCACCCACATGTGTAGAAGATCCACCAAAGGCTCGTGTGCTAAAGGTGTGACTCCCTGGGAAGGTGGCAGCCCCTTAAGAGGCGGGGCTAAACTGGGCAAGCATTGCATCTATAATCCCAGCACTCGGAAGTCTGAGACAGGAGGGTTGTTAATAGTTAAATGTCAGTCTAGGTTACATGATGAGCTCCAGACAACCTGGGCTACAGAGTGAAGTCTCTGTTCCCTTAGGGGTAAAACCTCTACCTATTTCCATCTTTTGCTTGTTTTCCTATTAAGAGAACCAGTCTGTTCTGTGAACCAAGGAGCCCAAAGAAAAGGCGGGTCCTTAACACTCTGCTCTGCTGCCGGAAGCCTGGCTCTCTGGCGTCTTTCTTCTTGTCCTTAATAAGCGGTAGAGGAAAGAGTGAGGAGGATTCTGGAGCATCCAGGGCCGGGTGCCTTCCCTGTGTTCTCATGCTGCCCATCTGCCCTGACGTGGGCCTGCTGGGGTAGGTGGAGATGCTGAGCAGCCGGAACAAGGCGGAGCCAATTCCATGGGTACTGCAGCTGGGATCATGCTGACCCTTGGTAGCACGGCTATACAGCCTCTGCTAGCAGGAACTGGAGGGACATCTCTGGGCACCTCAGGACTCCAGAGATGTCTTCTACTGGAGAAATTTACTTGATCTTAGGTGGGGCCAGAAGGAAGTAGGGAAAGCCATGACGTCAGCACAGTGGGGATCAGTGAAGAGGAGAGGATGTTACTCAGTTCCTGCCCTGCCCTGCAGACTCGAGTCCTGTGCCTAGTTGCTCAGAAGCATCAGGAAAAAGAAGGTTCAAGAATGACATTGCCTGGCGTGGTGGTACAGGCCTTTAATCCCAGCACTTGGGAGTCAGGCAGGAGAATCTCTGTGAATTCAAGGCTAGCCTGGTCTACACAGTGAGTTCTGGGACAGCCAGGACTACATAAAGAGACCCCTATCTCTGGAAAAAAAAGAAAGACATCCTGGTGGAACACAGCAGGGTGGGGGTGGGGTGGGAGTGGGTCTGTCTGTGGGAATAGGGGTGGGGGCTGCTGTGGGCCAGTGGCTGGTGAAGAATAGGCTTGTGGGGAGTGATCTGGTTCCATGTCCCCCAGTGGGGGGTTGCCTGGATCTCAGGCAGGCCTGCTCTTGTAGTTTGGGCTTCCCGGCTTTCCGCTGCTGTCCTCGGGGACAAGCTATTTTAGGTAGCAGTCAAAATAAAACTGAGATTAACCCAGAATTCTTGGCAGTCGAACAATACCATAATTATGTGCTTTTCAAGTGCAGAAATTAGGCAGCTGACACTGACCCATGGGGGTCCGAGGGGCGCCTTGAGGATAATATGGCCTGCGTCTTGGGCTCTGTTACCTTCACAAACCCCTAGCCACAGGCAGCCACTATGGAACCATAGCACTCTTTAGAGGTGTTATTTTTGTTTCTGGGGAGTCATATTGCCAGCACAACAGTGAAACTAACTTGCTTTCACACCAAGTGCTGGCCCATTGGAAGGGTGACTTATTCCTTTCTATAGCATAAGTCCCCTCTCCAAAGTCTTGGGCCCAGTGGCCCGAGGGCAATAAAAGAACAGAAGAGCTTGTGTTCTAGGGCTGAAGCACAGGGCAGGAATTCACTCGAGGAGCATGTCTGTACTTTGATTGCCAGTGAGGGGTGCAGACCCCAATCTAGCAAATCGGCCCCTTCCTCTTTGCTGGGCATTGGGGGTTGGGGGGAGATTAGACTTCTGAGAGTAAAAGCCTTTACCCAGACAAAAGAATGGGAGATTCAAATAGATGGAGGGGTCAGGATGATGTCAGTGGAGGTCACGGCCTGAAGAATAAAACAGTGGCCATGAGCAGAGGCTCGGGCAGATCTCTGAACTCCCCTGCAAGACTTCAAAATGCCTGAAGGCAAAAAACAGAGCCTCATTCCAGGGATATTCCCAGACGTGTGCCGAGAATAAAAACACATCTCTCCCTCAACACCAACCTGGCCCCAGGGACAAGGTGTTTCATGGAAAATCAGTGCTCTTAGCAGGAGTACAGACCTTGGCCAGGAAAGTGACCTAGCAAGAGATTACGTTAGGGAAACACGCCCCCTTATCCCCTGGCAGCTGCCTTGTTGGCTTGGAGGCAAGCAGACACCTAGCTGGTGACAGGCCTTCTTTCAGAGAAAAGCCTTCTGGAAGTGTGTACCTTGCATTCATGGGGGCACCATGGGAGTGGTCCCGCCTCCCTTCCCACCAGTAATGGACATGGACGCAAACACTCTTGTGGCTGACTGTAACTGGGGCTGTTTCTCTTTTGAGGCTTTAGAAGCTCTTCTATTGCTCCCTTGACCAGGGTCATGGGCCAGCTCTCTGGGGAAGGTTTCTTAAAGATGGATCCTAACTTTTGGCTTGGTTGTTGTTTGATTTCCCCCTACACACACACACATACACACACACACACACACACACACAGCGAGATGGGAGGGGAGCCAAAACAACTTTCATGGCCTCAGTAACCAGAAGAACAGTCACCCTTGGGAAGCTGTTCCTGTGGACTAGATGTCCAGAGAAACATGAACTTAGATCATAGACAGAATCTTGAGTGTACTCTAGGAGAGAGACTAAACAGACTATGGTGGCCAGTGAGGGAGGCTAGGAGTTTTAAGCAGGGGGGATTGGAAGGCAGGGCCTGCTGCCGTGGCCTGGAATTGGCTGGTGCACTTCTTAGTAGAAGGGCTGCCCTGTTCTCATTTCCCTGTCTTGTGTGCTCTCTAGTTGGAAGGAGTCATTGCATTTAGGATGAAAGAAAAACTAATCAGCCACATCCCTCTGGGGACTCCGTGGCAATATCTTGTCCCTGGAGACCTGTAAGGAATGGATGGACCCCCTGTCAAGGGCAGCAGAACTTGGATGAACAGGTTACTTGCAATAAAGTGATCAATAAGAGCTGGCAAGTTGTTCATTGTGCTGTATCTACTACTTGGGAAGAAGAGAAAAGAGAGGAGAGCCCACAGAGGGGAACCAAGTCCTCTCCAGACAGGAAGCTGGCTTCTGGTGGATAGAACTCCATATGTGCATCCTAGGCTGGGGACATTTATAAAGATAACAGTCACATTCATTGTGAGTGGGCTTCCTGGGGCTTTCCATTGCCAGCCTATGGCAATCTTCCAGAACTGTGCCTGCTTGGCCATATTATCTTAGGAAAACCTGCATACAAGAGCACCTCCTTTGCTGGACTGAGGCAGAGCACCACCTCTTGTGGGATAACCTTTTTGTCCACTGTCTAGATGTGTCTCTGCCAAGGCACCTTCTGATTAGTTTAATAAAGAGCTGAACAGCCAATAGCTAGGTAGGAAAGGATGGGTGGGACTTGCAGGGAGAGAGAGGAACTTCGGGGAAGAATCTGCCACAAGGGATTCACCAGCGAGCCGCAGAGAGAGTAGGATGCACAGTATGGAGGAGAGGTAACAAGCCATGTGGCAGAATGTGAATTAATATAAACGGGTTAATTTAAGTTGTAAGAGCTAGTTGTGAACAAGCTCAAGCTAAGGCCAAGCTTTCTTAATTAATAAGAAGTCTCCATGTCATTATTTGGGAGCTGGCGGTCCAAAGAAAGTCTGACTACATTTGGCGCCCAATGTGGGGTGCCTAATATTGTTTTTAACTAAGTTCTTCTATTTACCAATAAAGCCTCAGGAGTCAGATGATGGGCTGAAAACCTGCTAGATCAGAAAAGCCAAAGAGCAACCAGCTGACCTTCTTTTTTGGCTGGAGATCCAGCAAGAAAGTGTTTCTCCACTCATCCCAGACCAAAAAGGACTGTGAATCTCTAAGTCTCTCCCTACCCCTTCCTGCACGTCTCTCTATCCATATTCCTGGCTCTTCCATACTCTCTATGGTTAATTCCTGTCAACCGGTCGCTGGCCCCACCCCCTGATCCAAGGTTTATTTTACTAACACAGTCTTGGGGTTTCACAGTGCAATCAAATATTCTGCAATGACAACCCACCTTGAGTGCGCAAGCAGCACCTGCAGAGCTCAAAAAAGCTGTTTTGAATTCTTTCTAGTTCTGGAAGAGCATCATCAGTGTGCCTACATTCTGCCATTGCTGTGAGGCCACGCCTACAGTTGTCTGGCTTCCCTCCTACCTCCTGGCCTGGGTGCCAGAGAACTCCCTTCTGAAAGGTACTTCAGATGGGGTTAAAATGTGAGCCCCTTCTCTAGAATGGACTCGGGAGGGAAAGGTCAGAAAAGATGGCAAAGGTGTAATGAAATGTCCCCTCCAAAGTCCAGAAGTTTGACTCTTTGGTAATTCTAAATCCTGTCAAGTTGACAATCAATATTAACTATTATATATGGTATAGTAATTTTTTATAGTTTAATTAATTTTTTATTATTAGCACTATAAACACATCTTTAAGCTTTTCCCCTAAACGTTTTAATTTTTCCTTTCATATTTAAGTCTGTGCTCCATAAGAATTAGCACTTGGGTATGGACTAAGGGTTCTGTTTCCTCCCTATTGATTTGTCAACCCTTCTCTTTCTCAGAGATGCACCACTTTGTGCCTGGCCTATATCAAACTTCCATGAATAAGTCAGTCTGACGCTGGATTCTCTAGTCTGTCCATTGGTCAACTTTTCTATCCACACACAAGAACATTTTTGTCTTTGTCTCTTTGTGATAAATTAGTAATACCTGATAGGAGGATGCTGTCTTCCATCTTCTTCAGTAGTTCTTGGCTCTATCACTTATATTAATCGTTTATATTCCATCAAAACTTTAGAATTACTTTGTCAATTATCTCAAAACCTTTGTTGGGATTGTAGTGGGAATTGCATTGACTGTATCGTACTGAAATCTACCAAAATGTCCTGTACAGTTGAAAGAGAAATAATATTGAGTCCATAAACAGATCATGTCTCAACTTTTTACATCATTAAATACTTTTCAATAAAGTTATACTTTTCTCTACATAGTTCTTTTTCTCAGGCCTATCTTACAGGTTGTGCCTTAGGCTTGATAGCTTCTTGGAATTCTAACGGGCAGTATTTTCTCTCCTTAACATGCAGAAAGTAATGGTGAATTATATCCTTAATGTTGTCATAAGTCCTACAAAATTCACTACTTTTGTTGTTTTGCAAATGTTATCTTTTTTAAAGACATTTTTGTTTAAATGAAGCCATTGAACTTCTAACCAGAGATGGTACAACAGGACTATGATTTTTATATATTGATTGTGCAGCCAACAGTCTTATAAAACTCTTACTTTCCAGGTAAATTTAAGTCTGTTTTCTCCTTCTATTAACTGGTACATGGTTTCTTTGTTTCCTTATTTGTTTGCTGATACCTAATGGTGAGCTCATATAGGCTTGATCTTCATGTGTAGGAATCCTATATCCATAAAATAGCATGCTTCTGTCTGCATAGATGCTGCTGCTAATACAGGATGAAGCAAACCTCTCACAAGTCCTTGGGTGTCATGTGGCAGCCTCACCTTGTCCCTAGCCCTTGGTTTATTCTTCCAGGTTGACTCTTCCTCAGGTTCATTTCTGCATTTGACAACTTGCTGTTCTGCCCTGTGCTGGATTTGGAGGATAAAAGTTTGGGAGAGAACTCAGACACTCACCATACTGACTGTAAGTCCAATAGCACACTGGAAGTTGCATTGTATTCAGGATATGAGATTTGCTAATGGTGTGGTGGGAGAGCCCTTCATCCTGCCTGTGGCCATCATCTCTTGTCCTCTTACAGAGCAGGACATTTTCATTGAGACTGCACACTCAGGGTCAAGACACCAACTTAAAAACTATTACAAAAGTAATGCATGTTTTCTGCATAAATTATTTTTAAAAAAATACACAGAAGAAATTTTAAGTTATCTATAAGGCCCATCTCTACACTGGAATAGAATCACTTTAATATTAATATTTTGGTGGGTACTGAGTTGAATAGTGGTCCCTTGAAAGCTACATCTGAGGGCTAGTGAGAAGGCTCAGTGTGCAAAGCATTTATCTTGCAAACCTGACAACCTGAGTTCAAGCCCCCCACATAAAGGTGAAGGAGAGAACCAAGCCCACAATGTTACTCTCTGAGGAAATAGCTTTGGAGACAGAGAGATCATCCCGAAGGTGGCTTCCTTGGGGAGCACTTCCAGAAACATTGCCTGGAAGGCTGGGAGAGAGGCGGTGCTGGGATGAGGGGTGCTGGGATGAGGGCAAGCAGGAATTGTGATGCAGCTGTAACAGAAACTGCAGCTCATGCCTATCAGGAGCCCCGAAGCCAGGATGGTAATTCCAAGTTGTCCAAAGTGGAGCCCCAGAACTCTGCATCAGCCAGCCATTGGGATGAGAAGAAACCCAAGTAAGACGGTGGCCTTCACGGGAAGCAAAGACTTGAGTGGCCTCCTCTGTGAGCCCCAGCAGGCACCACCCAGCCTTGTGGTGAGACGGAACTGGGACCACTTCATCATGTCCTAAAAGCCCCTCTGAGATTGTCTAAGCTCCTCCTTAGTGAAATGTCCAGTCTCAGAGCACAGTTTCTAAAACGCTCGTCCTTCACATTTACCCACAAATTAAAGTAGAAATATGTTTTCAAAATATCGTTGAGTTTCATGTGCTAAATTCTCTAGAACAAACTCATTTTAAGGAAGCAGAACTATTCTCTATGACTACATTGGCATGTGATTTTTCCAGGAACGCTGTCTTTCTATATATACCTCTCTCAGTTCCTCCAGATGTCTGCCTTGACACTGGTTTGTTTTGGACACATGCAGTTCCTTGTTTGGAGAGCTGTTCCCCTGGACTGTCCTTGCCAAGCCACACATTTGATTATTCCTGTTCATTCTTCAGATCCACAAAGAGACCCTCACTGACTTCCCCTAAATCAGCTCCCCTGGCAGCACTCTGGACTTCCCACTGCTGCTCATCACTCTTTGCTGCTTCCTTTCCTCCTGGCCCGGGACTGAGAGCGGGTGTGCAGTCTCTGGTGAGACATACGCACCCCTGCCCTGAATGCTCACGGTCTGATTCAGTCTTCTCCGTCCTCTGCGCCTCAGCGGAGTGTTATATATTCATGCATAGCTGCTAACTGTTTTTGAAGGATTCAATGATTTACCCAGCAGTTGAATTTCTACATGCGTATGTCCCGCATTCTGCATGTCAAAACTGTTCCTAACACCTAGAAGCCAGAAACTCCTCCATGCATGGCTCCATGAGACACTCTATATGAGGTCCGCCCACGAAAAGTTGTGCACACAGCCCCACTGGCCTGCTAGTAAGTCCTAGAGGAACTTTCTCTGTCACATCAAAAGCATCACTGGGATGTCTCTTACAGAAGAATCCAGATGGTATATGTAGCTAGCCTCTCCTCAGGAAGTAGAGCTTACCTCCTTCCTGTACCTCCCCTAAGCATATTTTGCTTCTAAGGAATGCAGAATGGAAAGGAAGTGGGGAGTAGCTGGCCACAGAGAACCCTGGCACACCAACGAGGCCAGGTGATCCAGGCCATCCACCAGCTCGGTGAGTCGTGCTGATGCATGGATCCTCGGTGCAGTGATAGGAGACTACGCTGTGCTAATGGAGGCTCCCCACAAACTCAACACTCTAGTTTAACCAAAGCCCCAAACGAAAACAGATGGAAGGGCTGGTGAGATGGAGTCCCCCAAGCACGGCAAGATGAGACCTGTTATCCCAGCACTGAAGAGACAGTGGAGGCGACCTGAGTTGGAGAGTTCCAGATTCTGTGAACACTGTCTAAAAAAAATAAAGTGAAGAGTGACGGAGGAAGAGACCTGATGCCAACACCTAGCCTCTGCACACACATCTACATCCACATGTGCACACACAAACATGTATAGACACACACACACACAGAGTCAGATCAAAGGGCTGTTTACATAGCACCTGCCCAGCATCCCTCAAAACTGCCAAGGTCATTAAAACAAAGGGAAGTCAGACACTGTAAGAAAGAAGGCGGATGATTCAGGGCAGTGAGGCATCCCGGTGAGACCCTGTAGAAGAACAGGACCCTGGGAACAACTAACCCAATCCGAGCCTGGGGTTCTCATTGTGACAGCAGTTCCAGGAACATACCGTGTTAACAGTAGGGACACCAGGACAGGGGGACACAGGAACTCTGTCCTGTCTTTACAACCTTTCTGTCAACTACGGATTTTTGTTTTAATCAAAGAGAAAACACAACAGCGACTTCATGCCAGGGGAAAGCCACCGGACCTGCTTGAGCCCTTGAGTCAATCTGATTTATCACAGAAATACGGATAGGGAGGAGTCTGAAAAGGAAGGCCATGCAAGGCCAGGGACTCAGCTTCAAAAACAGGCTCTACATGGGGTGGAACATCTGTGGAAGCCTGTCTTACATAAACAAATAGTAGGTGTTGAAATAAAGTATTTCAGGTGCCACCTGAATCCAAGCATGTTCTCTCCCTTTGATACTGCATGGAGGACAGATTCCAGGAGGAAAGCTGAGGCCCACATTTCAGGCCTTCACGAGATCGGTCATAACACCACCAGTTTATAACCCCACCTCCTACCAGACACTCCTATTTAGCGGGGAGCCTGGTCTGAGCCCTGCACCCCCACTGAGAGGCCTTCTCCTTCACCCATCTCGTCTCAGCAAAGAAAACAAAGGCAGTAAGGCTTAGACCCCACAGCAGCCATGTTCTCGGTTTGAGTAGTAAACTACACTAGGATTTATGTTTACAATCATATCAATTAGAAGTGACTGCATTCATCTTCAGTGTGGTTTGCCTCAAATGGGATGTATGGATGTGTTTCGGGGTATACTGGATCTTCCTGTTTGGGATACAATGTTTTGTGATGGAGGGCATTCAAATAGGATCTGCCACATGGTGTAGCTGTATAGGCATGAGTCAGAGGACAACGGGGCTGTAATTAATAGGCTGGCCTTGCAGTCACAGAGGCCAAGGACCAGGGTGTTGGTGATCTGGCCTGGGCCGACCGTTGAGATCATGTGGTGTTCTGGGGCAGTGGTGAAGCTTAGAAGAGGTGGTGGCGGCATCGTATCTGTGAATGGGCCCCAGGATCAAACCACCAAGGACAGAGGCCATGACATCCAGGTGTGGCCAGACCTCAGCCGAACAGGCAAAGTTAGTTGTGACTTCAGTAGAACTCCAAGCAAACTGGAACACCAAGGCAGGTATTCAGAGTTATTGCTGGGCCAGTCAGGAAGGCTACAGAACACAGGGATTTTGAGTGCAGCTGATAGGTAGTCCGGGGGTTTTCTGTGAGAAGGCCTTTCCCATGGATAATTCCTGTAAAGGCCTCAACAACCATATTAAAGTCCTGGCTCCTAGACTAGACAAACATTTCTGCCAAACACCCATGCCACCTGCACTTCCCTCTGTGACCGATCTCCACTGTGACAAGCTGTTAAGGTTTGTTTGCAGAGCTGGACTGTCAGCTCCCAAGGGCAGGGATGGTACCTGCCTTGCTCAGTGCTTTATCCCTCTGCAAGAGCAGAGGTGATATGGTGGTGGCATCGTATGAGATGGGAATAAAATTAGGCTTAGTGGAGATCGACTAAAGAAGCCGGGACTGTGAATTCTAGACCCTTCTTGAGTGGTGCGCTCTGTCTCTTGTACTGGTTAGTTTCAAATGACAACCTGCCACAGCCTAGAATCATCTGGAAGGAAAGCCTCCATGGAGGAATTGCCTAGATCAGACTGACCTGCTAGCATGTCTGTGGGAGGTTGTTGTGACTGAATAACTTAATGAGAATCTGGCTTACCCCCAGATGTATAGATATATAGACATAGACGATATTGATGATGTGTGTAAATACATATAGATTTAAAGTCTGGGGTTATAGTCCAATGATAGAGCATTTGCCTATCATACCAGAGTCGTAGGTTTAAAAAAAAATGTTTTTGAAACAGAATCTCACATTGTAGCCCAGGCTTGCCTCAAACCTCAAACTTATTATGTATCACGAAGTGGTTTCAAATTCATGGCAATCCTCCTACATCATCTTTCTGAGTGCTGGAAAACAGGTAGGAGCCAACATGCCCGGCTACATTTTTTTCTACCTCTAGGAATTTAACCTGAGTCATTACTCATACCTGTGAAGAGTTCTGCCACTGAGCTACACCTCTCAGTGTCTCACGTCTTGTTTATAGTTCTATGAAGTGTTCCTTTATCAATTGGTTGGAAAAGGGGCCTGTCGATAATATTCTCAGAGAAGATTCTTTGGGCCAAGATAGTGAGGCCCATGGCCTGAATTACATATGCTCCCAGTACCCATTGGTAGTAGCCAGTGTTCTTCTGAGATTCAAACACAGCTGCTGAAAGCCTGACACTTGGTAGCGTTCCGATGAATTCTGTAGGCAGAACAGAGGAGAGCATTCTTGCCCCAGAAGTATGGGACGTATCTGTGAGTGGGTAGCCAGCTCTGGTTTCTAAATAAGTCATTTGGGATGTGCAACAGTACTGCACACTGGCCACCGTGAAGAAACTTGGAGAATTCAGGAGAAAGAAAACAGGGCAGATCACAGTCGGAAGAGGTGGGAAGACAGGGGATGACTTAATAGCAAAATATCATCACTGAATTAAATTCAGAAATACCCTGTGAAGTTCAACTCTAAAATAGTACATTGAATATCCAATGTTATGGAATGAAGAGTGACCAAAGAGTTTAATTACAAAATACGCCAAGTAAAAAACAAACATATTGATCAATAGAACTGAATTAAAGACCCAGACATGAGTCCATACACCTATGCACACCTGAATTTGTGTAAAGAAGCCAGAAATACACACTGGAAAAAAAGATATCCTCTTCAATAAATAGTGCTGGTCAAATTGGGCTGGTGCATGTAAAAGAATGCAAATATATCCATACTTTTCACCCTGCACAAAACTTAATTCCCAATGGTCTAAAGATCTCAACATAAGGCAGATACATTGAATCTGGAAGAAGAGAAAGTAGGGGATAGTTTTGAGCTCATTGGCTCAGGAAAAGACTTACTGAACAGACCACGGATAGCACAGGCACTAAGATCAACAATTAATAAATGGGACCTCATGTAACTGAAAAGCTTCTATAAGGCAAAGGACATTGTTATTAAAACAAAACAGCAGCATATGGAATGGATAATATTTTTCCCAACTACACATCCAATAAAGGACTAACATCCAAAATATATAAAGAAATAAAAAACCTAAATATCAAGAAAAATAACCCAATTAAAAATGGTCTAAACAGGTCTAAACAGAATTCTCAAAAGAGGAAACATAAATGGCTGAGAAACACTTAAAGAAATGTTCAACATCCTTAGTCATCATGGAAATTAGAAGCAAAACTACTTTGAGATTTTATCTTACAACCATCAGAATGGCTAAGATCAATAAAACAAGTGACAGCTCATGCTGGCCAGGATGTGGAGTTAGGGGAACACCCACTCATTGCTGGTGAGAGTGCAAACTTGTATAGTCACTGTGGAAATCAGTGTGGCAGTTCCTCGGGAGGATGGGAATCAATCTACCTCAAGATCCAGCTATACCACTCTAGGGCACGTACCCAAAGGACATTTTATCCTACCACAGAGGCACTTGCTCAACCATTATTATGGCTGCTCTATTCATAATAGCCAGAATTTAGAAACAACCTAGAAATTTTCAGGTAAATGGGTGGAACTAGAAAAAAACATCCCGAATGCGGTAACCCAGATCCAGAAAGAGAAATTTGGTATGTATTTGCTTACATGCTATATTAGCTATTAAGCCAATAATAGCCAAACTACAATCCATAGAACCACAGAAGTTAGGTATGGAGTAAGGGACTGGGGGGACAAATGGATCTCATTAGGAAGGGGAAATAGAATATATAGTTACAGATGGATGAGGGGGTACCGGAATAGAAGGACCAAGAGGAGATGGGGAGGGAAGAGAGGGAAGAAGGAGGAATACAGGGAGAGACAGCTATCATTAAGGACCATTTGAGGGGTAGTATGGGAACCTAATACAGTAGAAGCTTCCTAAAATATATGCATATATGAAGGTGATCTCAATGGAAACTGCCAAATAATGAGGAAGACAGAGCCCCAACTGGACATCTCTCATCATCAAATGAAGCTTCCAGTACTGGCAATCGGTTACATCTCATTGAGTTTTTGGCCAAAAACATCCTACGAGAAATCCCGAACAATCCAGGCTGCTGCCAAGTCTATAGGTTTCTCTCCACAAACTGATGGCAAGGCCCCATTGCTGAAGACAACACCTACTCAACTCACTGAACACAGAGAAGTAGAGCTGGTGCCTGCATGGAGCCTTCACCCCTATGTTCTAGTGTCTTTGATATAGGAAGACATTGTGCACACTACCAAAGAAGAAACAAAAATACCAACCCAGTTGCAGACTCCTTGGTCTACAATGGTGTCCCACCTTTAAGACATGCTAATGCAATGGTGGCACAAACCTTCTGGGAGCAACCAACCACTATCTGATCTGACTTAAGAACTGTTCCAGGAGGTGAAACCCATGTCTGACAGTGCTTGGGTGACCAAGACCCTGAGACTAGGTACCTCAGGAACCGAGGGTGAAACCAAATACTACTGCTCTACTGAAAGAATGTAGCAATAAAATAATTTCCAATGTCATTCTGCTATACTCATAGATCAGTGCCTTGCTCAGCCATCATCAGAGAAGCTTCCTCCTGCAGCAGATGGGAACAAATACAGAGACTCACAGCCAGACATTGTGCAGAGAGTGAGAGACCTTGGAACACTCAGCCCTAAATGGAATATCTCCTTCAAATCCCTCCTCTCAGGGACCAGGGAACCCTATGGAAGAGGAGACAGAAAGAATGTAAGAGCTAGAAGGGATGGAAGAGACCAAGGAAACAAAGCCTTCTAAATACAGCAGGACCAGCACACGTATGAACTCACAGAGACTGAGGCAGCATGCATAGGACCTGCACGGGTGTGCACCAGATGAGGTCCTAGAGCTGAAAGGAAAAGTGAACATACACCCTATCCCTAACCCAGAACCTATCTCCAGATGATAACCAAGGGAGTCTATTCTTAAGGGTAGGCCACATGTCCAGAGTAGATGACCAATAGAAAATGAACTCAACGTCATCTTTGGAGGTCCCTTATCTCATAGTGTCATATCATTGGGACTTTTTCCTTCTAATTTAATTTTATTATATATATAATATGTATATATATTATATAAATTATATATATTCTCTTTTTGCCCTACATGCCTTTTGCATATATGTTATGGCTTCCAGCTGAGAGTTTTTATGGGATTCCCGAGTGTGGGAAGGAGTGGGGGTCAGTGTCTACAGTTGTTCCCTGTGCCTTCTCTTGGGCTTTTCTCCTTCTGTTTGTTTGTGTTACCCAATTCTGATGGGTTAGGAGTTTTTAAATCTTATTATATTTTATTTTATTACTACCCCTTAGAAGCCTGTTTTCTAATGAGAGACAGAAAGGGAGTGGATCAGGATGGGAGAGGAGGTGGAGAGGAACAGGGAGGAGTAGAGGGAGGGGAAAATAATCAGTATGTATTATGTGAGGAAAAAAATCTATTTTCAATAAAAGGGGGAAAAAGAAAAATGTAAAAGTAAAATATAAAAAAAAAATCTAACTACTTAGAAAACAAAATAAAGGCCAAGTGTTTCCCTAGCCCCACAGAAAGGAACTCAGGGGTCTGCAGGAGAATAGTGTGATTACTGTGGACTGTGCTAACACAGATAAGGTATATGCAACAATGGTGGTCGGAGGCTGAACAAGGAGTTAGTAACCAATGGGCCCGGAGTTCAGGAAGACATCACACAGATGAAGCCTTCTTCCCCAGATTCAGGTGAATGCAATGAATTTTTCCAGAAGGATGGAGCAGAATCCCAAGAAGAGGGGTAAAAATGAGCAAAGATAATTTAAAAAAATAAACAAACTTGTGTCTTGTTTACAGGTATGCCTGTTCATCTCCAAGCCCTTCACAGTTAGGGATTCTCCTCACAACAGGTTCATGGAAGGAAGGTTACTCCACTTTATGACTGAGAAATCAGCAACACAGGAGTTGAATAATTGCCCAGGCAGGCTGCAGATCCAAACTACTTCACCATGACCCACGCCTGTGTGGGAGACGAGAGGATGGAAAGGAGATGAGTCCAGTTGGCTGGGTACAGGCTTCTTGGCTGAGGCTGGAGAACTGGATGATGTAACTAAAAATAGAAAGTGGACCAGAGCACGAGGATTCTTACAGGCCATGGTAGGGTCTGAATTCTTTTTCCTTCAGAATATTCTGGAGCAGGTCTGAAGGCAAATTCCCGAGCTTTTTCCTTCACCCATGAATCAAAAACCCTGGAATCTAAAAGGAGTTCCTCTTGACCAGTAGCTCTCAACCTTCCTATGCTGAGACCCTTTAATACAGTTCCTTGTGTGGTGGTGACCCCTCAACAAAAAATTATTTTTGTTGCTACTTCACAACTGTAATTTCGCTACTGTTATGAATTGTAATGTAAATATCTGATATTCAGGATATCTGATATGGGACCCCTGTGAAAGGGTCATTTGACTCCCAGAGGGATTACAACCCCCAGGTTGAGAACCATTGCTTTTGACCCTTTACAGAGTCAAGACTGAGAGTCGCTACTGCAAGCTATATAGACATGAGAGTATTTTGAAGTTAGGGAAGGGGAGCTGTGGGAATTTATTTTCCAGAAAGTAATGAGTTGGAGATAGAGAGGCCTTGACACAGATGCTCAATCCAGACGTTCCTCTGCTGTCCGGGGCAGGTGAGAGTCTCAACTAGAGAAGGACCAGTATACTGGGATGAACGGTGTGTGCCAACCCCCATCTAAGAATGCATGTCTGTCTAAAACTCCAGAATGCAGTCCCATGCGGACACAGGGGCTTGTGTGACTGTATCTAGTTAAGATGAGGTCATAGTGCACTAGAGTGAGCCTACTGATGTCTTTGGGACAGAGATAAGGAAATTCAGATGGTTGCAGACATTGAGACATACAGGAAAACAAAGTCGGGTGGTAGGGAGATGGGAAGGATCTGTGAGAAGTTGGGGGAGGGAAAAACATCATTAAAATGTATTGTATGAAAATATTTTTAATTAAAAAAATGAAAAGAGGAGCCATGTGATGATGGGACAAGTTAGGGCAGCATGGTTATAAGCCATGGAGTGCCGTCTGGTGCCATCTTCCAACAGCAAGCTGAGACGGGATACTCTTCCCTCAGAGTCTCCAGGAGGCAGCCTTACTTATAGTTTGATTCTTTTGAGTTTTAGGGGGTTTGTTGCTGTTTGTTTGTTTGATTGATTGTTTGGGCCTCCTAAGCTGTGAGAATAGATGGTTCAATACGGTTTGTCCTCCAGATGTTTATGGGGTGGTAGGACCTTTGAGAAAGAGCAGCTTTGTGAGAGGCTGTTCGGTCCCTGGAGGCACTGTCCTCAGAGGGAATGCTGTTCTTCCGGAGTGAGTTCTTACAAGGGCAGGGTGTTATAACAGCCAGGGCCTGGCCAGGTCTCTCTGTAGCTTCCTGTCCAGTCATGCTATCTCTTGCTGCCATGGGTACTCTGCCATGATACCATCTACCACTGGCACCAGAGGCCAAACCAATGGGGGTTACATGATCTCAGATTTTGAGCCTCCAAACTGTAAGATAAACAAAACTTTTGTTTCTTTGTTTTGTTTTGTTTTATAAAGTTGCCTAGCCTCAGGTATTTCGTTCAGCATGGACAAAAACAACAGATTACCACGAAAAATTTCTGCTGTGTTAAGTCATCCAGTTTGTGTTAATTTTCGGAGGAAGCTCAGAATAATTAAGAAAAGTAATACAGTCGTATGAAGTGGCAAGATACTAAAGACATAGAGATCAGCTTGGGTAGAGAGTGTATGAACACTGACAATTCAGAAGCGTAGAGCTGTGTGGTCAGTGACAAGGCTTGGGTGAAGACTGGAGTTTAATTCAAACTTTGGCATCTACCTGTAATAAGACTGTTTTCTCACCTTCAAAACAGGGACAATATGGCCAACCTTAGAGTATTAAGCAGATTGAGTAACATACTTTAAGGAAATCTGTCCATTTCCAAACATGGAAATTAAAAATGAAATCCAGAAAAACTTGTCTAACAGGCAGCCCCAAGCCATAACCGCAACCTTAACCACCGAGAGCCCACCCCGCAGGCTGGCGATGGAGCGAAGCTTGTGTGCCTCCTCCTGCTGGTATCAACGCCAAGGATGATCCAAGCTGGAAGGAATGCACTGAGGCCCAACAGAGCTTGGCCTCTGGTCAGAGATGAGTCTGCCTGGCACCAGCGTAGTCCACTGTGGTTAGTAGCTTCTCCAACAGCGTGTCTGGAGGGCTGGCTGGGCAGGGTAGATCAGCAGCAAGGTCCTAAAAGCCTGCTGAAGTTTACTGGAGTCTGGAGTATTTATAGCTGTGAAGGGCCAGTCCTGAATTGGGGGTGGGTAGAGAAGGGAGTTGCGGGGGGCGGGGGGAGGAGAGTAACAACTCAAGGTGACTGATGAAATACAGACTTCCTAGTCAAATTCAAATGTAAGACAACTGAGAATTCCTATTTGAAGAAGTATTGGAAAGGACGCACTTACATTAAAACAGTATTCGTTGTTAAACTGAAATTTGAATTTTTGACTGATATCATTTGTTCTTGTTTGCTAAGTCCCGTGACCTCAGGATCCTTCTGATCAATGAAGGTTAACTTTGGAGCCAAGTCAGAAAGCAAAGTTCCTGGAGACTCCGGCGGGCCAGAGCTTTGCCTCATTCTCTGAGGGCACATTTCCCTGGCCCAATTTACACAAGTGGTTGGCTTGGACCTGGCACCACCTCCACCCTCCTGCAAGTCCAACCTTGAAAACGATTGCACATCTTTCTCTATGCATGTGAACTAGTCTTCTTGTTTCCGGACCCCAAGTCTCTAGCTGGATCACTGGGCCATAAGCTTTGGTGCCCTGGAACTTGTCTTCGCCAGGTAGTCTGGCTTCATGCCAACCTCAAGTGATCGTCACTCCAGTTAGAAGAGTGCATTTGGGGGACTGGAGAGATTGCTCAGAGGTTAAGAGCACTGGCTGCTCTTCTAGAGGTCCTGAGTTCAATTCCCAGCAACCACATGGTGGCTCATAATCATCTATAATGAGATCTGGTGCCCTCTTCTGGGGTGTGTATACATAATAAATAAAGAAATCTTTAAAAAAAAAAAAAAAAGAGTGCATTTGCCCTTAGTGAAGTTGTGAGATGGAATTACTAGTACTCAGGGAAGGGGAGAAACTAGGGGTATGCTTAGTAGCAATTACAAACAGCTGAGTTAATACATAAGTACCTAGAAGTTCCAGTCTCCCAAAGTTAAGTCCTCTGGAGTTTATAAATCCTGCAATGACTTGTTAAAATCTTGATGGTTGGATCTTGTAATGCAATATTTTAATATTCAAAGATTAAAAATGACTTAAAAAGTATACTATGTAATATCTCTGACTCAGTTAACCTTGCCTATGGAACATGAGCCTCTTTGAGCCCATGGCAGAGCCAGCTCCATACTATGTGATGGGTTGCCACATGCATAGATCCTGAACTTAGAAGAACCCTACAATTGGTTTAGTGCTATGCTGTCGCCATCTTGAAACTCCTAACAACTTCTGAACCAGAGGCCTAGAACTTGGACACCTGGTTCTATAAATTCTGTCCCCAGCACTGTCCCTGGAGGTATAGAATATGCCTAAAAAGTGAGGATAGCACAATTCGATGCCAGCCTGGAGAACCTCTGTGATAGAGTGACAGTGGGAAGCATTTGAGAAATCTGGTCACCCAGGCAGGTGTGTGGACACCTGGAAGACTGCTCATCCCACACACTGACAAAGAGCAAGTGAGGGCAGTCACCATGTCTGGAGAGATGTTCTTTTGCACAGACACATATAAACAGCACAAAGCCCAGAGGCCTATCGTGGCCATGGAGCCTTCTGACCTTGGCCACAAGCTGGGCCATCCATTTTAATCCCACAGGGAACAGTGTCTCCCTCACCTACCTCCCCATCAGCCTGCTGTGGGTGGGTCTTCACCCAAACGTGGGCTTGGCTAATGGGCTCTAGGGAAGACTTGGGCTTCCCATCAAGGTTCAGGGGACCTCAGTCAGAAGGTATCCCTGGACTCATCTATTCTGCTTGCTCAGCATTCTTTTCCTTCTTTTGCCTTCCTGCTCAACCCTCCCCTCCCCTCACACTCTGGGCCCATCTCCTTCCAGCCCCCAAACCCTGATGCATCTGGATTCCCACAGCCTGGTACCCGAGCAGAGGTCAGGGAGGGGATGGCCTTTCCCACCCTTTCTTGTTCTAGTCCAGTGGCCTGGCCTAACATCTTTGCTACCTTAGGCCATAGGCACCAGGGAGCAGCTGTCAAGACAAGAAGCCAGTGGGAAATTCAGCACTGGCTGCTTTTTGTTTATTTCTAATGGGAAGTCAGGAATTACCCCAGAGCACTGGTTGTGTTTCCAGCCGTGTGCCCTGCTGACTTCCACATCCTCTGCCGCCAGCTGTGGCTGGCTGGATAACAGCTACGGAGGAGCACAAGCAGCACTTGGCTTAATGCCTGCTGGTCTTCGCTCTGTATTCCTTGCTTGGCTGACATGAAGCACCCAGCACCCAAATCCTCCAGGGACCTTCAAGAAACATGTCACTGGACTCAGAGATGATGTGCAAGAGGTGGGACCTGGAAGCAGTTTTAACTGGTAGGAGTTGGTGGTCGGGTCCTAGCACCCCAGGGACAGCAGGGTCCACAGAGATACCAGATCACAGTTTGAGAAGAACATATTTATTAAAAGTCACCACGTCATTATTAATGTCTGGTGTCTCCATGAAGACAGTGCAATGCAGGGTTAAGATCATAGACTCGAGTCAGACCAAGTGATGGGCTTGAAACATCACTCTGACACCTGTTAACTCGGTGACTATGAGGATGTTACTTAACTTTTCCATGTCTGGGTTGTTTTATCAATAAAAAGATGATGTAAGTGTTTACTTCATAAGGTTGTGAGGATTAACTAAATCAATACCTAATGGCTAGCACACAACAACTATGCAACAACAGGTAACTATTGTCATAGTTTTAAATGCAGTCCTCAGTAGAACACTGTAATGCAATGTTTCTCAACCTGTGGGTCATGACCCCTTTGCGGGTCAAATGATGCTTTTCACAGGGGTCACATATCAGCTATTGTGGACATCAGATATTTACATTATGGTTCATAACAGTAGCAGAAGTAGTTATGAAGTAGCAATGAAATAATGTTATAGTTGGGGATCACCACAACATGAGGAACTGTTCTAAAGGGTCGCAGTGTTAGAAAGGTTGAGAACCACTGCTCTAAGGGATGCATATGGGCAGATCTTAAAACTGACCTGTTGAGGTGATCCAGGCATTAAGTGACAGAGTCCCAGTTTGAATTAGAGCCTGAGTATCTGCCCCCACATCACACTGTTCTGCCGTGGTTGAGGGAGGAGACAGGAGAAGACAGGACAGCATCCCTTACCAGCATTTCCAGCCCCTAAGATGTCCTTTCAGTTTACCCAGGGCACCAACGGTGAGGATGTGGCTGATGCAGGGGAGATGTCTCTCTGCAAGAGCAGTGTGGAAGCCTGAAGATTTAGCAGTGGAAAGAATTAAGAGTGAGCAACTTCATGCTTTGCTGGGTTTGTCATCCACCGGGCTCTTCTGAGGGAAACTCAGCAGAGTTGCACAAGACCAGGGTAGTGTCTAGGAAGGAAACAGAGGCTGCAGTTTGGGGCTGTGAGATGGGCTTTTGACAAGGTGCTAATGTTTCTGATAATCCCCCAAATCTCCGTTATGTGTTACTCATATGGGCTGTGATGGAAACCAGTTCTCCTGGGGACCCAGGTTTGCCTCCCTCCGTCTGCCAGGTTCTATCGTCTCTAGTTCACAGGAGCATCCGGGCTTGTTCAAAATGGAGCTTACACCTATGAGCAGCAGTTTATTATCCACGTGGATCCTGTGCCTTTGTCCTCTCCTAAGCTAAATCAGTCAGCCGGAGAATCGCTCTCTGGCACTAAGTCTCTCATGTTTAAACACTGACAGGAACTCTGAATTTCTGCTGAAGTACATTGTTTTACAAGTTGAAACAGGGCATTTTTGTAAGCCTACTATTTAGAAAACAAACAAATAAAACCCACATACAACTATTTCAGAAATGTTACCACACAGAAAAGAAACCCTCTTGCCAAAATGCCACCATATAAAGGAGGTGATTGAAGGGACGCAGTGAAATGTCACCTCCTTCATATTGAGGCTTGGGAAGAAAATGAATAGTCTGTTTAACTTCACAAACCTCTTTTCTAACCATTCATCACTTTTAAAACATATAACACATTTTATTAAGCCATATAATGTTACATTTCTTTTTATAATGTTAATAAAGTTACTTAATCACTTTTGGTGTTAAAATGTTTTTAGGAGGCTGGGGAGCTACCTCAGTCAGTAAAGTTCTCCCTGTGCAGGCTGAGGACCTAAATCTGACCCTCAGAACACGCATTAAAAAGACTGAGCCTGGTAACACCCATTTGTAGCCCCAGCAGTTGGAAAAGACAGGAGGATCCTGAGAGCCTGCCGAGTATTCTGTCTCACCTACTTGGTATCATCTAGTCTCCATGCATGTGCACACATATATGCACTCACTCCCACATATGAACACACACACATATAACATTTAAAAACAATAGGGTAGTGATAAATTGTAAATAGTCAAGGGATTTCTGGATTGGCGCTTCAAAGACCCATGTTCTTAACTTGAGTACTAGGTTCACTATTTCTGGGTAAAAAAAAAAAAAAAAAAACCTTCAAAACTCACTGATGGAAAGCTACAATCACAGACTATTCTCTCTCATGGTGTCTGCGGTCAGGAATTTGGTTCTGGCTCATGAGGTCAGAAAAACAGATCAGCTAGAGCTGCAGTCATCTGAGGCTTAATTTGGAATACAGCCCCTGCTTCCAGGAGGACTTGCTCACTTGATGGGCAAACTGGTGCTGACCGATGTCAGGGGGCCTCAGCTCACCTCTAAACCAGTCTTTCCATGGACTGCTTGCACGTCCTCAAGCAGAGAGCTGTCATCCCCAGGATGGGACAGACGAGCCCCAATGCCATTAGTCATTCCTACTATCCTGCTCTCTCTGCCATACTCTTATGGTCCCACAGGCCAGGTGTGACTCCGTGTGGAAGGAAGGAGACTGCTTGGAACACGACGAGAATGTAAGAAACCGTGGCAGCCACCTTGGAGGCCCTAAAACTAACCAGTTCTGGGATGGTCTCTGCTATGGTTTGACAATAGCCTCAAGAAGTCACCTGTTGGTGAGCTGTGGATGTTGCTCAGTGGCAGGGCCTGCTCTCGCCTATGGAGAGCCTGGGCTCAAGTGTTGGAAGCATAATTTCCACATTCACATACTGATGATATTTGGAGGTGGAGCCTTTGAGAACCAGTTAAGGGTGGGTAGGCTCCTGAGATGGCATTGGTGGCTTTATAAGAAGAGACACAAGCTTGCTGATCTGTCTTGCCATGTGATGCCCCTGCCATATTACAAGTAACAGTAAGACTCTCACTAGATGCTGTAGGTCTGTCAGAGCCATGCTCTTGGACTGCCCAGCCTTAAAGCCATAAGCCAAATAAACTCTCCTTTTGTCGTTTGCAATATAGTCTTGCTATATGCTCAAGCTGGCCTTGAACTTGTGATTCTCCTGGCCTGGCCTCTGCAGTGCTGGGATGACAGATAGTTATCATCTTGCCTTTGGCCATCTTCTACTCCCATAAATTATCTGGGTTGGGTTACTGGTATAACAGAAAATGGACTAAGACATTGTTTCAGCTTCTTTTCTTGGCCATGCTTAAACACTGTGACCAAAGGCAGCTTGTAGGGGGAAGATTTCTTTCAGCTTACACCTGAGGTAACAGTCCATCATTGAGGGAAGTCAGGGCAGAACTTCAGGCAGAAACTTGAAGGCAGGTCTACTTGCTGTTCCACACAACATTACTTCCCGTCAAGGAACTCACTGCCTTACCAAGTACACCAGGAGCCAAGGGCCTTCCTGGCTCACTGGCTGGCTTGTGCTCGGATAACCGGCTTATCCAGCCAAGGACCACCATCTGAGAGAATGGTACCATCTACCGTGGGCTGGGCCCTCTTACATCAATTGACCATCAAGATAATCCCCCACACACATGCCCGCAGGCCACTCCGATCTACCCATTCCTCAGCTGAGACTGTCCTCGCAGATAACTTTAGGCTGTGCCAGTCAAGTTAACGGTTGAAGCTAAACAGAATACCTTCTGCAACCTCACAGTGTGGGTCAAGTATCCCGTTCTTATTTTCTCATGACAGCCAACACCATCTATCTCCTACTAAAGGCTTCCCTTTCCAGTCAAAAATGCACAGAAATTCAGAGTCAGATAGCACTACGGTGATAACTTCTTCCAGTTCACACACCTCTTGAGATCCTCTGCTAAAAGGAGCCCATGTGTTCCTCTCCGTTACAAGATTGTGCACAATCTGAAGATGGGAACTGTCTTAGTTTTGAGTATTCCCTGCACCCAGAATAAAGCTTGCTAAATGGAAGTACCCCTGGATGTTGACTAAAGGGCTTGGGACGGGTCACTTTTGCCCTTTGGGTTTCAGCTTTCTTGTGTGCATTTACTTGGTGACTTTAAGCTACTTGTCATTTTTTTCCCCTTAGTGGGTCACAGCACGATAGCATCTCTTCGCTTCCCCAGAAGCACTACCTCCTGCTTTGGAATGCAGGGAATACTGTGGGAATCCGGGACACCTATGTTAATGGGAGGCACCTGAAGACTGTGAAACAGACTGTCAGGTCTGTTTTTGAGTTGAGACCAGTTCACAAGTACTTCCAAGTTATGTTTCTGAAGGGGAAGTCGTGATGGCAGTTCTAGACAAATCCTCTCTCCCCCTCTCGCTCTTCTGGTTGAAAACCCCATTGGCTCTTCATTACCAACAGAGTGAAATCCGGCTTCCCCAGTCCGCACTCTGTCTGAACACAGAGCTCCTGACAACTACAGCCCTGCTGAACCCTGCCCGGGGCTTTGTTTTCTTATCTGTGGCAATTCTTTACCTTGGTGGGGACTTACCAAGCAAAATCTAGACTGGTACTCCCCCGAGATCCCCCAGACTGAGCTCAAGTTCTCCAAAGACGCATCAGACTAAGTAAAAACCACTACAAAATTTGCATTCCCAAGACACTCAGGAATGCTACCATGGTACTGTTAACATAGGAAAGGCTCCTCATGCCCCGCATTTCTTCCTAAAATAGTTAATCCTGTAGAGAATGGGAAATGGTCTATCAACAAATTAGTAGTGTCTTTTCGGAACTTCATTTGATGTACTAATCACGTTGCAGAGAAATTGATCAGAAAAGGGGAGTTCTGTTTTAGATCAGGAGACTAGAAATCCACCCGGAGACTGATGGCCCTACACCCAGTCCCCAGGAAGCCCCAGTTTAAGTGTCGAGCTCAGTCTTGAGGTCTTAAGCTTCTGCAACGGGAGACCCATAAAATAAATTCACTTAACCTTGCCCAATAAGTCCTCTTCACTGCTAAAAGGTGCGCCTCTACGGGAAAGCACTGTTACGGCGGAGGCTTTTCCTCACAGCACTTGACTACTCAGGCTCAAGCGGGTGGTGTCTTCCCAGGTTAAGTCCTTTGTGTAGGGAACCATGTGGGATTTTGCTGAGAGTGCTCTTGCAAACAGACGACCCGTTCTTCCCAAGTTACCCTGAGGTACCCTGACCTCATCATTTGCTGTCATGCGAACAGATATTTACTTAGCGTGCCTCTTTATAAAGATTACCCATTGGCCCATGCGCCTGTCAGCTCTCTGTCTATAGTACTGTTGTGTGCTTTGTGAAAGGAGGATTAAAACCTAATGGTCCCGAGAACACAACGTCAGGTAAAAAGAACACTTAAGACAGGCTGGGGTGGTGGTCGTAGTGGTTGACAGATGGCAGCAGGAAAGGTGGTGAGAAAAGAGAACTTGTAGCCTGAGGGCCAGAAGGCTGGGGACAACAGTGGCCTCCACCATCCATACTATGTGTGACAGTTATCTGAGATTTCCCTTTACTCTTACAATGATATTAGCTTCACTTTCTAGATTAAAAAAAAAAAAGCATGAAGTTCATCTTGGGGCATATTAAAATTTAGCAGCAAAGTCATTTCCTCCTGTTAGAACTCCTTCCCAGTGTCAGCTCAGGTAAGGTGATCAGTTGGTGAGGTGTCCCCGTCAGTAGTGGTTTTTCTCCCCAAGGACATGTTCTAATGGGGTTTGTCGTTACAAAACTACCTCAGGAACTCCTGCCCTGGGAAAACCACAGTGCTTTTCCCACAGGAGGCTTCTGTACTGCTAATATGTGAGTTCAAGAGAGGATCTGAGGAGCTGGAGAATGGTTTTGTGGGTTAGTGAGAACACGGATGCTCTTACAGAGGAATTGGGTTCAGTTCCCAGCACCCACGTGGTGGCTTGCAACCATGTGCAACTCCTGTTCCAGGGGACCAGATGCCCTCTGCTGATCTCCTTGGGTACCAGACACGCATGTGGTGCGTATACATACATGCAGGCAAAACACTTACATTCATAAAATAAATAAACATTAAGAGGGGGATCTGAGAGCACCCTTAGGCCTCTCAGATCACAGCATGGAGGCCTCTCTCCTGTAACACGCTCCGAAGGGGCTGCCTCTGCCACACACACAGGAACCACAGCAGCATTCTGGGGTTGAAGAGCCCCTGTGGGGCAGCCAGAAGCAGCCTGGACCTTCCCTCTAGGCTCCTTCTGGGATACCCCTCATAAAACCTTACTTTCTCCAACTGCACTGTTCATCATAGAGAGCTCCGGGCCTGAGGCCGGTAGAACCCCCTGTCCTGCCTTCCTGCTTCCTTCTCCTACACTCTCCTCACTGACATGGTTTGTTGTCTTTGCCAAGCATCCTGCAATGCGTTTCCTACCTTCCCTCAGGAAAGCCTCAGAAGTGGGCTGCCATGCCGTCCGAAGGAAGAAAAAAAAACAAAGCTGCAAATGAACAACTTCGCCCACACTACTACAGTTTCTCTTTCCTCTCCAAGGCCATGCCTAATTTTGCCATGAGCTTGGCCAAGACTCAAAAGCATTTAACTTAATTATCTCCAGGAACCTTAGCTAGAAATCAGGCACATACATGTCTGCCCTACCCAGTAGATACATCCTTATTTGGGTGCTGGGATCCCTGAGGGTCAGCAGTCCACAGACAAACAGACTGTTCTCAGTAAATGAGGGGTGAAGAGTCACCTGGGTAGAGCCCACCGTGCAGGGTAGAAGCAGGTCCTCCAGGCAACCCATTGGGCTGCCATGAAGCTGTTAGTGGAAGGGGGGGCTCTCTGCCAGCTCAGCAGGGCAGAAGGGAGCTGCCATTCAGTGTCTGCCTCTGCCGGTCCCAAGGAGTTAGGTATTTGGATGACAGATAATTTCACCTTTCAACAAAGGAGCAGAGCCCTTGTCAACAGCATCTGTGAGGGGAGCAGGATGGGCCACTGCTCATTTGCTTCAAGAACTGTTTTGTCATATGCTTGTAGGGCCACGCAGATACTATCAAACATTAGTTGTTGTTGTTGTTGTTGTTTTAACTAAAATGCTTTATGCGGATTAAGGGTGGGTGATCCAGGGCTGGGGAGATGGATAACTTAGCGTGTAAAGTGCTGGATGAAGACCTGGGTGTGATCCTCAGAACCCACCTTCAAAAACACAACAAACAAAACTGGGTATAGTTGTACGCGCTGGTAGTCCTAGCATGGGGAGGCAGAGATAGGCGGATCCCCGGAGCTCACTGGCCAGCCTGCTAGCCTACTTAGCAAATTTCAGACCAATGAGAGACCCTTCTCAAAAGATGGTGGACAGTCAATGAAGAATGACATTCCAAAACTATTGGATAACACACACACACACACACACACACACACACACACACACACACAGAGGTGAGTGACTGACGTGAACATCTCTTTCCAACCCATTCGCCATCTTTTTTCCTCCCAAGTGTCTCCTGTTACTTGGCTGGCAGAAGAAAGTGCCCTGGACTTTTCAGGCACTGATAACTGCAGTAGCAATGGTGGTGGGTATCTTCCTATCTTCCTGACTTGCCTCATTTATTCGGTGGCTTCCCTATCTGAAAGGTAAGACTCTTACTCATGGACATGGTCCTGGGGGAGGCAATATCACACGCAGAAGAGCTTAGGATTCTTAAGCTTTTATTAATTTGTATGTAGCACCGGTGCATCTCATTGTTAGACATCTCCGGAGCAAAGGGGACCGTAACTCAGACAAATAGAGATCTGATGCTTTTGTTGAGCTCTGTCTAGGGAAGGTGGCTGATTGTACATTAGTTGTTGGGATTGCAAGCATGTGGGATGGGAAGATGCTGAGAACATCCAGTTTTCAGAGTTTTCTAGAATGGTATTTTAGAAGAGAGTTGGCAGCAGCAGTCACTAAAACCCCCGAGCTGGATGCCATGTCCATCTGGGATCTGGTAGAGATGCTCCAGGCCGAGGTGCTACAAGATGGGGCTCAAATCAAGTCTCCGGCCTCCATCGTGTCTCCGCCCTTCCTGGATGTCTTTTACAGTGATCTTCTGCAAACACTAGGACTAAAGCTGAGGCGTTCTGTGTTCTTAATCCCTAAAGAAGCAGATTCACAAGGAGTTTAGGACCTTGAAAGGAACACTAATACCCTTTGCTGAACAGAGCAACTTCATCAGAGCGACAGAAAGGGAGAGGCCATTGCTAAATTTGCTCTCGCTACAGCCTGCAGGCACATTTAGAGAACACAGGGTTGGCCCAGCACGTACTCAAGGTGCTCCAGGCTCAAAAACTCCAGTCCACACCCTCCTGTTCTCTGCCACTCCTTAGTTTCGACTTTCTTTTCCTTTGTCCCTCCACAGCCAAACTTCTTGGAAGAGTCTATCCTGTCTTCACTAACACAGCCCCACACTTCTGAGAACACTCACTTCACAGATGCCCCACACCCAGGCCACTGCCCACCTCACACTGTCACATCCAGTGGCTGTTCAGTCTTGCTGAATGCTTTCTCTTCTTTTACTCTGTACCCTTCTGAATCTTCCTTTTCAGTAGTGTTCATTGACTCTTTCTGTCCATTAAATAATACTTCCCTCAGGATTCTTGCCTTCATCTTCTTTGTTTTTCCAACTCTTTATAAATTTAGTGGATATTTGCCACTTATGCTTGACCAGCCCCTCCAGAAAGCCTTCTGTTGAATCCTCTTCCCTAAGATTTTAGGTGGGAACCAGAGATAGTCCAGGTACTGACTTTCCAGCTTCTCTTGCAGCTAGAGTACACACATGCAACACTGTTTCTGACCATCAGACTTGAAACATATCTTGAATAGAGAGACAGACTCAAAATATATACACTGGCAGGTTCCACTCTGTGAGAGTAGATTCGGATGAGACATTCTGCTATGTCTAGGTTCTAGATTTACTATCCAGTAACACAGGCTGTGGTGTCTGTCTGTGTCCAGCATTACTGTAGTTATCCTGAGGGTAACCCTCAGCTTTCTTGAGACCCTTCTTTTACCTTTCCTTTTTAGAGTAATAGCATTATATCATCATATTCACAGTCTTTCGTATCATCTTCATTCCATGTGGTTGACCAAAGCTCCTAATTACCTTTCAACAATGCCCCCTCCATGCCCCATCACCACAGAATTACTTCAGGGTTTCATTAGCATTCACCTGCACTATTGGAATAGGGTATTAGTGAGTTCTGTGCTTCTGGCCTTTCCCCCTCAATCTGATTTACACTGATGGTATAGTTTTCTTTGCCAAATATGAATTGGCCCTTTTAGTTCCCTGCTTAAAACCTTTCTGAACTTTCCCATTGATTTCAGGATAAAATCTAATCCCTTTAGCATGACACTTGACTGCCACCTTGCACAGGACACATTGCTTTACATCTCTAGGCCTTTGATCACTATGACCTCCAGCCTCACTGTCCTGACAGTAGTGGTGTCCTACTAAGTGCCTCTGGTCCTGGCTGAGAGCCAAGACTAGGAGTTAATTGGAAGATACTCATCCCCAGAGGATGGAAATGTCTGCTTCCCTGAACCCAATGTCCAAAGTCTCCAGAGTGAACAGACCCCTAAATGCCTCCTTTCCTGTTTCCCTTCTGTGTTCTCTGTGATGTCTGACTAAATGATGGGAAAGAAGAAAGATTTATTTTTTATTTTGGTTCACAGTTTCAGATTAATAGATTGTCGCTTGCCCATGTGCTAGGACAGAATATCATGGTGATGGTAATATGTGGTGGAAGAGCCTCTTCACCTTGTAGTGGGTGGGAAGCAGAGAAATCAGCAACAGGAAGGGGTTGTGGAAAAAATAGAGCTCCCCAAAGATATGTCCCTAGTGATCAGCTTTCTCCCTCTAGGCAACTGCCTCCCAATAACCCATGAAAATTTTGAGTCTATCAGTAGACAAAGCCTTTCATTAAGTCAGAGTCGTAGTGATATGATCCTCCCTGGGAACACCCTCACAGACATACCCAGAGGTGTGCTTTCCTGTCTCCTAGGTATTCTGTGCTGACTTATTTCTGTCAACTTGACACAAGGTAGAGTTATCTGAAAGGAGGAATCTCAGTTGAGAAACTGCCCTTCCAGATTGCCTTTGTGCAAATCTGTGGGGCGTTTTCTTGATTGATGGTTGATGGAAGGGCATAGCCACCCCTGGGCAGATAATCCTGTGTTGTATAAGAAAGCAAGGTGAGTATCAAAAACCAGTTAGCAGCATCTCTCCATGGCTTCTGATTCAGTTCTTGCTTTGAGGTTCCTGCCTTGAGCTCCTGCCCTGACTTCCCTCAGTAATGAAGTATGACCTGAGAGCTATGAGATGAAATCCACCCTTTCTACCCCATGTGCTTCTGGCCATGGTGTTTTAGGACAGCAGTAGAAACTAAGACAATATTTAATCCACTCAAGTTAACAGGATTAACCATCAAAGTTTCCTAATACATTTACTTACTTATTTAACACATATTGACTGAATCCACTCAGTGTTATGCACCAAGCTGATGACGACCTTGAGTGGTCAGCACAGACCCCCATGATTGCTGTTAACCTACTTACCTGAGCTTCTACACTCTTTTCTGAATTCAAGTTCCCAGAACCTCACCAACCCACTGAGTGTCTCCCACCTCCTTTATTCCCCATTCTCCTGCCTTTCTTCCCCCGGTCAGGCTCCATGACCTACAATTCTGCCCACCTATCCCAAGAATAGTTTCTTTTTATAGGCCCTTGGCCCTGTGCCTGACCATGTTGCTTTGGATCTGAGGTCTTCATCATGAAGGTCACTCCAGACTGGATTGGATTCAGACACACTATGATGTTTAGATCTCTGACTGGTTAGAGTGAAGCAGCCTCCTTGATTACCAGCTTCTCCTGGAAGCCACTGTTCACTTCTTTTTCTTCTCATTGAGGTCATTGCCTGTCTTACTAATTGTGATACTTCCCTTTCCCCACATGACTTTCCACACCTGATGAATGTTTACTCTTCATAGGGCAAAGGTCATCTAACCCTAGGAAGTTCCCTCACACTGTCTCTGGGATGGGCTTATCCAGTGCTACTGAAATGCTTTCAGTTGTGTCTCTTTATTAGCACAATCTAGTTCTGCTGGGATTCTGCAAGTAAGACGTCTTGTTGCTGTTATAACAAAATGTCTGAGAAAGGCTACTGACCTAGTCCATGAGCCTGTGGGAGCCAAGTTTAGCACACCATGGCCTCCATTCTCTGTGTGTGTTAGTTCCAGGTCCGGGTGCTCCCTGCTTAATTCTTTTCATCCAGCTTTACACTTCATGTTGACCATGTGTGTTCTTACTTCTATATCTTTTCTCTAGGATCCCCGTTTTCCCATGTTAGTGTGTGTATGTGTGTGTGTGTGTGTGTGTGTGTGTGTGTGTGTGTGTGTGTGTATGTGTGACTTTGTTTAGTTAAAGGTTTGGAGTTAAAGTCCAAATCACATGACACAGGATCCAAGGCTTCTCTAGTCTCATCACTGCATGATGAAGGTGTGTGGGTGGCGAGAGTATGTGCAGGAACAAGTTTATATGTCAGACTAGAGAGCCAAGCCCTGAGGTCTCACAATCCCTTTCTAGGGCTCACCCTAATTGTTCTAAGGACCTCTTATCAAGCCTTGATGCTTAAAACACCATCCTCTCCAAACAGTGCCACCATGGGGACCATTGTTTTAACATATGGACTTTTTTTGGTTGAGACACAATTAGACCACATCAAAGCCGTAGTGTTCTGTCTTCTCTACTTGACTTTAAACTCAATGCATCTTAAAGCACTATTGTATGCCCAATGGCTGCCCTAGTACGTGGCATAGAACAGAATGAGGAAATCCACAAAAAGTCACTTTTCAGTTGTCCCACTTCTAACAATGTCACATACATATTTAAACAGAGTGGAATGGTCAAATGACAAGGCTAGTCTTTGATTCTATTTCCCTTCAGTTCTTCCCTTCACTGATGTGCTGAGTAATGCTTAACAACCAGCTCAATAAGAGGAGCCCTGCTTTGTGGGGTTTGCACATTTCCATGGTGAAATACCCTCACTACAGCTCACTTCAAGCTGCTGAGGTAATGGCACCCAGTGTGCACTTGGAGTTGCACATGGATTGTCCATGAGCCTGTGGGAGCCAGATCCAGTGCACCATGGCCTCCATTCTCTGTGTGTGTTAGTTCCAGGTCCAGGTGCCCCCTGCTTAACTCTTCATCCAGCTTTACACTTCGTGTTGACCATGTGTGTTCTTCCTTCTATATCTTTTCTCTAGGGTCCCCTTTTTCCCATGTTAGTGTGTGTGTGTGTGTGTGTGTGTGTGTGTGTGTGTGTGTGTGTGTATGTGTGTGTGTGTGTGTGTGTGTTGGTACTGGTTTCCTGTGGCTCCTGTAACAGGAGCCTTTGATGATCCCTCAGCCATTAATCTTCACTTCCTGGTAACAACCTCTTGACCCATAATAAGTGGCAGTTATTTTCCAAAGAAAAACAAACATGTAGTTGTTTTGATGGTCAGATAAGCTGCTAGATATTAATGTGACAATATCCTGTGCCGTGAGCTGTTCTGTGTAGTTGATATCCTTTATCAGAACAGTTCTATGGGATATAGAGGAGAGAAAGACAACCAACCCATAGGAAAGACGGATTGTTGCTATAAATTGTATTAGGGGCACAGCTGCGTAGGAACCAGCTGCAATGATCTTACAGAACACTCATGATGATTCAGTATCACATGGTCTGGAACTACATTCTTGCTTGACATGATACTGTTGTGACTGAAACTAGCTGTTATAGTGTCTTATGCACCTATCTTAGCCCATAGCTAGACTGTGGGGGGAAAGACAGAAACTTTCTTATGTCTCCTTTATCACCCCAAAATTCAAGGAAGTGCTAGACACAGGAAGATGCCAGATCAACATCTGAATGAATACTCACATGCTCAATTTTTCCTTCTTAAAATGCTCAAATTATCATTGTTTAGAATTATAAGATAATTCATGTTAACTACAAAGCATTATGCATGCCTGGAAAATATTCTGAGTCCTTCAACAGAAGAAAGGAGTATGTGTGCGTGTGTGTGTGTGTGTGTGTGTGTGTGTGTGTGTGTGTGTGTTTATTTTGTGTGTAGGGGGCACACACCATGCATGCTTGTGGAGATCAAAGGATGACTTGTGGGAATCAGTTCTCTCTTTCCACCATGTGCAGCTCAGGGACTGAACGCGTGTTACCAGGCTCAGCAGCAAGTGCCTTTTCTCAAGGAGCCATCTTGCTGGCTTGAGTGTGGTAAGTCTGTACTGATCTCCCACCATGATTCCCACTAGAAAGGGATATATTTGCTTTTAAGTTTTGGCCAATGTTTCTTCATAGTTCTTCCCTCAATGACACTGTATTTGTAAAAATATAAATCATAAAATAAAAGGAAACATTCTATTAATGCAATATTCAAAGTGGATATTTCAACAGACAGAAGGCAAAAAAACCTAAAATAATATTAGCTATTATTTGGAAATTTTGTGATACAAGTTGGTTTAACTTAAAGAAAATCCAACTTCTAGAAACTCCCATTAACAAAAATTGAAATTAAGAAATAAATTTTCACAGGAGATTTTTGTTAGGAAATTACCCACACTCACATCACTCCCAAATTAATTTCAAATTAAACATTTAATTTATAGATGCCTGACTTTCGCTCAGGAAAGGAACAGAAGTATTATGCTCATCACCTTGGATCTGCACAACTTCCACAGCTTTGCACCCTCACAACCCATCAGGCTTGCTACTTATGTTCTCAGTGAGTAATTTGCCTAAAGCTCTTGATTCCACCCACCCTTTCTTGTTCTAGTTGAAATGTCTCAGCTTAAAGGTACGTGATAAACGAGGGTTTTCTTATCTTAACACAACAAGGCACCAGAATTGGTCTCAGTTGAAGGAATTTGTACTCTAATTGAGCAAAGATTATTCTTTCAACTCTCCTTTGATATTTGGCATTGGACCAAGGAGTCTAAAATTAGCTGACTTCAGAATCCAGGTGCGGGTTAAGTGGAAGCAATTCCATTTGCCCCAGGAAGTCCCAGGAGTTGTTGAAATAGTTTAAGTATAATTCTGGTTAAACTGCTCGTAGAGTCTCCTCTTTCTGCAGAGAGTGGAAAACCACCACACTGCAGAGCTGGAAGGGACCAGTGAGGACATCACTTAGGCACTCTCCACCTTGCAGCTCAGATTAGAATGGCAGACCTTTCCAAGCCTTGCTCTGCCTCGACAAAATAGGTTTGTTTGGATTTTTCTTGTCCTGCTCACCCCTCAAAAGCATTCAGGGGACTAGATAAGCATCATAGCTTTCCATTGTCACTCTGGTGGCCTCAAAACATGTCTACGTATTCTTTAACGCTCCTTCCACCCACACGTGCCAAGCTTAGGGACTCATGCGTAGCCAGTGGAACACAGCAAACCTCTGAAGCTAGGTCACAAACGTGACTCAGTGTCCCCTGTTTCTCTTAGGATACTCACTGTGGAAGAAGCCAGATGTCATGTTGGAAGTCTCACTTCTCTGGGACTGCCATGTTAGGGGGAAGCCACATAAAGAGGCCTAAGTAGGTTCCTTGACTGGCTGTTCCAACACTCATGTGTCCCTCCAGGCTGGAAGTATGAGTGAATGAGTCTCCAGATAATTTCAGGTCCCAACCGGCAAGACAGCCTAAATGCTGAAACTTCCCAGCTGACGCCTCAAACATGAAAGAGTAACAAGCCAGTTTTTCTCTGCTGCCTCGGAACTCCTGACCCACAGTTTATGAACACATGAAATGGGTGAGGTCATGTGTGTGTGTATGTGTGTGCTTTCTGGCTAGTGTGCGCCATGTGTGACGTGGAAATGCTCACCGCAGCAATGGCCATCACAACAATGTAAGAACATGGTCTAAATAACCAACTTACCCTGTGTGGGGGCACAGGACCCAAACTACAGCCTTCCCTTACTTCTTCTTGAGTCATCAGAACTGAAACTCCAGGGCCGATGGTTCACTCTCGTCCCATAGAGTGTCGTCCAGAGCTGACCCAGAGCTGAAACCCACGTCTGGCCCACTCCAAGCTCACCCTAAGCGGCAGCTCGGTCATCCATGCAGCAAGTGACTGGCCTTTCCTTGTGCCCTCGTCCGTGTGCGTCTTCTGGTCCTCTTCTGTCCCATTTGCTCTCTCTAATTTTCTTCTTTCAAGAGATGGAGGGAACCTCTGTGTTTTCTAACTTGATCAGTTTTATAACCGATACCAAGGGGGGCAGAGGTTTTCAGACTCGGGCAAGCGTTCACCTGTACGGCTGGAAGAGCCCATGCTGCCACACCTCAGAGCAAAGGCTGGCTTCCATATGCCTCTGTCAAGCCCTCGGACTTGCTTTTTCCTACCTGAGCTACAGGTACAACATCCGCTATTTGTATCTTTGAATCTCCATACATGAGGGGTGAGCTATGAACACACTTGTGACAAATTTTTATCCCACCGAGTCCCCCTCATGCTTGTGTGCTATAGGTAGCTCTTGTGGGCTGCCCATCTCCAGACTGCTCCTGGCAGGGGTGGGCTGCAGGGCCCTGGCCCCCGTTTTGGGTAGCTGTTGCCTTGCTTGCTGACCTTGACCTTGATGTCCTCCCTGTGCTAATTCCCTGCCGGTTTCCACCCTCCTGAATGCTTAAGGGAAGTTCCTTGTCTGTGTATCCTGCACATTGGGCGTTAACAGCTTAGATGCAAGATTGTAGAACATTGGTAGCGAACTTCTGCCCTCCGGGGTTCTCCCATTGTGCTGTAAGCCTGTATTTAAGGTTTCCTCCCTCTTTCAATAAACGGCATTCGGCATTCTGCTGAGGCGAATGACCCGCTGTCTCTTGTCTCTGTTTTTTGATCCACAGCCCCTCGCTCGGACATGGTGGACGGTGGTGGTAGCACGGGTGTTACCACTACAGAGGACAGCTCAGCCTGCTGCCTTGGCAAGGCCTTCCCAGCCTAGAAGAGAAAATGCACCCCAGCTTTGGCCTCCACATCCCCAGTACTCAAATCTGCAGGTCCATTCACATGACCTGGATAAAAGTCGCGCCCCTGTAACATCTTTAGAACAGCACTCAGGAGCGAGGCTTTGCTGTGTGCTTAAAGGTTGACGTGGGCTCATCAAACTTGTTCCCTGAATCATATCACCTCCACTCCGTTCTTCCATCCTCATCAAGCCAAAACCTTAGGCACTTCTTCTGGCAGAAGGCCAGTCTCTTCAAAGAGAGATGGGAAAGAAGGTGAGAACTAACTCTGCCACTTAAAACTGTCACTCGTGCAGAGTGTGGAGGGTGCTGGCTCACCCTAGCAATGACCTCCTCCGCACAGTCCAGGTCACAGTCTCTGTCATGTGACCATAATGATGCTAGCAGGGCGACGACTAAGTAACCCCTGAGATTTGCAGTGGTCCCAGACGTATCTGTGGGGAGCCAGGCGGTTCCTCCTTTCCTGGTTATAGCTGCCAATCAAGTCAACAATAAATGTCTATCATGTGCCAGGCATCAGAGTACCAAAATGCATTAGACAAATTCCCATTGCCGTTCACAGATGAAGAGATGACTTCTCAAGCTTGATTCTCAGGTAAACCATCACTGCTTGTGAGCTGCGTCACAAATAACTTAATATGTATTAGTGATAGGAGCTGCCAAAGATTTGAAATGTCTGACATGAGAATAGATACGTCTGTCCTCGCTTATATTCTTACACAGCTGAATTAGTGGTACCCTCCTGAGTGTCAATTGTCCTGTGCCCCCAAGAGAGAAAGGCTGAGAATATTGTGCCCAGTAAGGACCCTTACTGACTTTGTGGGACAGAGGCACCTTTTGAAAAATATGAAGCCAGGCAGCGGTGGCACACGTCTTTAATCCCAGCACTCGGGAGGCAGAGACAAATAGATCTCTATGAGTTCGAGGCCAGCCTGGTCTACAGAATGAGTTCCAGGACAGGCACCAAAACTACACAGAGAAACCCTGTCTCAACAAACCAAAAAAAGAAAAAGAAAAAAGTGAAGAGCATCCTCATCCTTTCTCACAGAGAAGGAGCTAATGACTCAGACTCCCTTTCTAGGAAGAAGCAGAAGGAACCATTGTCCTTTGACTGTGGGGAGCCTTTGTTCATTTGGTTTTTTGCTTTGTTTTGTTTTAAGGAAAAAGGCAGTGTAGTATGGGTGTCACATCAATGGTGATATGTCTATCACTGTGACTTTACTACTTTATATCTCATGGGTCAATCAGGTGACGTGCAAAGCTAGCCTCCTCAATGATATGTGTATTTGTTTAGGGCTTTAAGCTTACAGAGTACTTTCACATTCATTGACGTGGATGGCATTATGGTTTGGATAGGAAGTGTCTCTAAGACTCCAGTATTAAATGCTTGATCCCATTGTCTCAATGTTCAGAAGAGAGTCCTTGGGAGGTGACTGGATCATATGGCACTAAACTCATCAGTGGATTAATTCATTGATGAGTTCACAATTGAATGAGCTGTGGGGGAGGGGAAGACTTGGTTAAACAAAGTGGGTCATTGAGAGTAGCTCCTGAAATGGTTTATCTTGTCTTTGGATCTCTTCACATACAAGCTCCCTCTCCTGTGATCCTGGTGGCCATAAAGTGAGTAACTTGGTTCCACCATGGTGCCTTGCTTCACCACAGCCCAGGAACAACAGAGTCAGGCGACTGAGGATGAGAAGTTCTGAAAGCACAGTTAAGTTCAACCCTCTCTCCTTTTCATTGTTTCAGGTGTTTTGCTATAGCAGTAAAAAGCTGACTAACATAAATCGGCTCAAGTCCTGTTAAAGTTATCTTGCTCTAAACCCCTATCAGGTGAGTGATACAGCTGAGGTTCAAATCTGGGTCTTCTGTTTCCACGCTGTGCTCTTCATAATATGCTACGGTTGAGAGGAACAAAGATGCAGCTCTATCTTCAGTGTTGACATCTAAAGGCAATGTGACCCACCCCACACTATTGGATAGGATATCTCACAGTTCGCAACGCTTGTTTCTAAGCAGTGGAGATGCATCAGCCTCTCCTTGGTCCAGCCTCTCCTTGGTCCAGCCTCTTGAGATCTAGCAAGGCAGTGTCCTGCAGAATTTCTTCCGCTTTGGGTCTACCACCACCCGTTACACATGCCTGTGATTACTCAAGTCTTGACAGAAGGGAATGACTCCATTTGGAACTTTAATAGGCAATCCAGCCAGGCATGGTGGCACACACTTATAATCCCAGAACTGGGCAGGCTGAGAAAGGAAGATTGAAAGTTTAAGACTAGCCTAGGTTACATAGTGATGCCTTGTTACAAACAAATAAAAACTCAGAAAAGCATAAGCCCAAAGCAGTGACTCCCAGGATTTCATAGCTCTAAATCCCCACTGTGAGAATACCAGAGCTCCCAGTTAGCCACCATGTAGGAGGCTGACATCTGTGGCTTAGGTCAGGAAAAATCTTATAAAGAATAGAGAAGAAATGCACACACACACACACACACACACACACACACACACACACACACATACCTCTAGCCCTACACATCTAAGTCAGGCATTAATTCTGTGACTAAGATGTTCCACCCAGGAAGTCATTTTGACAAGTGAGACTGTGGTGTCCAAACTGTGTCCAGAATCACTTCACCACTCACCACATGTCATTTAAAGGACTTCTCACTTTGCAGTGAAAGTGTTCCATATCAAAGTGCTTACTGAACATAAAAATGAATGGCCACTTAAAGGATGAATTGTAGTACTCCTACAGTCCAAGAAATGAAATTTGGCTTTGTTAATGCTGAGTCTTAGTGCAAAGCTAGAAGGCTGGCTGGAATTCTGGCCTGTGTTTGCAGATGTCTGGTGAACTGCTCGGTCAGCTTGCCTGGAAAAACAAGCCAGCATCCTTCTGTGTTCCCCCAGTGCTGGTCTTGTCAACACAGGGACCCGTGGAAGTGAGTCTAAATCTCGGGCTTCCTCGGTTCCCTGAACACAAAGAGCAAGACACACAATAGTCAGATAACAGATGACGAAAATGTGGTTATTGGGGTGGCGGGGGGGGGGGGGGCTTCCCATGGATTTCTGCAGGGGGTGGGGGTGGGGGGGCTTCCCATGGATTTCTTTTTTCATCATGACACAAATGAAAAATAATAGAGATGTGTGTGAAAAAGTACAGGGGGCAGGGTTAAGCATGCATGTAGAAGGAAGGGATATTCAATTATCCAGAACTATCTACCCTAACATCTGGTGGCAGGGGCTTTTGTCTCACTTTGTGTGTTTGTTTCATGTCCCATCTCAGGATTATCTGAAATTGCATTGACTTTAGGGCTCACATCGGACTGGGAATCCCCACAGGCAGGAGCCAGCGTACCATTGAAGTTGGCCTACCCTGGACAAGCAAGAGAGGGGACAGCATGACCCCTGTTATCTGTGTTTCTTTTATCTAGAGTCCCTGACACATCTGGTGTGTTGTAGGAAACTGTCAACAGCACAAAGATATACAAATTGGCAAATCAGGGTTTTAGCGCTCTGCAAGATATAAAGGAGCCGCATTAAACACTGTTTGAAGAGCTCCAGTGACCCAGAATGGTTTCTATTCCAGGAGTGCCTTAGCCCTGGGTAGCACAGGTCTCCTGTCTTCTCAAGAACAAGAGCTGACCCAGGGTCAACCCAGAGCAGCTCATGAAGGGCTGCTCACTTTTAGATCCCTCCCAAGCCACTCTGTCTCCGCCATATTGCCCACTGGTCTGGTAACCAACCCCATTATCCCTCATCCTACAGACTCTCCTTCACATGGGAAACCAGCGGCCAGTGCTGCGGAGCACAGTCAGAATGAAGACTAACCTGGACGGTTCATCCCCGGCTGTGCCGGCCGCATCACTAAAAGCCATGCATTTCATTTGTCCTGCTCCCTTGGCTGTCTTAAAGTTGGGGGGAAAAACCTGATAAAGCAAGTTAGTATCCCCTGCTGGTTTTTCCGACTCCAGCTGAAACTGTCCTAAGACACACTTATTTTTACAAATTGTTTTTAAACAAACACATTAACAAAAGCTGCAGGGATCTCAGTTAGCACCTAAGAGATGATTAATCATTTGGACAGAAGTTTGTCTTTACCTGTAGGAGGAAACTTAAAGGGTCTTATTAATAAAAACAAACCTGAAGCCAGTTATTGGGGTGACCACTGGAAGATCAGAGAGACAGACAGGCCACAGCTACCTCACCTTGCCAGTTCCTCAGCTGGTCCTGTTTCCTCAGACTGGAAGCCTCTGAGTCCTTATCCAAATGAATCTCAGCTGAACTGCTGCTCGAAAGCCTGAAAGCTTAACCAGCCAAAAGCTTCTAGTTGCTGGTCTTCACGCCTTATATACCTTTCTGCTATCTGCCATCACTCCCTGGGATTAAAGGCTCACTTCTTGGGATTAAAGGCATGAGTCACCATGCTTGGCTGTATCCTTGAACAGATGGATTTCTGCCTCTGGAATGCTAGGATTAAAGGTGTGTGCTACCACTGCCTATCCTCTATGTTTAACATTGTGGCTGTTCTGTCTCTGACTCCAGATAAGTTTATTAGGGTGCACAATATTTCGGGGAACACAATACCACCACATTTACCCATTGTCCTTCTCCCATAAGATAGACTCCAGGCAATGTCCAGGCGCAGGATTGGAATGAGTCTGGGTACCCATAACACCCAGAGGGTTGCAAGGCTTTGATGAGGAGTGGCTTCCCCACAACTGCTATATCAAATTCTGTATGAAAGTTAGTCCCACAAGCATGGGCACCTGCACTTTCAAAATGTGTACTTCTAGAGCTCCTTGGAAGGGGAGAGAGGCAGAGATGCTATGCCATAGTGGCTTAGCCTCCTTCAGGTTATAGACCTGTCCCATGTCTGGCTTCACTTCCAGCTCAATTTCCAAGTAAGAAAGTCACTGAGGATTGGGATCTGTTCTGGGTCTGACAGGCAGGTGTTTGGGGCTTCTGGGTTCCTCATTGAGATGCAAAGGAAAAGACTCTCACTCCTGTCTCCTGTCATACTCTGGGGGTCTTGTGATCTTCCCAAAGTAACAGATAGTTACGGGCCTGGGAGACAAAGCCAGACCAGGAAGCAGAGGCAGGCATACCCGAAGGCCTCTAGGTCACACTCCTCCTCTCCAACAGAAAAATAATAGCTACAATAGCTCTCCAGTTTCTTTCTAAGTTTTTAGTTATTTTATTTTATGTGTTGGGGGCATCTATAAGCACATACACAAGCTCCTGTGCCTTCAGAGGCCAGAGGTGCCGAATCTCCCTGGAGCTGACTTTATAGTCAGTTGTGGGCCACCTGACATGGGTGCCAGGAACTGAACTTTGGTCCGGTGGAAGAACAGCATGGGCTCTTAACCACTGAGCCACCTCTCCAAGCCCCTTAGTTTCATTTAGCCCCACTTTTTCATTCGCCTCGCCAGTACTTTGAGGGAGCTGGTAGGAGTCTACTTGCATAAGTCCATGGCTGACTTCAGTGTGGATGGAAGCAGTGTCCCATGAGGTACTTGTGCATGGCCAACGGGAACATGACAGCTTCCATAGTTTGGCGAGCCATCTGATAAATGCTAACTTTCTCCAGAAAGCACTGTGACTTCCCTGTACCTTCCTCTCTCTTTTCCTTCAGGAGGGAGGAGACAATCCTGTGTGGGCTTTGAGGACAAGGGAACGCTCCATCTAGAGTCCAGTCTTCTCCCCTGAATCATTCCTTCATCACATGTGACGTCAGCACGTTGTCTGCCAAGTAGAGGTGGCGCAACGTGGACATCCGGAAGTGACGCAGGAGGACGAAGGTGGAGAAGGCATGGGGTGCAGCTGGCGATAACCCCAGGCTTTTGAACACAAGATGTCCCCTACATGGCTCTCCCAGCATCCAGCCTCCTGCCTAGTGCTGTGGGCCGATGAACTAAGGACCCAGGCCTGAAGCTCCAGCCAAAAGCACTCAGAATGTAATTCCTCTGCTCTTCTCCCAGACACGATTCTGAAGGAGTAGATGTCACCCCAGCCAGTCATTATCCCAGAATCCACCCCACAGAGCACGAGTAAGCTGATGCAACCCACAGCCTGTGGCACAGTCAGCAGGCTCCCAAAGTGTGGCCAAGGGTGAAATGTTGCCCCGCTGCTCTGAAAAGCTTTCTGCCACTAACAAAGAATCATTATGATAACAGGAAGGCGCCGGAAGCTAGGCACAGTATAGGCAGGAAAGAACTCTCTTTCTCTACCCTTCATGAAAAAACAACAGAGGTTTTAACCCTCCAGTGTCCTGCTAATTTCCCAAGCAATGCCTAGCTTAGCGTTCCTCCTTCAGTCAGGCACCCAGGGAGGTTAGAGGCAGAGCTCAGCCAGAAGGTGCCCGCCGGGCTATGCCAGAGACGGTGCCTGGGAGTGTCACCAAGTGGTCTCATTTGCCCATGACTGCTGCATAGGCAACCCACTGCACTAAGGGGTTCTGTGACTAATGTCTGCTTTTTGTTGCCTACTCCATTTTCTTTGTTTTTCATTCCAGCTGCATCAATCAAACATTTAATTAGTTAATAAGAAATGTCCGTTGAGAAACCACAAAGTGCCGAGTCCTGCACTAGATGATTCAGAGAAGATGAGGGAAATGCCTGTCCTCAAGCTATCTGGAAAAAGACGATAACAAAAGGCTAACACATGATAGGCGGGTAGGCGTGAGCAGAGAGTGGCACACAGCAGGTGCTGTGAGGTGCAGAGCTGGGACGGGCTGGTGGTGCATGAGCAGGTCGGGAGAATGAAAGGTGGGCACGGATGTGGGGGTGGGCTATGCTGAGGGGTTCCGGCATGTGAGGGATGATATGACTGCATTTATATTTTGGAAGGTCTTTCAGAACATGCACTGCGGTGTGGAGAATACATTGAAAGGAGCAAGAGGCAGGAGGAGCAGCAAGGGGAAGGGTTAGAGCAGAGACAGGGACATCTGAGCGAGGGCAGAGGAAGGGGGGGTTAATCCGAGGGCTCTTCAGATGGGACTAGAGAACTAGGGGGTTGAGCGTGGTGTGGCTAACATCCATGTGAGTGCTTAATGACCTGCCAGGCTCTGTTACTTGCTGCAAGTGCCTTATATGTAAAACTTTTGAAAATTTTATAGTAACTATAAGCTGGAAACTGAGGCCCGGAGAGGTTAAATAATTTGTCCCAGGTCACACAGCTGGTAAGTGGCAGAGTCAGAATTTGCATTCAAACTCCTGGGTTTCAAATTCCATTCTTTTAGCCCTCAATTTCCTGCTCTTGCCCATGTTTCTCTGCACTTACCTGTTCACCTGCCTATACATGCAAGTTTTAATCCCCCACCATGGTGTACCAGTAAATATTTAACAATGTTGAGACAGGGTCTTGCTTTGTAGCCCAGGCTAGCCTTGTACTACCTATGTCACACAGACTGGCCTCTCGCTCATGGTAATTATCCTGCCTCAGTCTCATGAGTGCTAGGATTGCAGGCTGGGCTGCCACACCTGGCGATGTTCAACAACTGGCCCTCCGATAGACAGAAGCCTGATTTTCAGCCCCTGCCAATCAATCACCATGATGTCAATACTCCCAGGGAAACCAATTACAAGCTGTGAACATGATGGCACAGAACACAGATATACACAGTCAACTTGCGAGCCTGTAGGAGTTGGCTCCAGCACACCCCCTGCCACATCTATTCCTGTTACCAGCAACAGCTTCGTTCATTTAGTACAGAGCACTTTGGACCATCCGCCAACCCTCCACCTGGTTTCTTGTGGCTCTGTAAAATGTCACTAAAAGTCCACATTCATGTCCTATTGTCTACTTCCTGGAGAAGTCCCTCAAAAGACCACCATCCACATATGCAATCAACAAGGGCGTTTATTATCTCAAGAAAGCTTTCAGCATGCTGGGGCCAGCCATCCACACAAAAGCAAACTAGTGATAACCCCGAGAGGAGCTAGCAGGTTCCTTTTAAGCACAGCCAAGGGGAAGTCCTAGAGCAGTAAGGTCATTTTAGATACGACTGACTTAAGCAAGTGGCAATCATATTAGTATGTTCTAATTGGCCAGGGCTAGTAGGGGTTGCCTAAGGCTACAGTTTTTCCACTTTGGGGCAGGCCTGGACAAGTCCCAGGCTTCGTCCTTATTTGGTTAATGCCTTGAGCTGATAGTGTTGACTGTGGCTCCAGCCTGGCCTGATATTGCACGTACCAGGCTTCCTTGTCCTTGCTGTCCTTGACGCTCACCCTGGCTTGCACACCTGCTGAGTCCTTCCTCTCTTCCATTTTGGTTCCCAACTCTTTCATGGGCTCTGACTACTCCTGTGATTCAACATTTTACCACCTAAGTAAGCAGCATCCCTTCAGTGGGAGCCCAGAGGTATCCTCTAGCCCAGTCTAACTCCAGGTCTCACATCACAGTCCTTGGGAAAGAGTCTACCCACTTGTGTGTTTGTGTCTCCTTGCCAGGCAGACACCCACTCTTAACCAGGAGGCTGCCCCTCCCGAAAGGCTTGGAAGTCTCTAAATTTAGGCATGAACTGGAAGAGACACCCTCAAGGAATTTGTAAGAGAACAGCTGGAGGTGGGAGATAGCTCAGTAGCCCAGACCCTGTTTCTTCCTTCTAACTCCTAATTAAAGACTGGGTGGCTTTCCCCCAGGCACGTTCTTACTTTCCCTTTGTGCATCCATTGCATGACATGTAAAAACCCAGCCAGTGGGTATGACTTGCAAGTGACATCTTCTTGGTAATTAAGTACTGTATATGGTGCTGCCACATAAACTGTACACACCATGGAAGAATGACCAGTTTTCCCATGCTCACAACTGAAGGTTAATACTTCCCATTGACACCTCTGTAAACCTCCATGGTGTTATAGAATAATCTTTTTGTACACTGTGAAGATGTGTCTTTGCCAAGGCAACTTCTGATTGGTTTAAAAAGAAAGAGCTGACTGGCCAATAAGTAGGCAGGAAGAGGTTAGAAGGGAGAGCCAAACTGAGAGGACACTGGGAAGAAGAGGGAGGGTGGAGTCACAGGGAGTCGCCATCCAGACACAGAGGAAGCAGGATGAGTAGAAAATGAGGTAACAAGCTATGAGCCATGTGGCAGCACATAAATTAATAAATATGGGTTAACTTAAGTTGTAAGAACCCAATAGTGACAAGCCTAACCTACAGGCCAAGCATTTATAATTAATAATAAGTCTCTGTGTGGTTATTTGGGAGCTGGCTGGAGGGACAGAAAAGTCCATTTACACATGGTCAATCTGAATCTATGGCACTTGGAAGCATTCATGATCACCAGTCAGGGTATTTCCTTTTTAAGCCTTTCTATTGAAGTTATGATTGGCAGGTGGAAAACTGACTGCGTTAATATATATAATACGGAATGAATTTGGATATCTTTCCCCATGAAACAATTACCACCAGTGACCAAAATGATAACTGTTTTCTCAGAGGAGGCTGTAACCATCACCAGCCATACACTAGCACTGGTGGCCCTTCTCCACTAACAAAGAACAACATGACTTAGTGAGTTAAAAGTAATTTGGAAGGCCTAGGACAAATATTAGGAGACTAGTGCATGGTGAGGGTAGAGTGGGGCTGGAGGTGGCAGCCCTGTTCAGTTGCAGACATGTTGCTGCTGACATCTGGGCTGCTGATGCTCTCCCTTCAGACCGGAAGGTTTGAGTGTCAGCAGATCCCTGAAGCACAGCCACCCAGGGGAGTTTCCTCTCTGCCTTCAGGAATGTAATACTCGGCTGCTGCCTGGTCCACCTACCTCTGCCAAGAGCCAAGGCTGGCTGAGTGTAGCGGTACACACCATTAATCCCAGTATTCATGAGGCACAGGCAGGTGGATCTCTGTGAGTTCCAGGCCAGAGAGAGAGCTACCTAGTGAGACTCTATCTTTTTTTTTTTTTTTTTTTTTGGAGGGGAGGCTGCGTTTTGAGACAGGATTTCTCTGTGTAACAGCTCTGGCTGTCCTGGAACTCACTTTGTAGACCAGGCTGGCTTTGAACTCACAGAGATCCACCTGCCTCTGCCTCCCTGTCCTAAAAAAGAAAGAAAGGACCATGGCTGTGAGAACCCCCATCATGAGGTCGGGCATGCTCTGCTCCTCACTCTACTGCTTGCTCCATCTCCTTCCTGAAGCTCCCTTCCAACTGTTCAGACAACCGTGGCTCGCTTCCATTTTGAAAGTACCAGTTGTAATCCTGTCATGGTAAACCAAGGTGCCAAATCTTTCTAAAGCTGTCTATTGGAGAATTCCAAAGAACGAATCTAGTGCTTATCTGAATAGTTGGTGCCAATCCTCTTAGCTCTCAAGGCACAGAACCTGCCTTAATTTGCAAAATATTGAAACAAAGGTACTTAAACAGCATGGCTGAGATAAAACGTCAAAGTTACAAAGACCATGATATAAACTGTCAGAAGGCGGAAAGGTTAAAAGTAGCGCTACATGGGTGTGGAGTGAGATGTTACTCAATCCTAAGTAGCAAATGTGTGACAGATTAATTCTTAATCTGCTATATGACCAGTTTCTATTATTATTATTTGTTATTATTATTATTGTGTGCTGTATGTGTGTGCAGGCGCACATGTACCAGAGCATGTGTGTGGAGGTCAGAGGACAACTTTCAGGATCTGGGGTGCACACTCAAGTCATCAGACTTGTATGTGTTTTTACCCCTTAAGCACCTTACCAGCCATGTCGCTGTTAGGAAGTAGGTGCTGACTTCGATTATAGTACACTGCTACCAAGATCCATCTAAAACAACAGGAACTAACGATTGTCACTATCCAGGCAGAGTGACAGACATGCCGGGATTCGGTGATGAGCAAGTGAAGACGCGAAAGGATAGACAGCTGCAGTTCTTGCCAGGCAGTGGTGGCACACACCTTTAATTCCAGCACTTGGGAGGTGGATCTCTGAGTTCAAGGCCCGCCTGGTCTACAGAGTGAGTTCCTGGTCAGAGCTATACAGGGAAACCCTGCCTCAAAAAGAGAGCGAGAAAACCACAGCTACTAAGTAGGGCGGTGACCAATAACAAATCTCTACCAGAGAAGCCCAAGAGCCATGGGTAGAGACTGGTCAAGGGCCTTCCCCAAAGAGCAAGTGTGGGACAGGGGTGTGTGCACGTGTGACTGCTGGAATGCACGTGAGTGTGTATGTCTCTTTCTGTGTGTATGAGCATCTACGTTTAATAACTACAGAAGTACATGCCAGAGTGTGGGACAAACGAAGACAGAAAACTGCCCTGATGGGTTTAAACTGGAAATGTCAGGTGGGAACCAACACAACCCATGTGAGTAAACTGGAGAGACACTGGCTATTTACAGCGGAGCTGGAAACGCATCTACGTTAAAAAAATGGCAGGAAAGCCACCAGCATCCACCCATTTAAAGAGGGTACACTGGACCTTGGAAGCTAAAACCAGAGCTGAAAGTGTGATGCAGTCACTCGGAGACGGAACTCATAAACAAAATAAGAGTGGTCTGTGCAGAGGAGAAACATTTAATTAGCCAGCAGCGATGAGAGATCTGATTTCAGCCTTGCAGCCCACAGGGCCCCCGTGAGGAAGTACAGATAGCTCAGCCTTTCAGGAGAGAGGCCAGAAGGGACCCTCCGGCTTCCCATTTCATGGGTATAAGGTGTCCAGCAGTCTGAAGTACAAACAGCCCCTCCTGTGAGGGCTATAGGCACCCCTCAAGCTATGAAATCTTTCCTGTCGCCCCTGGCAGACATTGATTCTGCAATAGGTCACCCTAGTGGATTGAACAGTCACCGATGAAAGCAATCTCTTTCAACGGAAAAGCCATCTCTCCAACAAGCTGCAAGACCTGAGAGCTGGCTGAGTGTTGCCACAGTGGTCCCTAAGGAGCTGAGTGCTGGCTGGAACAGGCCCGGGAGTATACAAGGTTCTGTGGGGGTAAGGTCAGCACTCACACGTCCAAGACAAGCAAGCAGTCTATAATTTCCTAACCCAGGGAGGAGACAGGCTGAGTGCCAACCATATAACTTCCCGAAAAGCACAGCTGGCAAGCACACCCACACCGTTAGGCTGCAACTCCCTGAACTAATTAAAAGGTAGAGGCAGGAGAATGTCCGGATTGCTACATAAGCATCTCCTGGGAAAATACGTTCCTGGTTTTGCAAACCCAGGGCTCTGACTATACTTCCAGGGTGCAGTCCGGTGATTACAGTGTAGAATTAAATGTATATAGAGATATAGGGGGAGGTTGTTGAGGTAGGGGTGGGAGGTGGGGATTGGATAAGACCTCAGGCAGAGAGAAACTGCTGGGATAGAAAGAGCCTATGTAGGAACAATGGGCAAAGAGCTCAAATTGCATCCCAGGGGAATTAGTGTGGCCAGTAGGGAAAAACAACCCTCCTGCCCAAGGGGGATGTTAGAGCAGTTCTCTGGGAGGTGTTTTCCTCTCTTTCTTTCTAAGTTTAACCATTATTGTTTTCACTCAACCCAGCCTGGGACAGAAGAATGGACCAAATCAGTACCAAGAGTTTGTTCTGCTTTGTGAATCTATGAAAAGAAAACTTCTAATTCTTTCCTAAACGACACCCTGTCAGGTTGGTTGAATTCCCCTGCTCTGCCAGACCTGAAGCACACACATTTTCAGGTTGGAGGTTTTTGGAGGGAGTCCAGCTGGTAGTCTGCCCTCGTTTCTGTCCAGCTTGTAGGTCACTGAGGGAGTTACCCGATGAGGGTGTTGGGTCCATGGCTGAGCTTCAGGGTGTCAAATGGAACTCTGGCACCAAGAGGGAAGACAAAGGCATACCCTTTCCCTGCGGCCGGGGATGGGACGGGGAGTGGGGGGATGGGGGTTTGGGGGTGGGGGTGTGTGGGGGTGTAGGGAGTGTGGGGGGGTGGGGGTGGCAGCTAGGACTTATCCTGAGACAGTGATGGATCACATTGATAGGCTTAGGAGAAGGGAAGAAAGGTTTCCAGTAAGATCCTGGATGGCTCATCTGTCCCTTGTTCCAGATCCACAGAGAATCTCTCCTAAGTCTTTGTCCATTAAGAGTTTAAGTTGAAATATGAAGAAAACCCTTTGAAGTATCTAATGGAAGAGCTGTGACTTTGGTAGGGAGACTTGCCCTATTCCAGGTAGAGACAGTCAGAAGGGAAGAGGGGCATTGGAAATGGTGGAGGCAGGTGGTGGCTGACACACACTGGCTCTGATCCTGGCCTCTGGCAAACTTGAATCACTTGTTACAAAAACTGCATTAGGCTCCTCCTGGACTCTGTCTGGAGCCAAGCCACACTTTCATTGGGCTCCAGTGACTACCAGGAGGGAACCCAGAGTCAAAACATTTTCTGGTTACCACTCTCTGGTCTCTTGTGTGAACACCAGACACAGAAGAGTTAACTGTATAGGATGGAATTGAACCAGCTACATCCTCATGAGCTTGCAAGGAAGTAAAAATCACACATTAAGGGAGATAAACTGGTGGCCCAAAGGGCTATCAATTTAGCCAAATTCCGTTTGATAGGAATACCAGGGAATTGTGTAGAGGGAGGACAGTGAAACATGAGGTGTACTCTCACCCCAACTTTAGGGAATTACCTTGGAAATAATGACGAATTGGGGTTCAGGACCAGTGATAACAGCAGAGGAATGCTATCTGGGTGCCCCCATCCGGCTCTATGTCGAGGGATCATCTCTTATACCTTATACCCGTGCAGGCTCTCAGTGGAAGCTGTAAGGCACTTCCAAGCTTCCATATGGAATAACCTGATGACCACTGTGTTATATTTTAGTGCAGGATGAGAAGTCCAGCCTCTTTATTCCCGATTCTCGTCCTCATCCAGTACTAGCAACACTAACCAATATTTATTCCTCATGTACTATATCCTCATATTGTGAGCTCATTATATCCTTATAATAATCTTGTGAAAGTGATTCTATTATTTTATCAGTTCTATTGGTGGGAAACCTGAAAGATGGTGAAACAGAATTGAAAGAAGATAGAAATTAAATGGATTTTTTAAATGTTTTTTCATTATTTTTATTAATAATTTTTATTTTTATGTGTGAGTGTTCTGTCTGCAGGTATGTCTATGTACTATTTAGACATCAGGCCCCCCACATTGGAACACGTGTTCCATAGAGTTTTGCTGTTAGGTGAAGACCTCACTCAAGAGGAGAATCTTTCCAGCCACAGTCCTGAGATGGTCCTGGGGCCTTTGAAAGTCAGGGAGCTCTTCAGATCACCAGTAAGCCATCTCTCCTCATCCGTGCTCCCTCTCAGTGCAACTCCCCAAGGCTGCCACCCTGCCTGCCTCCTTCCTTGCCCCGGGATCATTTCTTTTCCTCCCACCAGAGACTGACTACCACCCTCTGGTGAGCCTCGATGAATCATATCCTTCTTCTGCGTGGCGGTCCTTGACACGCACGAGATGAGTTGTTGTGCCTCTATTAAGCAGGCTCTCACCTCCTTCAGGTATTTGCCACCCTATTTCTGTGGCCCTCGTCATTCTTATCATCTTTCTCTGAATGCTCTTGGGTTAAATGTTTTTGAAATGCCTAGCCTTCCACTGGCTCCATTGGTATTTACTAAGTGTCTCCCAGGAAGCTAGACATTGAGAAGTCACAGCAAACACTCTTTTTTGAGGAGCCTACTCTCCTGAGGTAGGAGAGTGGAATGTTCTTAAGAAATTGCAATATAATGTTGGAAGGGCTGTCTTCAAGCCTGGGGAGGTGGGAAACCCCAGAGGATGGAGCGGCTGACAGGCACAGGGATGTATATGGGGAGGGCGAGACTCTTCAGTCAATGACTGGAATTATTCTGAGAACTGCCAATGGTTTAGGATTACACGGGTGAGGGTTATAGATCAAGATCGAAGGTTTGGATTATAGATCACAGATAAAGAGGTGGGTTGGAGAGGTCAGTAGGGGCCAGATCATGAGGGGCACTGCATGAGATGATTCTGAGGACAACGGGAATCATGGGAGACTTAGAAGCACCTTTGCGTTTTCAGGAAAATCACTCTGCTGGTGACAGAGAAAGGGCTGGAAGAAGATAAGAGACTGAGGCCAGGAAATGCTGTGGCTAGGCCAGGGTAGAGCAAAGCAGAACTCTAACCCCCATTCTTCTAGAACCTGAGCTCTCTTGCTACCACTTGTGATGATGAGCCACACTGGTCTTCCTGGCTCCCTTTTGTTTCATGTTCAACTTGAGCAACTGCACCTTTTCTTTTACTCAAGATGGGGTCTCATGTAGACCAGGCTGGCCTTGAACTCATTATGTATCCAAGGATGAGTTTGAAATGCTTTCTGACTCTCCTGCCTCCACTTGCCAAGTGCTGATTATTAGGCATGCAGTACCACCTCTGGTTTGTGTGATGTTATAGGGTTGAACCTGGGGCTTTCATACATGCCAGGCCAGCATCCCATCAACTGAGTTACAGTCCCAGCCTTCAGCTGAACTTTTCCTACAGGAATAGTGACATTAGTTCTGCCCCAGCATTTATCCCTGTGACCCAACTGTGCTGCTTAGCTGTCAGTTTGACCACAAGTCAGGGTTGTCTGGGAAGGAAGAACCCAATTGAGAAAATGCCTCCATCACATAGGCCTGAGGCAAGTCTGTGGGGCGTTTTCTTGATCGATGATTGATGCGGGAGGGCACAGCCACCCCCTGGGCAGGTGGTCCTGGGTTGTATAAGAAAGAGAACTGAGCAGGACATGAGGAGCAAGCCCGTAAGCAGCACTCCTCCGTGCCTTTGCTTCAGTTCCTGCCTCAAGGTTCTGCTCTGCTTGAGTTCCTGTTCTGACTTTCCCAGTGCTGGAGTGTGAACTAAGAGTTGTAAGATGAAATAAATCCTTTCCTCCCCAAGTTGCTTTGGGTCATAGTTTTTTAACACAGCATTAAAAACTTAACTAGAATATCAACCATTTTAAATTTAATCTTGTTAGTATCTACCCTCTTTTTTGGTTCCAAAATCTTTGTGCATCATGGTCTTTAGGGTAAATACTGAAAGATTCTCTGAAGGATGCAATGATAGCCATGTTGGAAGCATTGGTGAACCTGGGCTCTAACTCCTGAACTTGGCACCCTGGTATTCTGCATCTCTGGGAAACTGATCTGTCTAGAGGAACTAAAATCAAAATGGACTAGAAGATTGACAGGTCATTAGAAAGAACAGATTTTTAAGCTTACAAAGCACAGAGGCAAGAAGGAGAGACTCCATGTCTCTTTCTCATATTTCTTCTTGTGAATAAAACAATCTCAGAGTTGGAATCTACAATCCACAGGGTGGGGGTTACAAATCTTCACATGGCTGAAGGGTAAAGTTGCTCAAATACAATCATTGTGGCACTTGACAAAGTCAGAAGGCTTAGGAGAATTTCCTAGGTCAAAAACATGTCATACAGGCCAGTGACTGCTGCACAAGCTTCTCAGTGGAACAGAATTCGTTCAGATCTTAAAAGGTGTTCAGAGAGAATGGGCAGGCAGTGGGAGGTGAGGCATTCCAGAGAGGGCTCCAGAAGGGAGGTGGGTGTAGAAATCTTCCTCAGAGAAATTCCTAAGCAATCTGGGTTTTTCTCTGCTGGGCTCTAATATGGTCAGATCTTCTTTCACGGCTGCATGAAAGCTGGTGACTGGACAATATTCAGTAGAGCTTCTAATGGCCTTTCCTAGGTTTCTGGAAACCAGAAGTGACCTAAATCTTGTCCTGCCTGAAGTATCATCTCCTCAATCAGTCCATCCATCCACCATAGCCCTTCATACCTCTGTTAGTTCTTCCTTCCTTTCTTAGTTTCCCTTGACTTTGATGCTAAAGATAGAATGATAATCAAAACAACAAAGAAAACGCCAACAACAGGTTCCCTCTTGGCATCTCTTCATTGAACTCATGGGACCTTCCACCCCTGCTCCAGACTTAACCCTTTCCCTGTACCTCATTTCTCCCGAGCCCTCACCTCAAGTTCCACTAAAGCAATGCTTTCTCAATTGCCTCTGTTCTTTAGCAAAAAGCCATTGTGGAAACGTTACAAACAACAGGAAGTGACTCCAAAGTCAATCTTTCGTGTAGAGACTATGTGAACCTTTCCCAGATATCCAGCACATACGCTTTGAGGGTTTGTTTGTTGAGTAGCAAACCAAGTTGTGCATACTTCACTTGAGCCCCAATAATCACTGTCCAGGCCAGAAAGAAGAGCTCATTAGCCTGGTCTAAAGTAGCTGGCTGTCTCCAAAGCCCTCTCCCAGCGCTCTAACTGATCTCTCCCGACAAAGCAACGGTGTAAAGTTATCCTGTTCCACAGACTGGCTGCCAAGACCCTCACTAGAGTTGTCAAGACAACAGTTTCAGTATTGTGTATGTGCACATGCAAGCACTGAGGATCATATCCAGGGCCTCCTGCATGCTACACAATCCCCTGTCGCCTCACTGTACCCCCAAGCACAGAGGGTACTTTGTTAAAGGGCAGTTTTCCTCTCTAGCTTTCTATCTGTTTTCTCACATCTTCGGTGACACCTGAAAAGCTTTGTTGGTATCCAGTTTACTGGAACTGATTCTCTTCCTCGATGGGAAATTCCAAACTCTGGCAAGAGATGCCCCACATGCAGCCCCAGACGGCTGGGAGGAAGAGCTTGGCTGGCTGCGAGGATTTTCAAGGGATTAAAGACAAACCATAATCTAAAAAGAGTGAACTAAAAGGAGAGCGCATTCTGGTTACACACGTAGAAAAGATGCTGAACCATTGGAGGTACTGGTCCATATTAGCAGTTAAGGGTCCCCTCGTAACCACCCCACCTGGGTACTGCCAGGTCTCTGTTTTTTAGCATCCCTCCTGCTAGAGACGTTCTTTCAAAGCCAGCAAACTTACCTGATGTCATGGGCAGGTGAATCTCAAGGTGCAGATGCTGTGTCTCTCCAGGCTGAGCAGATTATGAAAGGACTTGGGGAGGGGGGAGCGATTGTGTGTTTACTGGGAGTGAGTCAGTAAGGCTGCAGGAATTGGTTCCTTTGCCTTTCTCTACCAAGTGCACAGCTGAATTAGTAACATGGCAAGGGCGTGTTATGGGCACTGCCACCTTCTGACCCACCACCACCTAAGATGAACCTCAGCAGTTGCTGCATCTCCCCATCCCTTATCCAGGCTCTCTAAACCCTGCAGGCATCCATCTCTAGTTAGCAGCTTCATGGCAAAGGCTTCAGAAAGGTTTAGTCCTCAGCTAGCAAGGTCATATGGAGAGCAGATAGTTTACCTAACCTTTAGACCAGTTTCCCTCAATTTGATTTGTATTTTATATCTTAAAAAAATCATTGTAGGAGCAATTTTCAATCAATATTGCTGCAGATTTTCCTGGAAAACAAGGGTCATGTAGTTGGGTTTCCAACCATCCTGGCAGGGTACTGCTCACAGTGGGCCTGTCCAGCATGCAGCCTCGCTCCTGGCCGGGCACTGCTCACAGTGGGCATGTCCAGCATGCAGCCTCGCTCCTGGCCGGGCACTGCTCACAGTGGGCCTGTCCAGCATAGCAGCCTCGCTCCCTCTGAGGACCTAGCAATTGAGGGAACTATACAACTGCCAATGATTTGTTTTTGAAGACAAAAGTCTGACTATGTCTCAAAGTGAGTTCAAATTCTCTATGTAGCCCAGGTTAGCTTTGAACTCACAATCTTCCTGCCTCAACTCTGCAAGTATTTGGATACCATGCTCGGCTCTCTTACAAGGTTCTAAATGTGAACAGCAACTTCATCTATACAATTTTGCCATAACACAAAATATGGCATGTCTGTGCTCAAGGATATTTATTGAAACATTATCCATAGAGAAAAAAAAACCCTAGAAATAGATTGGTCAAATTATGATAATCCACATAATAGAAAATACATACATATTCAAAACCATAATAATCTGAATACCTTTTAGCACACACTTTAAGATAAATTAAGTGAGAAGTTAAGTGAGAAAGAATGGGTAACATGGTCCCTAAACTGTAAACTTGAGAAGTCAGATAGTGGAAAAATCAGCCTACAAAGCTGTATGCACAAGCGTAGCTGTGATTGATCTGAAAGGACACACTAGTAACTAACTAATGTCTGAGTTCAGGGCAAAAGGATGGTGGGCTGACATTCTAGAACTCACTGTGTAGCTCAGGCTAGCCTCAAACTCAGAGTAACCCCTCTACCTCAGTCTCCATGGTGCTAGGATTGCAGACATAAGCCACCATGCCCAGTTACTTTTTTGGTTTTTTTGTTTGTTTTAGTAAAATGAGTAAATAATTAGTTTAGGTAGTTGTTGCCCAGGCTGGGAACGTATTTCAGTTGGTAGAGTGTTTGCCTAGCATGCACAAAGTCCCAGGTCAAATGTCAAATCTCCAGCATCATGTAAACTGAGCATGGTAACACACCTGCCTCAGTTAGGGTTTGCTATTGTTGTGAAGAGACACCATGACCACAGCAACTCTTATAAGGAAAACATTTAATGGGGGCGGGTAGGGCTCGCTTACAATTTCAGAGGTTCAGTCCATTATCATCATGGCAGGGAATATGGTGGCCTGTGGGCAAAGGTGATCCTGGAGGAGCAGCTGATAGTCCTACATCACAACAAGAAGTTGACTGAGACACTGGGCGACTGAACATAGGAAACCTCAAAGCCCACTCCCACAGTGACACACTTCCTCCAACAAGGCCATACCCACTCCAACAAAGCCACACCTCCTAATAGTGCCACTCCCTATGAAATTATGGGGGCCAATTACATTCAAACCACCACACCACCTATAATTCCTAAACCCTACAGGTAGAGGCAGAAGGATTCCAAGTTCAAGGTCATCTTCACCTGCATAGTGAGCTTGAGGCTAGCCTGAGATACATGAAATACTATCTTTAGAAACTGAAGTTTACTGAATTCTGTTCATATAAGAACACTATCAGAAAAATCTAGAGCCTGGGACATTCTATGGGATCAAAATAACCAATGTCATGGTAGGTTAAAAGAAAGGCATGGGACGACAATATTAGGTTAAAAAAGACTAAAAAGGCCTAACAACCAAATGCAAATGTACCATAATTAGATTTGGGATTAAAATAGCTATAAAAGACATTTTGGGGACAAGTAGGAAGGTTCACATATGAACTGAATATTAGATAATTTTTTAAAAAGTTTTAATTTAAAACCATTTTCTTCTTCTTTGATAAGATATCGATGTCTCATGTTGATGGCTGCTGTGAACATGAATGTAGCACTAGACGCAGAATGAAAATGAGTGAGTGCCCAGTCTCCAGGTGACTCTGCTGGGGATATCTTTCACTTTTGCTGCGGGCCCAACAGCAGACAGAGAACTCAAGGGCAGCTGAGAGATCAGAAGTAACTGTGGGGCTGGCCGAGGCCGCATGCCACTCGGTGCCAGCCGGACTGTCACAGCATGAGTGAGAACAGCACCTGGTGCGCCTACACAGACCTGAGTGTGAGGTGGTTGGAGACCATTGAATGTCATTAGGTGTGACCCTGGCTCACAGTTATGTCGTGGAGAGCCTTCATTCTTAAGCAATCTATACAGAAGATTTCTAGGGGGACATCATAGGTCTGCAGCTTATTGTCAAAGAAATCATAGAGCACAAATGTAGCAAAATACTATCATTGTGTTCATCGGATTGTGAACCTACAGGAAACTTTGAATTTGTTGAAAGATTTGAAATTGAAACTTTCAACTTGTTTAAAGGTTTAAAGGTCTGTTTTTATGGTGCTAGGGAAGGAGCCCAGGCCCGGTCCATGCTGGGCAATAGCTGTATTAGCACATTTATTTACACCCAAGCCCCTGTTGTTTTGTTTTGTTTTGTTTTTCCCATGGGACCCATGGAACCCATGGGAGCTATAATTTGCTGTGGCAATTGTGAGGAGTCCATCTTAGCCCAAATTAAACCTGGAAAATTAAAAGCACGGCACCACCTGGCCAGGAGATAGCCCAATTGGCCATCCTGTGTTGGGATGGCTCTCCCTTCCTGAATGAAGTCCCCCAGCTGACACCCTCAGACGTGGACTCAAGCCAGCACAGTTTGGCAAAAAATAACCTGGCCTTCAGTCCCATGGCTAGTCCGAGGTTTTTACTGTTTTTGTAAGGGGGCAGGTCACATGACCTGTAGCAGAGAAAGTGCCAGTGGGTTGGCTGGCCAGAATGAAGCAAGCTGGTGGGTTTAGGTGCCCTGGCAAGGTCTGCGTCTGTAGCAAGAGAAGTAGGATTCTTGGTGGGAGAGTTGAGTGGCCCAGTGGAGTCTTTGGGAGCCTGCAATGATGCTTCACTGCTGAGTCCACACTGTGCACTGGACACTTAGCTCATAGTCGTTAGCACGTGAATACAGCACACAGGAGCGGGTGCTGACTGAGCATTTGCTAGGTGAGGCGCTTTGCTAGGACTTGTGTGCGCCTCGACTCACTCTCATAATTGCCTAGATACTGTTCGCAATAAGAACTGATCCATGAAAGAGATAGCTCACGTGTACAAGGCACACAATAAGCACTGAATGTGGGACTCCCCAGTCCCGTTCCCCACCCCATTCCCATCTCCTGTGGACTTTCTGGCTTTCTAGGACATAACTGGTTCTTCTAACAGGCTCTGCTTCCAGCTCCAGGGACTTGACCTGAAGCGCATTTCCCCAAAAGTTTATTAGTCAGCAAAATCATTTTTATCCCTTACCTTATACTCAGGTACCATGGGGTCACTCATTGAGGGCAATCTTTCTAAAAGGACCCGTTCTCCTGTTCTTATCATATTATCTTATAATCACAAGTGTGTAAAGATCAAATCACCGGCCTTGGTAGGGGTCATGGGAGGTGCTCAATTTCCTGATCTAATCTTAGGTTCTGCTGTCTTGGCCAACATCAGCAAAGCAGGTCAGGAGACAAGACGAAGGGTTGGGAGTGAAGAAGGCAAGCAGCGGAGTAGACTGGACAAGAGTTTGACAGAGAGTTGTGGGCACTGAATTTTAGGAAGTTTGTTTCTGCATAGGAGGTGTGGTGAAGAAAGGCCACCCAACAGCCGAGCTAGCCAAATGGTTAGAGTGACAGTTGGGGTGCTGACAGCCCCAAGGACCATGAGTACGGCTGAAGACATGGGCAGCTAGGCTAATCAGTCCTCACTCATCCGCTCGCCCAGTCGTCTGTTCATAACTATTCCTTGAACTCTCTCTGCTCAAGGCCAGGCACACAAGACTGAGGACCGGCAGCCTCTGACCGCAGGAGGCTTACAGTCTAGTGGGAATGGCAGCGGCCAACCAAGAAACGGAGAAAGTGCCGGGTGGACATAGGAAGCGCTGAGAGAAATGAGCGGAACAATAAACAAGATGAAGCTAAAAGGACATGGACTTGGAGGGGCTGTCTCGGCCCTGGCGTCTGGGGAAGAGAAAGCTAGCTGAAGAGGAAGAGAGAGCCTCGTAGGCACCTGGGGGCAGGGCGTCTGGCATTAGTCATGTTGACACAAGGTCTTCAGGAATCTGAGCCTCTTCCTTTACCACTTTAAGCCTTTACTCTGTGAGCTGTTCAGGAAATGAGGACTCACTGAGCAATGCACGCACTGCTGGGTAGCAAGCGCTTCGCTTTAGCAATTTACGAAGGGAATGCCTGGTGACGGCCGGACGGCTGACATGCCCACCTCCTGCCCTGTCAGGAGCGTCACATCTACTTCCTCTGCCTCCTGCCCTGACCCCAGCATGAGATCACCTTACTCCAGTATTAAGAATCAGAGGCCAACTAATCCTAGGTGACTCAGAGTCCTGTCCTTGGCCTCCTCCCTTAATGTCAACCCTTCAGGTCATGGCTCCTCACGTGACTCCCTATTGTTTTCAAGGTCCTCCCCACAGGCCTCATGCCCACCCCTCCTGGAATTCCCTAGTATGTCCTCTGAACCCCCATGAAAGATTAGAAATACCTCAGCCATCTTCTTTCCCCACTCCCGTCTCCAGGGAAACTGCTCAGTTCTCCACATCCTGTGCATCCCCAGGGCAGTCCTACCTCCCCTGGCACTTTTCTTGTCCCCTTCTTTATGGGAAACATCCTTCAATTTTCATGCCACCCATCTCTCCACCTCTGCTCTTCCTCATCGATGTCTCCCACCCAATTCTGCATCCCCTGTAGAGTCCCTGGGAACCCGGCCCATTGTGTTCCATCCCAACTTCTGCAGTCATCTCGGGAAAAGGCGTTGACTACCTAGCAATTGTCTTAAAATCCTGCCTTGCAGTCACTGGGGTTCTTCCAACACAGTGACCTTCATCTGATCTTTGTTCCAGCCAGACATAGACACTGGCCCAGAGGAGTCATCGACGAAGTGAAGGCACACAGGGCTGGGCAATTTAGAATTCCATCGTGGGGTGGCTTTGACATATTTTGTAGGTAACTCATCTAAAGATGTATATGGGAAAAGCCAGGCATTGTCGTGTATACCTATAATCTCAGCACTGAGGAGGCTCAGGCAGGTGTATTTCAAGTTCAAGGCCAGCTAGGGTATAGAGAAAGTTTGAAGCTACAAAGCAAAACTCCATTTAAATTTTATGTATTTATCTTTTTGTTTGTGTATGGGTGTTTTACCTGCATGCCTGTATGTCTGTGTACCACATGCTTGTAGTGCCTACAGAGGCCAGAAGAGAGCTCTGAGTCCCTGAGACTGGAGTTCCAGACAGCTGTCAGCTGTCAATGTGGGTGCTGGGAACCGAACCCTGATCTTCTGAAAGAACAGGTACTGCTCTTACCCACTGAGCCATCCCTAAAAATGAATACAATTTAACCTCCAGAAATAACTTTTAAAAGGTGTTTGTCTGTGTTCTCTGAACACAAAGAACAAAATACATCCAAACCTAATAGAACCACTATTGCTGAGGGATAATATCCCTTGCCTTTGCGAAGTTGTTCTGTGCATTGCTTTCAATATCAAAGCAGCCTTGTCCTGGTTCCCCTGTGGGATTTATTGTAATGGCTCTGGCTGGGTCAGCTGGATCAACTGAGGCTGGTTTGACCGAAAGATTCTCTCAGACTCAAGGGGAGAACCAATAGGGAGAGAGGGATGCCAGAAGGTTTCACAATGGGAAGACAGCCTAGCTAGGTCCAGCTTAAGACAACATTTATTCACACTCAGTCTTCTAAGCTTCTGTCAAGAATCAGCAAGTTCTTGAAAAGGCAGAAAGTGAGATAATACAAAAGACAAGAGCATGGCTGTGTTCCAATAAAACAATATGGCCAGTGACACTTGAATCGTGCATCATTCTCACACATCATAAACTATTCACCTAAGTTTTCTTTCAGCTATTTTCAAATGCAGACCATTCTCAGTTCACAGACCCCCACAGCTGCACATACAAGTCACATGTGCTGACTCCATGTAGGCGCCAGTACAACCATCGGGGACCTTCACGACTTACCATCTGTTCACGTGCTGACGCTGATAAGAACCACTGCCCCTGATCATTCACTCTATGCCCAACACTAAGCAAAGATTATCACTTCATCTCCAGACAGTCATGTAAGCTGCCCCACATTACAGATGAGAAAGACAGGGTTCTTTTTAGGTTAGATCCTCATGTTCTACAGTCTGTGCCCCAGTACTACAGTGTCCCCCAGAAGATCATGTCCTACACAGCCTGTGCCCGAGTACTACAGTGTCCCCCAGAAGATCATGTCCTACACTGTCTGTGCCAGAGTACTATAGTGTCCCCCAGAAGATCATGTCTTACACTGTCTGTGCCCGAGTACTACACTGTACCCCAGAAGATCATGTCCTACACAGCCTGTGCCCAAGTACTACAGTGTCCCCCAGAAGATCATCCACTACAAAGCCTGTGCTCCCAGGTATTAGGGTCCCCGCCGTGTGCCCCTGTATCGTAGTGCACACCTGACTCTCAAATCCCTCCGCTCTATCCATCCTATCTCTTCCTCACGTTGAGCTGTTTTTATTCCCATTGTCACCTTCTCCTTAGCTTCCACTTAGAGGTTTGTCTTCTCCCCAGTTGGCAATTGTTCAGACGGGACACCTGGAAGCTTATCTCTTCTGCCTTATCCAGACCTTGGATTTGGGTCATGGCATCCTGAGCCAGGACATATATCTCTCAGTCAGATAGGGGGTGTTAGACACAAAAGCTGAGTTTCTTCCAAAGCTTTGATAAAACACTGAGTGCCAAGGCCAGGGAAATCCAGGCTGCAATGGAGTCTAAAAGGTGAGAAGAGGATTCCAGAAGAGATGGGATGTCACATGTTAGGGCGTGGGGAGCAGGAAGCAGTGTTATGTGAAATTTCCCTCTAATGTTATCCTTTCCTTATGGTCAGTTTTGAAGGGATTGAGCCCAGGGTCCTCGCTTGAGGGTCACAGCAAACAGGCTCACCTTGAGGGCATCCTCCTGGGAGATGCAGTAGTTCTGGGCACCACTTGGCATATTTGTCTCCACCCTTTCTTGACTTCATCCTCAGAAGAGAGTGTCTATGATTAGTGCAAATAACATATTCCAATAATTTGGAAAATTGGGACTCAATTCTAGCAGGGCTAATGATGAAGAGGCATCTTGAACAGTGATGATTCCTAGTGGCATATTGTGGCTCCAGAGAAGTCAGTTTCAAGCAGTAGAGTCCAGTCCTAGGTAGAGTCCGGGCTAGAGAGGTCGTAGAAAGAGTCTGATGCCAGTAGGGGAAGTGGAGTCCATTAGGAAACAAAATGCCTAAAAACTGAGCAGACAGGTCACAAACTGAAAGTATTTGCAGCGCAGACAACTGATAAGGGATCAGTATCCAGACTACATACAGAGTTCCTGCAAATCAATACTACCAAAAAATAAGTCTCAAATGGTGGCACACACCTTCAATCTGAGGATTTGGGAGGCTGAGGCAGTTTGAGGTCAAGGTGGGTTCTGTCTCTAAACAAACAAACAAACAAAAAAAGCAGAGGCAGGTGAATTTCTGTGAGTTTGAGGCCAGCCTGAGCTACACAGCAAGTTCCAGGCCAGGGCTACATAGTCCCAAACAAACAAACAAACAAAAATGGGAACAAAAACCAAACAAAAAAACCCACACAGAAAAACAAACAAACAAAAACCCAGACACATATATGTGATGGGGGCTTGCGCGTGTTGCTCAGTGGGAGAACACATGCCTAGCATGTGCAAGGACATAGAGTTGACCTCTAACACCACACACACACACACACACACACACACACACACACACACACAAACAAACAAACAACAAAGTATATGAATATGCATTTTAGAAGGGAAAAGGCAGTGGTGAAGGATGACAAAATCAAACAATATGCAGCATCCTATCTGAGCTGGTCCAGCAAGTTGGTCAAATGCTTTAGGATTACACAATAAAATTGAAACTTTAAATACCTCAGATTTCCATTTCAATACATTGATATCTTAGATCAGATAATTCTTTGTTAAAGGGGGTATGTCTTACACAGCATCCATGATCTGTACCCCAGTGATGAAAACCAAAAGTGTGTGACATTTACTGGATGTCTCTAATTCTGCTGAACCTTCCCCTGGGTTCAGAACAGCTACAGCAGGATCATATACACTGTCAGATTTATTGAGAATGCTCACAGTAGCATGATATAAAATATAAAAAGAATTTTATATCATAGGAATTTTTTGTTGTTTGTCTTTTTGTTTGTTTGGTTGGTTTTCTGTGATTTTGTTTGTTTGTTTGTTTGTTTTTTGAGACAGGGTTTCTCTGTGTAGCCTCAGCTGTCCTGGAACTCACTCTGTAGACCAGACTGGCCTTGAACTCAGAGATCCACCTGCCTCTGTCTCCCGAGTGCTGGGAATAAAGGCATGTGCCACCATCACCTAACTGAATGTTTTAATTATTATATCACATAGAAAATTATTATATCACACATTAAAAAAACTTGTGCACATGCAGTGAGAATGATAACATTGATATAATTACTGTGAGCTGTTATACAATTCTAAAAATGAATGAACTTAGAATAACAAATTAGCTGGACATGGTAGCACATGTCTGTAATCCAAGTACTCAGGAACTGAGACTGGGAGGTCATCAGTTCAAGGTTACCCTTAGCTATATAGCATTTGAGGCTAGCCTGAGCTACATAAGAACTTTTCTCAAAAACAAATGAGAGAGGGAGAGGAGAGGGGACGGAGAAGAAGAAAGAGGGAGGGGGAAAAGAGAGAGAAAGAGAGAGAGAGGGAGAGAGAGAGAGAGAGAGAGAGACAGAGAGAGAGAGAGAGAGAGAGAGAGAGAGAGAGAGAGAGAGAGAGAGAGAATACCATGTAAAATTAAATAGTATATTACTAGGGTACATACATATGTGGTGTGGGGTAAACTGTATTTCCCTAAAACGGCTGTGATAATATTTCTGGTCCTATTTCTCTTCCAGAACCTTATCATTCTCCCATCTACAAGAGTAGATTCATTTCATCTCCTGACATCCATGTAGGACTTTGCTATTGTTTCTACTAATAAATAATCCTACGTGTTTCTGAGACTACCTCACCACAGGCAGCCAGCCTCTGCCTTGTTTTCCCTCTTGTCTTGTTCAGACTTGGAATTCAGTCACCACAGTGTGAAGAAGCCTGGGCTACATGAGGAGGCGCACATGGAGAAGAACAAGTGTCCAGGCCCTCAACCCAGAGCCAACAGCCAGCCAGCCAGCCGTGAGTCACCTCAGAAGCAAATCCAACAACAGCTGAGCTGCCCTGGAAATGATGAGTTAGCTGTACAGAATCTTGCCCCAATTATAGATTCTTTGTGGCAAAGAAAAAAAATATTGTTGTTTTACATCATTAACTTACTAAACAATATGCATCCAAGGTAGATGGTAGAAACTCTAATAAACATGGAGGGAATGAGAAAAGAGCTTAGGAGCATGGTTACAGGTGGGGAAAGAGATGGAATATGATAGATTAGATTCAGGGAAAAAACAAACTACCTAACATAGACTATTTCACAAAATGCCAGAGCCTCCTCTGACACTTGAGAGCAATGAAACCACGGTCCTAAGTTGAAAAGAAATAGTCCTTTGAATACTAAAGAGTTGGTGAAAATTCTGGTTTCTAAAGGGCAAGGGTGTCCTGAGGAGACAGGGCACAGCCTCCCTGCCAGCCTTGCAGTGCAGCCCCAGCATTCTGAAGGGCTGGAGAAGCGGTGTGGTGACCGCTCTCCTCAGCCACCACTCAGCCGTTTAATCAACACTTAACAGTTATCTGTTGGCATTTTAGAAATTGAAAGAACCCTTGAAAGAACAAAGAGAACATTGTGTCTCTCAGCTGTTAGGGATGGTCAGGACCGGCTCTGAACAGTGCGCACTGCACACTTATCCTGCAGAACAAGTTCTCTGTGACCAGACTCAGCCCTAGGGGAGACTGGTGCTGGGAAATGGTGTCCCCTGTATGAGCTCCCCTCAGTCCTGGTGAGACTCCCAAAGGGCTGGACCCAGGACTGATAGCAAATCCAAGCGTTCAGGAGACTTGCGCCCCATCCACCCCAGGAACTTCTAACAGGACCGGCTTGGGCAGAGTTGGAATGAGCAGCTGAGCCGTTCTGGGACCACGGCACATCATTTGTTCATGTTCTTCAGATAAACAGAGAGCCAACGGCACCCTTTAAACAGAAAACATCAGCGTGGTGGTCTCTTCCAAAGAAAAAGCAGATGGAAGGAAAGGAAGAAAGGAAGAAAGAGAGAGAATGCAAAATATCACTATTGCTATTTTCCATGGTAAATCAGAAAGCCTCAAAGTCAAATTCTTGTGAGCTGTAGAGTACAGTGAAGGAAGTGGTAAAAGATATTGGTGGGAGCCATGGCAAACAGAGAAGCCTTTGCAGGGACCACCACCCCACAACTCATCACCAGCCTGTAGCCGACATGACGAAAGCCTCTTTACACGTATCAATCTTCTGATTGTGACGAGAAGTTCCAAATCCACACTCTTCAAATAATGTGTCAGCTAAAGCAGGCAGGCATATGAGCCTCCTCTGGATATGTAGAAAGAACTGTAGCTAGTTTGCAGGGTTATAAAGTGAATAAAATGAGACAGAATCAACAATTATCGATTTGTGAAAACAATATATATATATGAGAAATCTGTAAACATAACACAAATAGATGTCGTGGAAAGCAGTACTCCCAAGGACAGTTGTAACAGCGTCTCCCACCCCGTGTGCCACTCACGATGTAAGCATGAGATGCCTCCGGTCAAACGATGGGGCCACTTGTCCTCCCCTTCAACTTGAGTGGGACTTTTTAATTTCCCGAAGCAATGGTATGATGGTGGGAACGGCGCTAAATGACCTCTGAAGGTAGGCCACAAGTGGGCCACGCTGTTCTGCCTTGCTCTTGTGACCCAGTGGAACAGGGGTGAACTGACTTCCCTATACAGTAGGAAGACAGTGGAAAGCAAGGGAATCCAAGACTAACAAATAGTATCGTACTTGGAAATGTGGCATTAACAGCCAGACGTATTCAAAATAAAAATGCTTAGAGTTCGCCCCGAAACAGGAATGAGGGCGGCAAAGGATGAGGCAGGGTATGCTTACTTCTCATGATGAGGTCTTTGCTATCATATAACTTTATACTATAACAACTGAAAATCATTAATGGAGAACTCACAAAAATTTCCACAATAAGCCGTTTATAAGGTTGGAATACACTGGTTGTAAAAACCTGGCAGGATAAAAATGAAACTGGCATTAGAAGTCGCCTCTAGGCCCTTGGATAACAGGTTCTTTTACTTCCGTCTTCATAATTTACTAATATCTTCCACAGTAATTAACTTCTTGCTTTCATAATAATAATTTTGGAAGATTAGCCCCTTACGTTTTTCTCATATATGGTCAATAATAAGGTAGTTATGCCTGACTCAAAATGCCTATCCCTCCCCAGATCCACACACCCCTCAGAGGCCCAGGTAAGAAATGGTCCAAGTCAGACCGGTTGGATGTCAGTGTGGGTGAACCTTAGGATTCCTGCATAGCTTCAAAAATATCTAAAAACCTCCTCTCCCTCCAGCGTCAGCCTGCGCCATGTTAACACCAGCAGTCAGCAGCTGTAAATGTCAATCACCGGGACAGACACCGGAGAGAAACCATCTCATAGTAGACTGGATTCATTTTGGCTTGTGGTATCGGAGATCCCAGCCCATAGGCAACCTTTTGTTTATGGGTGCTTGTGACCAGCATGGCAGAAAGGCATCGCTGAGGAATATTGATGTTCACCTTGGCGTGGACAGGAGGCAGGGAGAGAGAGGCAGGAAGGGGTCAGGTAAATGGCATTATCTTTCCAGGGTGTGACCCCAATGACCTTTTTCCTCCAACTAGTCCCCATCTCCCAATAATGTCATCATATAATAAATCCAGCAGGGCATTGGTCCACTGATGAGGTCAGAGCCTGAAGGTCCAATCACTTTCTTCTTTTGACACGAGGTCTCACTATATAGCTGAGGATATGACTCACAGGTGAAACATTTGCTTAATGTATGTGAGGCCCTGGGTTTGATTTCCCCAGTAACCACAAAAGAAAAAAAGAAAAAGGACATATGCATGTATGTATACATATTGTCTTCCCAGACTTGAATGTTTCACATCGCCTTTGGTGGTGTATGAGCAAACAAGTAACCCTGAAGAAACCCTTTGTGGAGGTCAGCGCCCTGCTTAGCTGCAATGCTCACACTCTCTTCTTTTCCATGACCCACTGCCAGTCCCTTTACTCAGGCCCTCATCTCACTGGGGCCTTTGGCTGGGGCCTCTTATTTCTCTCTCTCTCTCTCTCTCTCTCTCTCTCTCTCTCTCTCTCTCTCACACACACACACACACACACACACACACACACACACACACACACCACACTTCATAGTCTACCATGTCAGTCTTATGAAGGTGCTGGTCATGTCTCCTTTAGAGGCTCTGTTCCAGCCACCAATCACAAGTCACAATGCAGAACTCCCACTCTGCATGTTGGGTGGCCTTGCCCAGCCTTAATACATGGGGAGGAGCTTAGTCTTACTGCAACGGGATATGCCATGTTTTGTTGACACCCATGGGAGACCTGCCCTTTCCCAAACAGAAATGGAGGAGGAGTGGATTAGGGGGTGGGAACACAGGGGGGAGTGGTGGGGAGGGACTGGGAGGAGAGGAGGGAGGGGAAACTGTGACAGGGATGTAAGGGATATAATATAAATAAATAAGTTTAAGAAAAATAATCCCCCCCCAAATAAAAGCAGACCTTGAATCTCAGCCTCCCGACTGCCTCTCTCCCTGTTACTTCCCCAGGGAACTCCAATCAGGAGCTTGGACCCTGTGTTTATTACTTCTCTCTGGAGTACCCATCGCCTCTGAACCCAATTTATTTCATACATGATACTGTCCAGTCCTAAGACCTCCTGGGCACCCAGGAGTGACCTCAATTTTCCCTCAGACCTCTTAAAACACTTTTAATGTGCGATTTGTAGTCATGGTGGGGAGACCTACAGATGGCCATGACGGTCATATCTGACACCGTGGTGTCAGGTGGCTTGTGAGAGATATAAATGCTTGGTTCTCATAGTCCAGGCCTAAGTGAACCAGAGTCCTGGGGTAGGTGGGTGGGAGAGGTAGCCCTTAGGTTCTGCCTTCTCTTCACTATACCATGGGTCCTGTTCTGGGTCCTGTCTCTTAGCTGTTCCTCACAGCAGTATTTCCCGGTTAATATTTTACTATTGATATTACCCAGGCTCAGCTTCTAGAAGCCCTGTGTCCTGGAAGGATTAACCCAGCCGAGCGGTAGATAGTGGCCTTATCCACTCTAACTTATGCTCTTGTTCTCAATCGCACAGGCCTGGAGGGCTCCCTGTGGCCCAGACCCCAAACTTCCATACTGCACTTTTTGGCAAGGCCCCTGCTTCCTTTCCAAGTACAGGCATGTGTTGCATTCACAAAACATATGCAGCAAAGGTCACTGGTCAGGTCGTTCTCTTATCAGGCCGGCTTTGCTCACAGACGCCCTGGCCAGCCCAGGGCAAAGGTCAGCACTACAGTGAGCCAAAGCCACACGTTATTAAGAGACCTCTCTGTACCCACGGAGGGAACTTTGGGCCTTAAATCAGGTAGGAGCACAAGGCCCAGCCCTACAAGAGTAAGATGACACACACATTCCTCTTGTGTGTGTAACGTTTATTTGGATATAATTGTAAAGTTCTGGGAAAGCTGCAAGTATAGTATATGGAATCCCCATCTACTCTTTACTTAGATTCACACTTTACCCTACTTCTATTATGACTTTATCATTCTTGGGGGGTGGGTATCATTTAAAAACAAGTTAAAGACATTGTGTTCATTTCCCCCTAAATATTTTTGAGAGATACATGTCAAAACACAGCACAGTTACCAACTTTGTGAAGCATAATATTGACACAATTTATCTAAAACACAGTTCAAACTAAGATGACATGAATCACCCCAATAATATCTTTTATGTCTATTGCTTTTTTTCCCCAGCCCGGGACTCATTCAAATCATTCATTCACTCACTCACTCATTACATCTAGTTGCTCTGGCTCTTTAATCACTTAACCCGGAGCGGCTTTTCTTGAACTCTTTGGCTCCTGATTGCTCGGTAGACTGACCTTGAACCTGATTTTACCTGGTATTCCAGGATCCAGTTTAGGTAAGCTTTCTCTGAGAGGAAAAAAATCACCCAGGTAATGTTGTAGCCTTTCAGTGAGAACGCCCTGATTGCCCCCTGTACCAACGCTAGCAGAGTGAGCGCTGAGCTCTGGAAAGACTGTGAAGGGTGCCCTCTGCTGGCAATTCCCAGCTCTGCAGCCGTAAGCCTCTAACGAGAGGTCAACAACCCTGAAGGGACACTTAGTCGTGTGACCATAAGAATTATTTCTCCGTATTAACTTTGATTCCCTCGTTGATAGAATGGGAATGGCAATGTCTTCTCTGGCTTCCTCACAAATTACAAGGTGGCTGAGTGTGAAAAAGATTTACAAAGATGATCAGGTGTCTCACATTCACACCATTGTTCTTCCTGGCTGCTACGACTCGGCTACAGGCCCAGCCTGGTGGGCCCTAGCGTGCCAAAGCTGTTCCTCATGATTCCCACCCACTGCCTGAAAACCTTCCGATGGGTCTGGGCTCTGTGGCCGCCATGACAAAAGCCATTTCCTTGCTGAGGTGTCTGTGAACACAGGTCAGGGAAGAAGTGAACTGGCTTTGGGTGTTTCTGTCCCAGTGGGGCCACCACCAGCCTGTGCACCAGGCATTATACCCTCTGTTCACTGGGGTCACAGCCGTCTGCTGTTCCCCGGTGGTAAGAGCAAGGGCACGTACCCTCTGACCCCCACCAAACACATCCTGTCGACAGGCATTGAGTTCAATGACACTTAAAGCAGAGAAATCTGTTGGCAAGATGAGTGAAAATTCTCTTCATCCCTACTTCAGATTTTGGTCCACGTTTTCTTTGCCCCCTTCTCAGAAGCTTAAGCCTCTGTCCACACAAAGTCTCCCTGCTATCCATCTTCATACTTATAATAATATTTACTGAGCGCCAGCTCCACTCCAGGCGCTGCATTGGGGAGAACTGGAGAGACGATTTGCCCCCATAAAATGAATACAGTTGATGGGGTGACAGGAGCGGACAGAGCGGCAGTTTCATTAGAAGACAAGAATGCTCCCTGAGCCTTCTGAGCAGGTATTCCTTGTCCTGCTGTGCGTCTTAGCCATACTGACTACCTCCGGGTGACACAAAGCATCCTCATTATCGCTCTATATTTATTTCATGCTCTCTCAGCACACAAGTGAGATCGACTTCATGGACTCCAAGGGGCTCAGAGAAGAAGAAATAAGGAGATTAAGAAAGAGAGTGAGCCGGGCGGTGGTGGCGCACGCCTTTAATCCCAGCACTCGGGAGGCAGAGGCAGGCAGATCTCTGTGAGTTCGAGGCCAGCCTGGTCTCCAAAGTGAGTTCCAGGAAAGGCGCAAAGCTACACAGAGAAACCCTGTCTTTAAAAAAAAAAAAAGAAAGAAAGAAAGAGAGTGAAAACATTTCTCAACCCAGAGGTAATTATTTCTAGTAGGGGAGTGTTTATTTGACATCTCGAACTTACCTTCAGAACAGGAGTGGCTGGAGCAGTGAACTTGAGCCATTTGTGTCTCTATGGGCCCTTCATGTTTTAGGGACCTTGGCATTCTTGAGAATGGGTAGAAGCACATGGAATTAGTGACATGCTCAAAGGGTAGAGTCTTACACACAGTGGGCAGTCGGAATGTGTGTGTGAATATCTGTAAACCTCACCTTGTAATTTTATAGCCACGGTAGACTGCGAGAAGTCAGCTTGGCTGGGTGGGTGAGTAGCCTAGGCATCGGACTGACTGAGGCCTACCCAGTGACCAGATGGATGGAGACAAATTTCTAAATGGTCTTATTAAATAAAAAACACAGAGCCAGATATAGGGGTGAAAATCTTAGAGAGATCAGGGAAATAGGGAAAGCCACAGCTAACCTCACCTCACCAACTCCGCAGCTTCCAAAGAGAGTGACTTCCTGTCTACCCATGCCTATGTGCCTTGCTGTTCTGCCATCTGATTTGCTCTCTGTCTAGCTACGTCACTTCCTCTTCCTGGCCAGCTCTGTCTCTTCCTGTCTGTACAGGCCTCCAGAACTCTATGGTTGGTACTGGGATTAAAGGCATGTGTCACCATGCTTGACTTTGTTCCCTAGTGTGGCCTTGAACACACAGAGACCCTGACTGCTAAGTGATGGGATTAAGGGCGTGTGCTACTGTGGCCTGACTTCTTTGTTTACTTAAAATGGCTCGCTATTTCCTCTGATCTGCAGGCAAACTTTATTTATTAAAGTACAAATGAAATATCACCACATTTCAGCACAAATAAAATATCACCACAGATGGAAGCCACTTCTCATTCACATGTGGCATTCTGTGGTCAGGTTCAGTCTGCCTCCAAGGCAACTACTGAGGAAATGAAACAGGAAAGGTTGTGTATTCGCATAGAGATACTCTATCCATTAATAGATATTTGCCACACACACACACACACACACACACACACACACACACACACACACACACCCTGCCCAAAATAAAGAATGTTATGAAGTTTTCCCTCAAAAGGCTCGTGTTGAAGATGTGGTCCCAAGCTGTTAGAGGAAGCAGTCTGTGAAGAGGACTCTTTGGTCCCACTCTGTTGTGCAGCATCTTTCTGTGGCCTGGCTACCAGCAAGTGATCCACGTTCTTCCTCTATGCCCTTCTACCACGATATGTGGTCTTTCCACTGGACCAGCAATAATGGCCCCAATGACTGTGGACTGAAACCTCTGAACTACAAGCCGTAAATAAATCTGACCTTCTTTCAACGGTCTCATGGGTATGTTGTCATAGTGAAAAACCTGACTGACGAGGAATCACTTTCCAATATCACTTTATGGTGGTTTGTTAGGTGGTGAGCATGCTCATCTTCAACCGGTCAGGAGACATTAGTGCCCAGATTAACACTGGTGATCAGGACCTACATTGAGTTTACACCGATCAGATCTATCCCTTCCCTGAATCCTCATCCATGCATGCACAAACTCTGAAAGAATGTGAATGGCACATTCACCAAAAATTTTGATTAATAATTTTGTATAAAATCCTCGTTTCTCAAAAAAGTGGATGCATAACATTGCATCCTGTTGTGGAAGGGATTAACGACTATTTTGTTTTGTTTTGTTGGTGATGCTGGTGTTGAACATGGTACCTCATTCATACCAAGCAAGCTGTCTGATACCTATAGCCCCCGGCAACAATTTGGAAAAATACAGGAGGAAATTCAATGAGAATAAGGACTATGTCGTCTTGGTCACTCCTGTGAGCTCAGAATCTATCTGGCACATAGCAGACATATGTATTAGTGACAATGGAAACCCACTATGATCTAGTGTCTTCTGTTACGGTGACATAACTTCCCTGAGGAACTGAGAAAACAGTTTCGTGTGTTCTCCCAATAGTATCCCCCAGGTGATAGTTTAAAGTCATATTGCAATTTCTAGCTTTGCTTTCACTAGTGAGTAATTCATAAAGTCAATTAGAAACTAAAACTGTCTCAACACGCAGTTGATGGTCACATTGAAGGCATTTCTGCTCTTGCCCAACAAGCTCTTGACTGACAAGGTCAAAACAATCATCATAGTTAGACCCAAGATATTCAGGAATGCAACAAAAAAACCAAGACAGAACCAAGTACCCCAGCTGTCTAAGCTATAATTATAAAAACAGGTACTGACTTGCATTTTGCCAAGTCCTGAGATTGCCTTCTGAGGCAGGTGAGCAAACATTACAAGAAACCAAAGGGGGAAGAAAAGAAGACAAAAGAAATACTCCGAAGAATGTGTCTGTCCCGAACCGGGATAGAAATACTCCTAAGAATGTGTGTGTCCCGAATCCGGATAGAAATACTCCTAAGAATGTGTCTGTCCCGAACCGGGATAGAAATACTCCGAAGAATGTATCTGTCCCCAGCCCCGAAGGGCAGCACCTTCCTGGATTGTTCCACAACATTCACCCCTCAGCCATCTGTCCCCTGGTCCCCACATATCCTGCTAAAGCAGCACTGACTGGTGACAGGGATCCCTGCTCTGGCCTGTGGCATCTATCTGCTGGCTTCTGGTGTCTTTTCTGCAAGGACCAACTTAGCCTGTATGTGAGTCGGCATGGCGGCTTGTTACCCTCTGGCTCTAGAGGCTGGAAGTCCATGATGGGAGTCTTCTGTAGCTTTTAAAGATGCAGTGTCTGGAGCTGAGCACTACATGTCATCATACTATCTCCTAGAGTTACCTCTCCCTCCCTCCCTCCCTCCCTCCCTCCCTCCCTCCCTCCCTCCCTCCCTCTCTCCCTCTCTCCCTCCCTCCCTTCCTCTCTCCCTCTCTCCCTCCCTCCCTTCCTCTCTCCCTCTCTCCCTCCCTCCCTCCCTCCCTCCCTCTCTCCCTCTCTCCCTCTCTCCCTCCCTCCCTCCCTCCCTTCCTCTCTCCCTCCCTCCCTCCCTCTCTCCCTCCCTCCCTCCCTCCCTCCCTCTCTCCCTCCCTCCCTCTCTCCCTCCCTCCCTCCCTCCCTTCCTCTCTCCCTCCCTCCCTCCCTCTCTCCCTCCCTCCCTCCCTCCCTTCCTCTCTCCCTCCCTCCCTTCCTCTCTCCCTCCCTCCCTCCCTTCCTCTCTCCCTCCCTCCCTCTCTCCCTCCCTCCCTCCCTCCCTCCCTCCCTTCCTCTCTCCCTCCCTTCCTCTCTCCCTCCCTCCCTCCCTCTCTCCCTCCCTCCCTCTCTCCCTCCCTCCCTCCCTCCCTTCCTCTCTCCCTCCCTCCCTTCCTCTCTCCCTCCCTCCCTCCCTTCCTCTCTCCCTCCCTCCCTCTCTCCCTCCCTCCCTCCCTCCCTCCCTCCCTCCCTTCCTCTCTCCCTCTCTCCCTCTCTCCCTTTCTCTTCTTCACCACCCCCCCTCAGCCATTTTGCACTTACAGAGAGAGTGAAAGGCTCGGCCTTGGCCTTTTATGCGACTCACGAGTGGCAGAGCAGTCTGAAGTCAGGCTACCTCTGTAGCCTGCACGATGAGGTCTCGGCCTTCTCTGAGGCCCCCATCTCTTCCCTAACAGCAGTCACACCTTCCCTTTTCCTTCTCTACCTGACTTCACTTCAGGATGCCGCCTGACTCAAGACCGATACCGTCCTGTACACATGACACATTTTCTTCCTCCTGCTCGTCAAAGCCCGTTACTATTTCACTGGGCTCCACCCCTCAGCCACCCTCCACCCTGCCAAGCTCAGGTGCCAGTTCACAGGGGCCTCTTACCCTCCTGCACCCAGCACAGGCCTAGGCGACCCTTTAGGCGACCCTTTCTCCCAAGTTCTCCTTCCTTTTCCTCCTCCCTGTTTCCACACACTTCCCATTCACTCTTCCCTAATCTCCTAGTCCTCCTGGCTCTGCCAGGCCCAGGGAAACCTCTGTGTTCTTCCAGGCAGCACCTGTCCCTCCTGTAGTGTGGAACATGGCTACTTGGGCCTCTGGTTTAGCTACGAAGCCTGTGATGTTTGATACCTTACAGCCACAGACTCTGCCATCTAATTACTTTGGACCTATGTTCAGGCTTACCCTTGACTTTCAACGCTGTGTGGTGAGCTAACATACTGTCATGCTTGTCTGTGTCTCAGAGCTGAGCTGTCTGGGTTTGTACCCCAGTTCATTCTCCATTTTCTTATCTACAGTCATGGATTCTGAAAGCTCCTTGGCTGCCCCGATGATAACCCGCTACAATAGGTGTATGACTGCCACTTTTAAGCATTTGTCGATTATTTATCCCAGCCAGCCTTTGTGCTACATGGGCAGCATTTTCTAGCTGCTGAGTGTAAAAGTCCTCACCATCCAGTTTATGTCCCAGTGCAGAGTCAGAGACAAGCCATGAAGTAAGCATGGAGTAGGTCTGAAATTGCTAAGTGCTGCGGAGGATAACAAGGTAATGGTTAGGCACCAAACTGCAGTTTTCAATAGCCCAGTGACCCTGGAAATCGGGCCACCACATTCCATAATGATTAAAGCAGCCCACTAGTACTTACAATACTACTTGGAACTCACTAAGTGCCAGACAATGATGCCTGTTGGGCACTGTCAATGGATACAAGATGTTTCTGTAAACAGAAAAGCGGGGGCTGGAGAGATGGCTGATCTTCCAGAGGGCCCAGATTCAGGTCCCAGAAAACAACTGTAGCTTCAGTTCCAGGGGATCCCTGTGTCTCCTCCTGGTCACTGTGAGCGCGAGGCATACGTGGCACACAGACACACACACAGCCAAAACACCAATCCACATAAAATAAAGAAGAGTACCAATTAAATGTTACAATTGCGTTAAGTCGAAATGGACCAATTGGCTTATTGTTATAATTGGATTTTGTGGGTGGTCCATGGGAAAATGACTTTTTGCTAATCAGTTCATGTTAAGGACCAGCTTCTCTGGTCATCCCCCCACCAGCTCTGCTATGAAGCCCACCTGCTTTTAACTACCCTAATACACATGCCTAGTGAAGGATACAGAGTCTCTTTTATCATGCCATCGCTCAGAGGCCTTAGTCCTTTGCTAGCACCTTTCTTTCCTTTCTTTCTTTCTTTCTTTCTTTCTTTCTTTCTTTCTTTCTTTCTTTCTTTCTTTCTTTCTTTCTTTCAAAGATTAGTTAACTCCTTGAGAGGAGATGAACCCTTCAAACATAACCCGTATTGCAGAATGAGCCTTTGTAGTATATAGAAGAAATTCAGACATAGGCTGACACAAGGTAGTTCCTTGAAACTTGAGTTGATCTCAGCCCAGAACCTCCAATCCTGTGACTGGTTCCTCTAGTGACCTTCTTAATGTGCATCCAGTCCTCCGTTCTCCAGCCAAGGTACCTCATTAGCATATCACTCTCCAGGGATCCCAAGGGTCTCACAAGTGTCAGATACCAAGTGGTACAATAATTACATACTGCCAAAACCTGTGAGAGTTTTGGGACCTCTAGGGGGCGGGATAGAGGCCAGATAGCATGTTTGCTATGTCGCAAGTCCCCACCAGGCAGCGGAATCTTGTGATTGTCATCTACCTCTTGGGGTTTTCCTCCTTCACTAAGGGGTCTTTGAGATTTCCCTAGACACTGTACCAATCTGGAATCCTCTAAAGTTCAGAGCTGAGAGTCTCAGTGTATCCCGCAAGGACCAAAAGCAGAGCTTCCTTAATTTCATCTAGGTGAGCAGGAAAGGCTCCAGAAGAGGGCTGGAGAAAGGGGAGCACGGGCAGGCACCTCTAACTTCTTTTTAGAGACAACCCTTATATACAGGTGGTGGCCAAGAAGTCTTCAAAACTGTCTGCGGTGTGCATCAAGCTGCCTGCCCACCCTGAAGACCAGTGTCCTAAAGACAGCAGAGGAAGCGGGGGTGGGAGGGGTGGGAGCTCAGCTCAGTGGCAGAGCACTGGCCTAGCATGCTTGAGGGTTTGGGTGAAGTCCCCAACGCTGAAAAGGAAAACAAAAGTTTAAAAAAAAAAAAAAAAAAAAAAGGAATTATAGGGGCCTATCTTTCAATACCCAGACACTGGGTGGTGAAATTCTGAAATATTTATGAAGTGATCAAAGGTCTTGGAGCCTCCTTCTGGCATTAGGCTGTTCTGTACATGTGTCAACAAACATGCCCCTCTGTGAGAATGCTAATCATATCCAAAACCAAATAAGAACTGGCATTTACTGAGCAGTTTTGATGTGCTAGATAATTGTGCTGGGCACTCTACGTACATTATAGTCCTCACAATAATCCAGTAATGGGAGCAAACAGAAGTAAGGTATCATGACATATTGTGTACGAAAATGAGAATGTTGCAGTGAACCCATTACATTATCTGCTAACTAAAGTAATAAAAAACAGCAAAAAATAAATAAAGTAAGCCCCGTTGTTATTAATAAATTCGCTTTTATGGTCTTCCAGAAGAATCCATCAGTTTGCTGAGAGAATTTAGACATTTGGCCTGAGATCACCTAGCTAGTGTCAGAGCTGGAATTCCAACCAGGTGATCCATTTCTGACTGTCTGATCACATGTGCCTCTAACAGCTCAACCTGGAGAGGGCAACACAGTTGGTGTGGGAAGGTGCCCTGTGCCTGAAAACAGTGTGAGCAGAGACAGGCTGTCTAGGGGGATAAGACATCAATGGGCAGCATTGCAGGAGGCATCAGAGATCAGAGGGATCTGATAGGGTGTTGATCGCTGTTGTGTGGAGCTGTGACAGGAGATCACAGTTGGGGGTTGTTGACAAAGCAGAGGCTGGAGCGCAGGCAGGGACTGATGGGTGAGGGCCTTTGATGTCTGTTACAAAGTGAGCTCCTGGTGCTGAAAGTCTGGTAAGTTACCCTGGCAGACACCTGTGGTGACCACAAGTGTCTCTCCTTTGACTTTCTGGACAACCCAACTTTTTTCTTTTTAATACTTCATTTTTATTTTTTATGTGCATCAGTGTTTTGTCTGTGTGAGGGTGTCAGATCCCCTAAACCTGGAGTTAGAGATAGTTGTGAGCCGGGCCATCTCTCCAGGCACCCCCCCCCCCGCCTTTTTTTAAGCAGGAAATCTACACTGTACTTGGCCCTTGCTCTCCCGAGGCAGCCATGGAGAACCTGTCTCCTTGCCAGTGATTTAGGAAGACTCGAGGAAGACTCGAGCAAGTATAGCTGTTGCTAAAATCCCTTCTCTGGGAGAAAAGCAAACAATGTCTACGCCTCCTCCCACCTACAAAGCAAGGTAGGAGCCCACCAAAGTTTCACCTGGGGGAACCAGTGAGTTCATTAGGGTTACTTACAGAGCAGGGGGTGAGGGGATACAGTCAGGAGCCTGGGTAACCTTAAAGTAGCCCGCCTGGAAGGTTCGCACCCACAGGGATGATATCTTCCCGGTGGTTGAGGACTAAACCCCCTTCCTTCACCTTTTCCCACCTATATCCTCCAGCCCCTCCCACAGCCACGGGCAACCAGGGCAGGACTGCCCACAACTGGTTGGGAGATGTGGCTGGATATTGAGGTGAGGGTCCCATGGTCCTCCACACTCCTTTCTTCTATGAGGGAAGTTGGGAGCAGGACCCGCAGGTCCCCCAAAGATGGTGGCAGTTGGACTCAGAGGCTAGTACTGTCATACGGGCGATTTGCTGAGTCCTTGGATAAAGGTCCCTTTCCTGTTGCAGACACACATGGACAAAGTATCCCTCTCCTGCTAGACCCTGTGATATCCGGATACAAGAGCTACCCTGGTGACTGACAGAGTCCAGCCTAGGAATGCCAGAGCCAGGAGCAGGAGGGACTTGGGCCCTGGCTGTGGAATTACTGGTCACCTTCTGGGGGCCATTTCCCCCAGGCTACTTGTCAAGTGAGATGCTAAGTGTCTCCATGGTGGGGCCAACTATCTGAGCTTTCTGTTTCTTGGGACTCAGACGCATTCTGACCAATTTTTCATCCAAACATTTTTAAGCAGGGAGTTCTGGGCTGACATGAGCCTGTTCTAAAGGTTATTCCACTGAGGGAAGGTAAAACAGTAGAAGAAGCCGCCAGAAGGAATAAAGTTAGGAGGCGGTTCTGGGTGGACAGACATCGGAACTCTTCTTTCCTTCATTCTGAGGAGGTTTGTGTCCGGGGAAATGGTGAGGGCAGAGGCCACAAAGGTGATGGGCTAACCCTAGTTAGTTCCACCACACAAAGTCCTCATGGTGTTTCTGCCATGGAGCTGAGCAGACCTGGTTCCCAGCAGCTTCGATCTGGTTGGGGGTAAAGAAAAACAGGCAGCATGTTGAAGATGCATAGAAAGCGTCCCATTGATTGCCGGCCATCCCCTCTCCTTAGATGGTGGCCTGGAGTATAAACTAGAGGCTGCCGTGGGGCGCAGTGGCTGAGTGTTGGCCCAACATTTGTGGGGGCCTGGGTTTGATCACCAGCACTGTTTACTTAAAAATAAAAACCTCAACAGTAGCATTTGTCTAGCACCAAGTGGGCTGACCGCACCCCATCCCCCTCAACACCATAGTAAATACACACACGCATATATACGTGCCTACACACATTGGAGAGATCAGGGGTTGGTCTTGTCTGCTCTGTTCCTAGAACACATTCAATGAATGTCTGTTGAACGAACAAACACACGCGGTCCCATCCCTCCAGGCTTAGCCTGATCACCCTGCCAAGTCTCTACCCTCCCTCCTGCCTTCCCGCTGAAGTGACCTTGCACTTGCGGAGGGTTTAGGGCACAGCTAGGACTCCCAAAGAACAAGCTCCTGTCCCCTCCTAATCTCCCTGCTGTTGACTTCGCTGAGGTGCAGTTCTTCCTGAGTCCTTGATCACCACGCTCCCCCTGCATCCTTCCCGGACCCCCTCTCCCTTTGTTCTCCGCTTCCTCCCGGCACAGGCCCCTCTTTCTTCAGACCTGCTTTCCCACCTACACCGCTTCCTGACTGTATTCCTCCCAGGCTCCTGTCACACTAACCTCATTGTCTTCTGTCCCCGTTCCTCAACTGAACTCACCCCCGTGTGCCCTCTGCAAACCCCAAGTTCCTCCCAAAGCCCTTCCTCCTCCTCCTCCTCCTCCTCCTCCTCCTCCTCCTCCTCCTCCTTTCTTCTGTTTCATCCAAAAAAAAAAAAAAATGCACCTACTCCAGATTCAAACATGTTTCCCCTGGCACTTTGTTCTGTGTGCCCAGGCAGCCTTTGGGCAACCTCTTTCCACAGGAGAACCATCCAAAGCAAAGCTCTATGCTCTGTGGGCTTAACTGTGGGCCGCACACCTGGATTCGCTCCAAGCCATCATCCTCCTCAGCTCCCGACAATCCATCCAAGTTCACAAGCACTGAGATCCCTTTGGGGTCTAGCCGGCTTTGGCAGGGAGTCTCCGGGAAATGTGAATGTACGACACTGTCTCCACGCACAAGTGCTGTAATTATGTCCCGTCAGCCTCGGGACTACAGTCTCATTTCCAGGGTTGTCACCCTTGAGTGACCACCACCTTAGGCAGCAACCCTGGCGTTGTGGTCAGCCTGCAGTGCCTTGGCCATGCCAGTCTGGCCCTGGGAACCCAGCCTAGCCCACCATACTATGCTATCAGGAGCTGCAGGGCTCTGTTTCCCTCCCTAAAGCCTCCTTCCTGCTTGCCTGCCCGAACCAGTGAGCACCAGAGGCTCCTCTCTGGCAGATGTTTACAGACCAGGCCTGGGGCTGGGGATGCAGCTAAGTGGCAGAGAGCTTGCTGAGCTAGCACAAGGCCCTGGGAGGGCCTCAGCACTTTGCAGGTCGGAAGGATGATACATCAGGTCTCTGCAGAGAGAAAAACCAGGGGTTCCCCAGCATGGTTCTTGCATGGTAACGGAATGCTAACGAGGTCCTGCTCCTGGGGCTCCATGTTTTCCGCTTACCCCTTACCATGAGAGTCAAGATGCCCCTTCCTTGGGCCTGGGCAAAACCTCCACGGTCTTCTCCAGGCCCAGACCTTTGGAGGCAGCACCCACCAGCCGGCACTTTGCCAAACAATTTCAGGCCATGGGAGCAGGGGGTCACCTCAGCGCACAGCTTTGTTCTACCCTACCTTTACCACGTTTCTGCTCAGCTAACCTGGCCCCTCTACATCTGTGCCTATCTGGGGACCCAACATGAGCCTCCTTTCTGCCCTTGGTGACCCCACATGCCAGACCTCACCTGCTTCTCTAGCCGCTGTTACAGCGGGGGAGGGGCAATCTTAGCTCGGGGGACCCTGCACATCTTTTAAAACCTAGTAAGAAGAAAATACAAATGGAACTGGGTTTGGTGAAGGGGGAGGGGAGGGGACAGGAGAGGAGGGGAGGGGAGAGGAGTGAGGGAAACGGAGAGAAGCAGGGGGAAGAAATCTCCTCTCTATAAAATGTCCTGCCACCTTAAGGACTCTAGAGGCGAAGATCTTTGGAACCTTCTCAAAGAATATCCAGGAAAGGGGGTGAGTGAGTAGAGGGAGGGGACAGCTGCAAGGACCAGCCAGTGCCCCAGGGCTCCTGGTCCTGCCACTCCTGGGTGCCTGCCTCAGCCTGGCTTACTGTACGCCCCAGCCCCTGGGTGGCATGTGGGACTGGAGACTGGGACTGGAAGAAGTGTGGAACAGTCTCTCTCAGGAAAGGAACGTGGAAGCTGAAGAGTGAAGAACAAGCCAACCAAGACCAAAAAGAAAGATGGAGGCAGCCGGGCGGTGGTGGCGCTTACCTTTAATCCCGGCACTTGGGAGGCAGAGGCAGGCGGATCACTGTGAGTTCAAAGCCAGCCTGGTCTACAGAGCGAGATCCAGGACAGGCAAGACTACACATAGAAACCTTGTTTTGAAAAGAAAGGTAAAGTTAGAGGTGGGGTGTGTATGTGTGTGTGTATACATATTCATGTATGTATGTGTATGCATGAACATGCATGATTGTGTGCATTCACACTTATGTGTATGTATGTATGTGTGTATTGTATGTACATGCATATGAGTACATACACAAATGTCATGCACTGGGGGTGAGGGCAGGAGTTCAGGCTGGGCATGTACATGTCCAAACCTCCACAGGGAAAGGGACAGGAAAACTGAGTGTGGCAGAGCAATGTCCCCAGTGAGGAGGTGAGCCAGGAGGGTTTGGAAGGAACAGATGATAGGCAGCCAGGAAGGGCAGGGCCAGTGCCAGCTCCAGAAAGATAGGCAGTACCTTGTTTTCACACTGAACCCTACAAAATACCCAACCCAAACAGGTGTCTGGGCCATGTTTATTGAACAAATAAAGAAGTAAAAACATTTGGATAGAGAAAAAATTTAAACAGGAGAAGTGGACCTGATGAGCGAAACCAAACTACCCCTCCAAGTCCCCAAGTTAGCTGTGCCACCCTGAGAGCCGTGCCACCCCTTAGCTGGCACCAGGAAGTACCGTGTCTGTCTGGCTATCACAGGGACAGGTTTGCAATGAGACACATAGGGTGTGATTTGAGTTGGCCACATTTACTAGGACAAATGTGTCATTTATTCAAAGCAGGCCTCTCTGGAGCCAGGGGTGGGAGGGTTACCAGGCCGGGACTTTCCGTGGCAGGTTTGGAGGACAGAAGCGAGACCAGCCAGGCTCCATCTTGGTGCTACTCATCTGAGAGGATCTCTCTCTGCTGCTCTGTCCATCGTACAGATGTCCAAGGATGGAATCACGTTAGAGTTGTGGAGGAAGGAGAGGTGGGGAGGGGAAAGAAGAGATAGAATTAGAGAGTGAGGGAAGATGGGAAAGGAGGAGGGAGGGAGGGAGGGAGCACATGACTCATCCAGTCGCTAGAACCTAGAACAAAACAGCCCGATGTTCAGCTGAATCCTTGTCCTAGCGTTATCTCCCAGTCTCTCACCTCCCCTCTAGTACCAGAGCTCCTGACTTAGCTGGGCGAATGGTTGCCTGGAATGATGATTACATTTCCAAGGCCGTTGCCTCTGTGGCTAAGTTCTAATCTGCAGTCTATAAAGCAGAGGGACTACGGACAGCCTTGGAGAATCGGCTAAAAGCACTGATTCTCAAATCTGGGGCGGTTTGCCCCCTAAGTGACGTCCATCACTGTCTGTAAGCACTTTTACTTGTCACACAGGGGAAGTGGGAGTTATACTGCATTTGGTGGTAGAAGCCAGGGATGCTGCTAAGTGTCTTACAATGGTACAGGACAGCCCCTCAAAGGGGACAGGACACACATATCTTGCTCCTTCCTCTGTACTATTAAGTGTGGACATGATGGTTGGAGTCTGAGCTCCTATCTTGGACCATGAGATAGAAGTTCCATGTTAGTGGTGAGTCTAGGTTTCCGATGGCCCTGAACTTGCCATACCAGTGACGAATGGCTTACTTCCAGAGGACATGTACTAATCTAAAAAAAACTGTTTACATACAGCTGAATCTGACACATCGTTCTTCCTCTTGCTACTTCTCCAGCCTCTTGCCTACACCACTCTGGCTCCTGATCTCTCCATCCTTTGCAAAACGTGCAGGTTTTGTTGAAGAGCTACATTAATCTGTTTTCAGTTTCCTCTGCTTTGAGTTCTTATTCTTGTTCTAAGACCCATCTTACCTCATCTCTGAGACTCCTGTGTTCCACCTTTTCCAGATCCACAGCCAATCAAACTCTTCCCCTTCTTCCTTAGCCAGTCCTATCAGTAAGCCATGTCAAACTGGTTTCTAACATTTCTCTGTAGCCTGTTTTGCAATGAAGACCCATCCAGGGGTCAGCCCAGCAACAGAGACGCCTGTCCAATAGCAACCGATTCTAGCCCCTGCGTCCTACAAACACCTGCCGGCTAAGTATCAAACTAGGTTCCTTTGTGCTTGAATTAATGAATCCACCCATTTGGTCAATCCATCAACATCTGCATGAGTCATGTGTAGTAGTACTTTCTGGGTGGGACTGCCAGCCTCCAAATAATTACATGGAGACTTATTATTAATTATGGAAGTTTGGCCTTAGCTTAAGCTTGTCCCACTAGCTTTATAACTTAATCTGTTTTTATTAATCTATGTTCTGCCATATGGTTTTTACCTCTCTCCCATTCTGTATGTCCAACTTGCTCCAAGTCTTCTTGGTGTCTCTGGCAAGCTTAGATTCAATCCCTAGAGTTCCTCTCTCTCCTCAAAGTCCCGCCTAACTTCTTCCTGTTTAGCTATTGGCCAGTCAGTCTCTTAATTAAACCAATCAGAAGGCCCCATGGCAAAGACACATCCTCACAGTGTACAAAAAGATTATCCCACAACAGTCATGTTTAAGGCTGGAACACAGAATGAGTTAAGACGGTATCCTGAAAGTCTTTCCACTTTTGCTATTGTTTGCCACAGGCTTTAAAAACACAAACCCTAGGCTACTAGAAAAGATCTCAGGGCAGCAGGGGAAAGGCTGGTCTTGCCATTGCTGTTCTGGAGAATTTGATAGTAGACAGCTCTTGTCTTCCTGGGCCTTTTACACCTGCTCCTGGGAAGACGAGTAAACAGGAGGCCTCTGCCACTCTATGAAGGAATTCAGCAATACGGCCATATCATAAGGAATTGAATAAATCCTTTGTACTCAAGTATATTTTCTAGAGCACCGAGGGCAATTTCAGCCAGCATATCTGCTAGTGGTTGTGATTGTCTAACCTGATATCTTAAAGAAATCAAAAAAGTGAGAAAGTATCAATGAAACAAAGAACATCCCAATATGTTCCATGCTCTTCAAACTAACTGAGATAAATGCTGTCTACTCCCAAATTTCTGAATCATGACTATGCCTGATATGAAGATGGATGTTTCCAGCTCAGTAAAGTAATTATGTGTGAAAAAAATAATCACTTCAACTGTCTTCCTTTTCAGTGTGTGTGTTGATTGGAGAGAAGGAGGAAGGATTTAAGTGCCGAGTTCTAAGAGAGCAGGAGCTGAGCTAGGAGGGATGGCACATGATTGTCATACCAGCGCTAGGGCCCAAGTCTTGGGCAGTTTGAGATCAGCCTGGGATACATAGTGAGACCTTGTCTCAAAAAAAAAAAAAAAAAAAAGAAGAAGAAGAAGGAGAAGAAGGTAGAATCGTAGAATCTATTATTATAAATACCGTGGAAGCCGCCCTCCAAGACTGACCCTAATCCCTCACCTCCTGGTATTCACAGCCTTAGTGATGCCCTCCCATACTGTGGCATGGTGGATAAGAGTGATAATTTATGACTTCTGAGGCTAAGTCAGAGTATATAGGGCACTCCCTCGCTCACTCCCCCCGCCCCCGTGTGTGTGTGCGTGTGTGTGTGTGTGTGTGTGTGTGTGTGTGTGTGTGTGTATGTGTTTGTTCTGTGTCCCTACTCCCCTCCAGCAGATAAGTCTTTCTATTAGATGCAGCCCCATAGTGAGGTCTATATGTCAAGGAACCGAGTTCCAACAGCAACATGAGTCATCTTGGAAGCAGATCCTGATCTTCAGTCAAATCCTCAGATAATTACAGTCCCAGACAATTCCCAAGGTCCCCTGGGCCAGAACCCCTCAGTCAGCTGCTCTATGACCCACAGCGATGAAGAAGACACAGTTTTATTGTTTTAAGCTGCTAAGGCCTGGGACAATCTGTGAATGAACAATAAATCACTATTGTTAGATCTTGCAGGCAAGTCCGTGTGTCAGCATTTCTGTTCACCCTCCTGACATTCCACCCTGAGGAATAGCAATGGTTTTCTGCACCCAGGCATGGCAACACAAACCTGTAATCCTGGTATTTGAGAAGCTGAGACAGGAGCATGAAAAGCAAAGAAACCCTATCTCAAAAACAAAGTGGGTGTGGCGGGAGGGGGGGACACGGGCAGAGGCTGGAGAGAGAGATGGCTCAGAGGTTAAGAGCACTGACTGATCTTCCAGAGGTCCTGAGTTCAATTCCCAGCAACCACATGGTGGCTCACAACCATCTGTAATGAGATCTGGCGCCCTCTTCTGGCCTACAGTCATACATGTTGTACACATAATAAATAAATAAATCTTTAAAAAAAAAAAGAAAGAAAGAAAGAAATATTAAAAAACAACAACAACAAAACAAAGCATGGCCAGACAAGATGGCAATGGACAAAGGTGCTTGCTGAGCACAGTTTGATCCCCAGTGGGAGA